>NW_026782192.1:142500-662184 GCF_031769215.1 Ylistrum balloti
AACAAAGAACATTCTGATCAGCACGTACTCCTTTGGTTGGAGTGAACGTCTAAATAACAGTGATAATTTTTGCAGATTTAAACATTTGCAGCGGGCTGTTAGTCCCTCTCCTCTATGGTACCTTCCGAAATGTTCTCCATATCTCTATCAGACTTATAAAAATGTAGCAAAGCTTTGGTGCGTTCCTCCAAATTGCGAACTATCTTGTGCTCAGTGCAAACTATTAGTCGACGATGCGGTTGCCCACCGTATTTTAGACTGCAGTAGTTCCACAATATTAAATATACGTGACATTTTTGTCACCAACGACTACCCGGTGAATGTCTATGTTACACTAGTTAACTCGTGTAGAGAGGTTCAAATTGCCACTATTCTTGGAAGTCCACCAGCTGTCATAGCAGACTTATTTAAGGACACTGATTGTCTTCTTGCATCATTTGCAAAAGACAGTTGTATTTTTGCCGAAAAGGCCTCTTTACTTACATTTAACTAGCTGTTAGTCAGCATTAATTTTATGTCCTTGTAATTATCACTTCATTATCGTTTCTCTGTATCTATCTCTTTCTTCATTATATTTCTAAATACTTTGTGTCATAACATATAATTACATGTATCTTCATTTGTAACTCTTCAATTTTGGAGGAATAAAGAAATGAATGAATGAATTAACTTTTTATAGCTTGTCAATAAGGTTTTGTAAGATGTGTCGCTCGAGCTTTGTAAATGTAGTATTTTGGCTATTTTGTATAGGAATGTGATTGTTTTGTTGTCTTACCTTGGAAACGTGTTTCTTCAAGCCGCTTTATCATTTGAATAAATGTAAATCATATTGATTGGGAAACATTTGCTTTCTTCACTTTTTCATCCTTTATGCACATATTTACGAATTCAGTGGCGTTGAATAATACATCTGAAAAAATCCATGTGTTTTGTGTTAATCAATCAATTCTAATGAGTAAGAAACAAATGAATATATTTTTTCACGTTCGAGCTGTATATAGGAAGAATGTATTACAACTGAAATAGCATAAATCTTCAGGGGACATGTTTAAACCCGGTTTTATTGTCGTAGTCCTGTTTTCAGGAATCTCTTTTATCTTTCATTTCATTTTTTGTAATATTCGGTATTCTAGGATCTGTTCCTATTATCACAATTTTCGTGAATAAGTCAACTCGTCAACTCGTAACATAGCGTTTCAATGGATGCAGGTTGATGAAAATTATGGGGAAGTTTTAAGGTCGTCATAGAAATGTGATTAAGAAAATTTCTATTTCTTTTACGATATGAAGCTGGGCGTGTTTGATGCTCGTTAAATTGCCTGTTGGTTCCATTGTTGTATAACTTGTTCCCATTTGATAACGTTACATTACTTACTTAGATTGACCCAGATTTACATTGCTAATGTCCTCGTTGAAGCGGAAGACGCTTACTTTTCATGAGCACCTGGTCTTATTCTCTTTGTACTGTTTTAGGAGTCTCCGTATAATTATAATAATAATATTGTTTAGGGCGCAATTATTTTTTTCTTTATTACTTCAAATCTAAATAGTCATATGTGGAAGAAACAGCTTTATAATACATTTTAATTCATTATTTGACTTTACTGTATCGAGGTATTATCGAGGTATTTGTCTTTTGTAAATTGTTGCACATAAAACTGAAAAAAATGTAAATGTATATATATATATATATATATATATATATAAGGTCAGTAATTGTTGATGAATTCTTTGTTTCATAAACCTGTTGAATTGATATAAGTTAACAAAATTGATACAAACATTCACAATCATGTTACTACATCACTGAGTAATCCTAAAAGTAATTTTCCCAAGTTTTTTGTGATGCACGTACTTTTCCAATAGTTGTTATTTAGGGCACATTTCACGCTCCTTTTCACGTGCATCTATGTTTATTTTTATGATGTTATTGTTCAGATATTGTGATGGTCGATATTGTAATCCGGATGTTTGACATTACTTGAATATTATGGACAGGAGACTCTTGACCTATACATTGTTGAGCATCATTGCCCGCTACTCCCTTTAGACGAGAGACATTTATCAGATATATGCCAAGCTCTTGCGCTAGAATATTCTGTATGAATTTAGAGTATATTTAGATTGGCTTGGGGATAGAGTTGGTATATGGATTTCTAGGGATTTTAGACACATGTATTGATTCAACAATCTTCATCTATTGTACAGTGATTTATCAATTATTCAACGATAAAACTGTATAGTAATTGAATTTGCATAAAATTCAATGTCATTCACACATTCTTGAGCTCGTGCTTGCCATAAAATGTCAGCCAGATCATTACCCGCCGATTATATGGTAGTATATGCGACCCTCGACATTACATTTTATAGACTCCAATAAAACCAGGATTATATCAGTATATACATTCATACAAAAGCTTAACAAGAATTTTTCATAGCTGACAAACTTGTGTAACAGATGATCACGTGACAGTATATGGCTATAAATACTAATGTGGTAGTGGATTTTTTAAATGGATATTGGGGTTTGATTATGATTATGTTGATATGTTGGTATTGTATAAATTATTCCAGCGGTTTTGCTGTCCTTTTTTTCTCATCTGTAACCACTCAGCTGGCTGTATTGCTAAAGAAAACATCATTTGATTTAGTTAATGTGTAAGTTATATGTGACTTGAAAGATGTCTTACTACCGATGAAGGGAAGGTGTGAACGTTTCAAGTACTGTAGTACTGAACAAAGTATTGATAGTATTGTACTGAAGTACTTCACCAATCGAATTCCTTAAATTTATGCAACAAGCTCTCTGATTGGCAGAGCCAAGTCTAGATCGATTGTGGGTGGAGCCAGGTGAAAAAATACTGTGCAGACATCGGCATTTTACAAACACTCGACTGTCGCGAGAGGTTAATTGGAAGAGTCCAAGTCACAGGTGGCTTCAGATCAGACCTAATTGGGTTGTCCCATTTGTTTCGTTCTACACCCAATGATACCTTGCTTTTCCATCGATGGTACAACGAGAAAACGAAAGTTACTCAGTACTAAACGTATTTACGTACAAAATATATATCAACAGTGTTTTCAAACTTCAGCCGTTTAGGTGGATGTGATGCGGCCGTGCCGGCATCTGCCGTCATTTTCGTTTTAAATGCACTTTTAGTTTCTGGCGTTTGCATGTTAATGATCTTATCTATCACCATTCGTTTGTACACCTGTGGCATTTCCATGGAATTTACCTCACTTGGTAATAAATATCGCAAGGTATTAAGATTGCTGACATCACATTTCTTGAATTCTGACGCATATTTCGCCAACCCTGGGTCACTCTGACGTAGAAAATTTTGCGTACTGTTGCCGTCGTCGGACATTTTTCCAGCGATTACTTAGTAATTGTTATGTAACTGATAGTGTACATTAACTCCGCCTACCAGAACAAATTGGGTGTCAGATCAACTATTCAGGTTGTCTAAACTCCGCCCCCGACCAATCACAGAGGTCGTTGTATACTTGACTCGATTATTTGAATACTTCAATACAATAGTATCAACACTTTGTTCAATACTATAGTAAGTGTGTCGTTCACACCTTCCCTTCATCGGTAGTAAAGGTGCATATAATGAATTGAAATGTGTAAAACAAAAGATGTAAATGCACATTGTATTTAATTGCCTGTGAGTGAACAGGATAACAAGTTTTGTCCTTTACGCTCATGCACGTCTCATTTTCAATGGGTAGTGTAAAGCTTCCGAAATGATCTGCGGTCCATCTCATTCGAATGTGCAACATTCTTGATGCTCACAATGCTCAACGCTTGCCCCTGATGTTTACTGACCTGTCCTTAAATTATTTTAGGAAACACTCCTAAATATACACACCTACCTAATATATATATATATTTAAACTTTTCAAATCAAAGTCATGTACTGCCTACACTATTCACAGACCACTTAGTAATGCTCGGCTTTATATTTGTGTATCTTTCTTATATTTCATTTTGATACGTTGTTATTCCAAATTGTTTCTTGAATTGCCTTTCAAATATAAAATGTCTTCTATAAAATCATATCCTGTTACTCCGGTAAATTTTAAAATGGTAGGATCCGTTTAAGGTCCAGAGCGTAAAATGTAAATGCATATTTCATTACATAGCGGACATATATAATATGCATATATATCAATAAAACTATATGCTTTCTTTTCAGTTCGGTGTTAAGAACAGTGGACTCATTCAGTTAAGTCAACATGGCCGATGGCAACGCCAAGTCGCTAAAAAATATTCTTAATGATCTAGGAGAAAATTCATCCGTCCATGGTATTCCGAAGATTTTATCGTCCAAGAACATGCTGTTAAAGATATTTTGGCTGGTCGTCTTCCTGGGAACAACTGCGTATCTCTGTCTTCAGATGTATGCACTGTTCGAAGACTACTACACATATCCAGTGGAGACTACAGTTTCCCTCAAGTTCAGTGCCATACGGTATCCAGATATAACCTTCTGTAATATGAACCCTATAAAGAAATCCATGCTTCACCACACACCCCAATCACTTCAGGATACACTCAAGCCAAAAGAGGTACGGTGTATAATTGGTAGATAATGCATGCTTTTCAAAATGCAATTGTCACCCGGATGTTGGTTTCAAGCCAATTGTAATATACTATTTAGGAAACATTTCAATAGATATGCTGTTTTGTTGACATACATTCTATTTACGGATCATTAAACATATTGTAGAAGTGGAGTGTACAGGTTACTTTACTATCCTCGGTTATCAGAGATTAAGTCTAGTAGTAGTGTGTTTGTTTTTATACCAAGCATAGCGAAAGAATGGCAGTTTGAACCTCAGAGAGGGCGACATAATTGTCAACTCTCGTAATTACATTGTCCTTATAAGTGAATTACTTCAGATATTTTTGTTAATGAAAAACTTCAGATATTAATGCATACATTTGTACCCCTTAATTACAGAAAAGTAGGTTCCAGTTGTATTTACAATATCGTTCAGATTAATAACTACCGACGCTGGCTTTGGATCCTAATTATGCATATCTACTTTCAGTCCAAAAGCGCACCAGAAGGTGACGTCACATACAACAGTGAAGACGATTACTACTACTACTCGTATGAATATGATTACCATTATGAGAATGAGGAATACCAGGACGAGATTGACGAGTACTTCTCAGACCCCAACCCTTTACAAGAGGAATATCTAAGATTACAAAGTCCTGATGTTCCAAAGGACAGATGGACAGATCGCAAGGATAAATTTAAGACAGAATACAGAAAGATGCACAAGTAAGATGTTCTATTTGTTCAGATGAATCAGCAGAATTTTTATTAGTATTTGAATTTAATGTCATGTCTTTTAATGGGACGTCATTGTCACCAATTTCTTTCCAAATTATCCTTACAAGTCGAGGACGTATTTTGCTGATAATATATTGAACTATCGGAATTTGACAATCATGTAGACATATCCCACAGTTTATTTTTCTCATTTTTTGTGCGAGTTTCTTGTTTATTCGAAATTCAAACTCACGTCAGATACTTCTATTGCGATAATGAAAGTTTGTGGATAACATGAAAAAAATGCACATTTTGATGAAAGGAATATAACACTTCGTAAGGTGTAGTTTGAAACATAACTAACTAATATGGAGGCATCGTGAAGATATCTTCCGTTTTTGTTTTTATTTCATTTGTTTTTTAAGATGAATATTTAAATAAAAGATACGTTATAGGGTTAAACGTTTTACATTGAACTCTTTCACACAATACTTTTAACACAAATTTACAGTTTGTAACAATTGGTAATCGATGTACTGTCTATTTGGAAAGATAAACAATGGCTTTATAGACAGTAATTAAACAATATTGTGGGACTATAATGTCCAGTTCAACACTTTAAAAAATTGCCTGGAGTATGGTTATGGCGTCATAATAGATATTTTACTAAAAGTCAAATACACTCCAATAGACTCGTGAACACTACAGTACATTCCAGTACACTCCAATGGACTCAAGAACACTCCAGAACATTCTAGTACATTCCAATACATTCCAATAGACAAAAGAACACTCCCGTACATTCCAATACATTCCAATAGACTCCAGAACACTCCAGTACATTCCAGTACATTCCAATAGACTTAAGAACACTCCAGAACATTCTAGTACATTCCAATACATTCCAATAGACTCCGGAACACTCCAGTACACTCCAGAACACACCGATAGACTCAATAACATTCCAGTACATTCCAGTACACTCCAATAGACTCAATAACACTCCATTACATTCCACAAAATAAGCTGCTCGAGTTGGTACACTGTTATGGACATTTCTGTCTGTAATCCCGAAGTTCCCTGGTTCTGTAGAACTTTAATCAGTGCGAACGGTTATTGATTAGTGTGTTAAATTGTTATGAAGAAATTGATATCTATGAGTATTGTGGTTGATTTAGTCGTATTGTAGTGTTGGATTGAGAATTCAGATGTGATAAAGTAAAACAAGATACTTTGGTATGTGTTTGTACCAATAATGTTTAATATTGCATTATTAATTTGACTGGAAGTTAATCGTTTACAGGATGAGCTTGTCCACTTGTCAAATGTGGGTGTGTCGGAGGTTTACTCATTGTGTTGGGAGAAACATAAAGGACGCTTAATCCTGCCCTTCATAAGTTTTAACCTATTCCAGCCGCTTATTTCTTGTTATTATGAGCGCATGGCAAATTGTTGATCCTAAATCGCAAAAATACGAACTATCACATACATCGAACAACAGGTCCTGAGCGGTGTATGGTTTTCCTGAATGTATTTCCAGAACTTTTGTGTTAATAGGTATGAGAAACAATACGTTGGTCACCAACTGAACGATATGATTGTGTCTTGTACTTTCAACAAACGTAGATGTAACATAAGGTAAATATATGTCTTAGTCATTCATTAGGTATTGTTTAATACATAGGTGCTAATTTCTTAGAAAAAAAAAACAAAAAACAAAAAACGTCATGAACATCACCATTTACGGTGCATTAATATCTAGTTTATATCAAGAAGTACGAGTATTCTAGGCGAAAAAATAATCGATAAAGTTTCCTTGTTAATGATCTGCCTGTTAATTTATTTTGGTTATAAATTCTTCTCATAACAATTTCACTAAATTGGGCATTAGATGATGGAGACTTTGGCGTGTATCTAAAGGACGCTTGCCATTATTTGTCTTGATATAAATATATAAGTTCATCCTTTATTGATTATTCTGTAATGAAGCTGTTGATTAAGTACACTCGATGGTCACACACACGTTATGCAGTTATTTCCAGCCATCCATTAGTTCAGAATACGGAGCTTGCTACACCCTGTCGTCGGAAGACTTTATTGCGCGCAAACCTGGCCACCTGCACGGTAAGCTGATAAAATGTGTTATTACCGATTAATATATACACTTCTTGGTGTTTCCCTAGAACGATCAAATTACAGGTACGGAACTTTTATAGACGATTTGAAATATATGTATTGAATTTTTTTCTGAATGATAAAAGATAATTTGGGTACCATCATCCACAGGATTACAAGTGATTTTAAATCTAGAGGTTTCGGAATACATCACACCTTTGTCCTCGGCATATGGTATCAAGATGGTGGTTCACCAGCCCCAAACGGTACCCTTCCCATCTGTAGAGGGTCTGACACTGAGTTCCCGACAGGAAACCACCATGTCTCTACGAAAGGTCAGGATAATTAGCATTTCATTTAATGTCCAATTATGGAGTATCTTGTACTGTTAACGCCATGTTTAATAAAGAAATTCTACATGACTTCACGGTGGTGTCGAATGATAATCTGTTACCGGAAGTCAGTCATTGTTTACATATCACACAAAATTGAATCAGGGATTATTTTTTTGAAAAAGTCATTGTCCATTTCATAACTTTCATGAAGCGTTTTTATTTAAAACTATTTTTCTTACTAACGGTGGGAATTTCCCTGTCATGGTACATAAAAGTTTCTGATCGTTAAAGTATACATACATCTGAATTGTTATTTTCTCGGGGACAATTATGTAAATTATGAAATTATGACAAAAAAGATTATCGGTGTGATAGGTTAATGTAAAAGTATACTGAATTAGCTGCGTCGAGCCCGAAACAGAGGAGAAACAATATTAATTAAGTGTAACATGGGGCAATAGCAAATGATTTTACTGGAAAATGCTTGTGTGACAACATCTCGAAAAGTTTGGTTTTCCTGATTCCTAAATTTAAGTATATAAATTTTCATATTGAATTCTCAGTGATACAATGTGATTCTTATATTCCGAATGGTATCAAGAGAAGGGAGATAACTCGTAAAGACTTCCACATATTTCCTCAGTATACTCTAAATATATTCGATCTTCCACAACAAAACGGTTAATAGGTATATTAATAGTCCCAAGTATTCCGATATTTTACCAACATAATCATTACAAATCATTGTTACTGGTTTGGCTTATATTTCTGATAAAAATGTGGCAGTATAGATAGATAAATCCGGAGTAGATAAAATGGAAAGGGACAGAAACAGTTTCTGAGAAATTAATTGTTTATTGCTGTTTCATTGTATTGTTTTTTCTAAGCATTGTTATATGTACTGTGAATACCCAGTAAAAATATGAAACTTGTCAATCTTAATGAATTTGAGGTCCGACATGCATCTGCTAACAGGTTAACAATTATAATCCTTCTTGGTATTATCTTACTAAACACCACTCCGCCATTGTTCTTTTAGTTAGAAATAAATCGCCTGGGAGGTAACTATGGAAACTGTGAAGACTCTGTCCTACAGGACAATGGTATGGTGTATTCACAGACGGTATGTATTTTTTTACAGTTACTCTATGTATAATTACATGCACATGGCAATGTCACTTTACAAACTAAAGAGGAAGATATGATTTAATATAAAATATGTGCAGGGAGATTTAAGTTCGCTTTTATTGCAGTTAATACAGATAAAATGAAGTAGGATACCTAGCGAACTTTCTACACTAACATCTCGAAAATATCTGTTATGCCCGTATAAAGCTTTATAGACACAAACCTTACATTCTTAATTATATTGTTAATTACAGGAAATGGTGTTTAAAACTGGTATAATGCCAGATTATACCGTTTTAATATTGTACCATATTGCCATTTTGAGAAAAGAGGATATATATATTTTATGAGTCAGAGCGTCCGTCTTTTTTTATATATATTTATGTATGTTTTCTGAATACGTACCTTACTATTTTATCGTTTGATATGATAGTGGAAGAAATCTATGAACTATTGAAAGCTTGTTAAGGTTTTCAGATGTCTAAAATCTATGATTTTCCATTGTAGGACTTTTGTGTTGATATTTTATAGGTCATACTAGCACTGAGTAACGCCTTGGTAACGTTATCTTTAGTGGAATAGAAAGAGGAAGAACATCTTTTTCAAAATTTCACCCACTTTGTAATTCTGTTACATTCTGATTGCTGTTTTTGAAGCCCTATCCAAACTTTTGGGTGCTTTTGAATGTTATAAATCAGTTCGAATGATATATTGAAAGTTCTTCTTCTAATTAAATCAATCTGTACACGACTTTCGTTTGTTTTTGCAGTTTTGTCTCAACACGTGCGTAAACTTGAATGTGATAGACCAATGTGAATGTCTACCTAACACTTTGGATTACGCATTTTACAAACCCGAATACGACAGACTCGAGTATTGTGAAAGTGAAGATTTCGAAAGTGCGTTCATTTTTATCAACTAATTTCTCTAATTAATTTTACCATACATAACACTTGGTTTTTGTTTTGAATGGTTTTGTTTTATTTTTCATATTAATAGAAAATGTCAGAAACCGAGGGAGTGATCAAATATCGAGATGTCATGTAGAGCATTGTGCAAAAAAATAAAAAAAAATATGACATTTAATCAGATATGAATATATATATCAATATATGAATGCAGGAACTCTTTGTCATTACATTTAGGCTATGATCAGATAGATACGGCCAGTCATGATTGGCAGTTTATTTTTAAAACATCACAGATGTTCTTATGTACGAGGTACATTGTTTTCACCTACTTTGTCCGTGTGTCCAACAAAGTGGATTTAGCAGAAAATATTCCTGTTGACGTTTAGAAACTAGCTCAGAGATTTTATAGTATTATTGATGTAGCACAAAACATACTTTTTGTATGGTTACGTTAATATCATATGATGTTGTATGATTCTGTCAATATCATATGATTTTGTGTATGGTTCTGTCAATATTATATGATTTCTGTATGGTTCTGTCAATATTATATGATTTTCTGTATGGTTCTGTCAATATTATATGATTTTGTGTATGATTCTGTCAATATTATATGACTTTTGCGTATGGTTCTGTCAATATTATATGATTTCTGTATGGTTCTGTCAATATTATATGATTTTGTGTATGGTTCTGTCAATATTATATGATTTTGTGTATGGTTCTGTCAATATAATGTGATTTCTGTATGGTTCTGTCATGTCAATATGATATGACTTTTGTGTATGGTTCTGTCAATATTATATGATTTTGTGTATGGTTCTGTCAATATTATATGATTTTGTGTATGGTTCTGTCAATATTATATGATTTTGTGTATGGTTCTGTCAATATTATATAATTCTGTGTATGGTTCTGTCAATATTATATGATTTCAGTATGGTTTTGTCAATATTATATGACTATTGTGAATGGTTCTGTCAATATTATATGATTTTTTTTGTATGGTTCTGTCAATATTATATGATTTTTTTTGTATGGTTCTGTCAATATTATATAATTCTGTGTATGGTTCTGTCAATATCATCTGATTTTGTATGGTTCTGTCAATATTATATGATTTTGTGTATGGTTCTGTCAATATTATATGACTT
This sequence comes from Ylistrum balloti, assembly GCF_031769215.1. Lineage (NCBI taxonomy): Eukaryota > Metazoa > Mollusca > Bivalvia > Pectinida > Pectinidae > Ylistrum > Ylistrum balloti. The sequence continues at coordinate 153,438 of NW_026782192.1, forward strand.
TTGTGTATGGTTCTGTCAATATTATATGATTTTGTGTATGGTTCTGTCAATATTATATGATTTTGTGTATGGTTCTGTCAATATGGTATGATTTTGTGTATGGTTCTGTCAATATTATATGATTATTGTGTTTGGTTCTGTCAATATTATATATTTTTATGTATGGTTCTGTCAATATCATATTGTTTTTGATATTGTCCTTTCAATATTGTTTTTGATATTTGTTTTGTTATCTAGTTTTATACTACGATAATGTTCCAAGTAATAAGGCAATATGTTATTGTCAGATAATTGGGTTTCTGATTTATCTATCTAATTAATTCATTGTGATATTTAAGTGAGATGGATTGTCATTTTTACTTTGTTATTTTCCATCATTATTGATCCCACCACTGTTTTAGTTCCCTCCCTATTTTGATTTTACAGAAATGGTCTGTCAGTTCGACATTGAGAAACAACAGCTCGATGGAACATTAAACTGTGACTGTCCCACACCGTGTAGGTAAGGTACATTTCTATGTATAAACGTTGTCCATTTAGTGTTAAATGCTGGTTAGGGATAACAAGTGACTAGTGAAAATTTCAAACATAAATTAATCAAAATTAGGGATATTCTTTTATCATTTCACAGGTATAGATTTGTTGAGACAGGCCAAACAGGTATATTTCAAGTGTTAATTGAACACTCTTGTTTGTTTGATGACTGGAATTTGAATTTTCACTAACCAGTGATTATCTTTTCAGCAAACCGAGGTCAGATCCTTCCATTACACCCCTAAAACTTAAAGTCATGATGTCACCACAGATTTAGAATGAATCGGAGTTCGTGTAACGTTAATTGATTTTCTGTGATTTGTTTATAATTGTTTGTTTATGTTATACAGCGAAGTTTTGTATACCAAAACGCTGTCGTCTAGAACTTGGCCTCATGACGAGTATCTAGTAAGTATATTCCTTAACTGAGTATGTGTATACAAGTATGTTGTCAAATTGATAGAAATCTTTGTGGTAGAAAGAGATTTTAAGACATCCGATGATTTTTTTTCATCATGTCTACGATGATTACTTCATGACTTCATGATACAGTCTTATATTGCTGTTGTTATAGCGTCAGTTTCTCATGGCGAAGGTTTGCGCTAAGAACATGACATCAGCATCTGAAGCTTGCGAAATATACAAGAAAGATTCCAAGAATTTCATTACTGAAAGGTAACATACACTTCTGTACTAATTTCCTTGATATTCTGCTCTTTTTGTAATGAGCATAATTAACCTGTCTTACCCTTCCATCTTTTTTGTTTGTTCTTTGAAGATATAAGAATTAAATAAGAAAGAGTTCCCGGATGTAGGCTGATTTTTGTTGTTATATCTCTATAGAAGATTCTGAAAAGTCTCTATAAATGGTTTCTATATACGCAGGCAGATGGGATCACAGTGTTGTAAGGCGGAAAACAAACCAAAGTTATTTAGTTGTACTTGGGACTATTTCGGTGAATAAAAACACATCAAATTACCTCCCTATCCAGAATTTTATCTCTCTATTATTTTGGATGTTCCTTACTCGCCTCCTAGGCTTTAAAATCCAGACCCATAGCATCATTTACAAGTTCTAAATGGACAAAAAGAGTTGTATAATGCAAATTAATTCCTTGTTTGACTACTCTTAACTCTAAATTTGTATTAAAAGATGTTTTTCACTAGGGTGTCTTTTGTACAATGTTTACCATATATATGTGTGTGTGTCTGTTAAACAGCGTCGTCGACAATTTCTTGGCCGTTAACATATACTTCGAGGACGTGAACTATGAAGTCATCACAGAGTCTGCCAAGTATGACGTAAGTTATGATTCCCACTTTTTTTTACTTTAGAGCATTTATTGCACCATAAACAATAAGGTTATTATGTTGGAGAGGGGCGGGGGTGTCTCCGCGTAAAGCTTTTTTTACTAAGGTCTCCGTGTAAAGTTTCTTTCCTAAGGTCTCCATGTAAAGCTTCTTTACTAGGATCTCCGTGTAAAGCTTCTTTACTAGGATCTCCGTGTAAAACTTCTTTACTAAGGTCTCCGTGTAAAGCTTCTTTACTAAGGTCTCCGTGTAAAACTTCTTTACTAAGGTCTCCGTGTAAAGCTTCTTTACATAGATCTCCGTGTAAAGCGTCTTTACTAAGGTCTCCGTGTAAATCTTCTTTACTAAGGTCTCCGTGTAAAGCTTCTCTGTGTAAAGTTTCTTTACTAAGGTCTCCGTGTAAAGCTTCTTTACTAAGGTCTCCGTGTAAAGCGTCTTTACTAAGGTCTCCGTGTAAATCTTCTTTACTAAGGTCTCCGTGTAAAGCGTCTTTACTATGGTCTCTGTTTAAAGCTTCTTTACTGAGGTCTCGTGTAAAACTTCTTTACTAAGGTCTCCGTGTAAAGCTTCTTTACATAGATCTCCGTGTAAAGCGTCTTTACTAAGGTCTCCGTGTAAATCTTCTTTACTAAGGTCTCCGTGTAAAGCTTCTTTACTAAGGTCTCCGTGTAAATCTTCTTTACTAAGGTCTCCGTGTAAAGCTTCTTTACTAGGATCTCCGTGTAAAACTTCTTTACTAAGGTCTCCTTGTAAAACTTCTTTACTAAGGTCTCCGTGTAAAGCTTCTTTACTAAGGTCTCCGTGTAAATCTTCTTTACTAAGGTCTCCGTGTAAAGCTTCTTTACTAAGGTCTCCGTGTAAATCTTCTTTACTAAGGTCTCCGTGTAAAGCTTCTTTACTAGGATCTCCGTGTAAAGCTTCTTTACTAAGGTCTCCGTGTAAAGCTTCTTTACTAAGGTCTCCGTGTAAAGCTTCTTTACTAAGGTCTCCGTGTAAAGCTTCTTTACTAAGGTCTCCGTGTAAATCTTCTTTACTAAGGTCTCCGTGTAAATCTTCTTTATTAATGTCTCCTTGTAAAACTTCTTTACTAAGGTCTCCGTGTAAAGCTTCTTTACTAAGGTCTCCGTGTAAAACTTCTTTACTAAGGTCTCCGTGTAAAGCTTCTTTACTAAGATCTCCATGTAAAGCTACTTTACTAAGGTCTCCGTGTAAATCTTCTTTACTAAGGTCTCCGTGTAAAGCTTCTTTCCTAAGGTCTCCATGTAAAGCTTCTTTACTAGGATCTCCGTGTAAAGCTTCTTTACTAGGATCTCCGTGTAAAACTTCTTTACTAAGGTCTCCGTGTAAATCTTCTTTACTAAGGTCTCCGTGTAAAGCTTCTTTACTAAGGTCTCCGTGTAAAGCTTCTTTACTAAGGTCTCCGTGTAAAGCGTCTTTACTAAGGTCTCCGTGTAAATCTTCTTTACTAAGGTCTCCGTGTAAAGCTTCTTTACTAAGGTCTCCGTGTAAATCTTCTTTACTAAGGTCTCCGTGTAAAGCTTCTTTACTAGGATCTCCGTATAAAACGTATTTACTAAGGTCTCCGTGTAAAGCTTCTTTACATAGATCTCGTGTAAAGCGTCTTTACTAAGGTCTCCGTGTAAATCTTCTTTACTAAGGTCTCCGTGTAAAGCTTCTTTACTAAGGTCTCCGTGTAAATCTTCTTTACTAAGGTCTCCTTGTAAATCTTCTTTACAAAGGTCTCCGTGTAAATCTTCTTTACTAAAGTCTCCGTGTAAAGATTCTTCACTAAGGTCTCCGTGTAAAGCGTCTTTATTAAGGTCTCCGTGTAAATCTTCTTTACTAAGGTCTCCGTGTAAAGCTTCTTCTTCTTTAAACTTCTTTAAGGTCTCCGTGTAAAGCTTCTTTATGAAGGTCTCCGTGTAAAGCTTCTTTACTAAGGTCTCCGTGTAAAGCTTCTTTAAGGTCTCCGTGTAAAGCTTCTTTACTAAGGTCTCCGTGTAAAGCTTCTTACAAGGTCTCCGTGTAAAGGTCTCCGTGTAAATCTTCTTTACTAAGGTCTCCTTGTAAATCTTCTTTACTAAAGTCTCTGAGTAAATCTTCTTTACTAAAGTCTCCGTGTAAAGCTTCTTTACAAGGATCTCCGTGTAAAGCGTCTTTACTAAGGTCTCCGTGTAAAGCTTCTTTATTAAGGTCTCCGTGTAAAGCTTCTTTACTAAGGTCTCCGTGTAAAGCTTCTTTACTAAGGTCTCCGTGTAAAACTTCTTTACTAAGGTCTCCGTGTAAAGCTTCTTTACATAGATCTCCGTGTAAAGCGTCTTTACTAAGGTCTCCGTGTAAATCTTCTTTACTAAGGTCTCCGTGTAAAGCTTCTTTACTAAGGTCTCCGTGTAAAGCGTCTTTACTAAGGTCTCCGTGTAAATCTTCTTTACTAAGGTCTCCGTGTAAAGCTTCTTTACATAGATCTCCGTGTAAAGCGTCTTTACTAAGGTCTCCGTGTAAATCTTCTTTACTAAGGTCTCCGTGTAAAGCTTCTTTACTAAGGTCTCCGTGTAAAGCTTCTTTACTAAGGTCTCCGTGTAAATCTTCTTTACTAAGGTCTCCGTGTAAAGCTTCTTTACTAAGGTCTCCGTGTAAAGCTTCTTTACTAAGGTCTCCGTGTAAAAAGTAAAGCTTCTTTTCTTTAAAGCTTCTAAGGTCTCCGTGTAAAGCTTCTTTAGTAAGGTCTCCGTGTAAAGCTTCTTAACAAGGATCTCCGTGTAAAACTTCTTTACTAAGGTCTCCGTGTCAAGCGTCTTTACTAAGGTCTCCGTGTAAAGCTTTACTTAGCTCTCAGTGTAAAACTTCTTTACTAAGGTCTCCGTGTAAAACTTCTTTACTACGGTCTCCGTGTAAAGCTTCTTCACTAAGGTCTCCGTGTAAAGATTCTTCACTAAAGTCTCTGTGTAAAGCTTCTTTACTAAGATCTCCGTGTAATGCTTCTTTACTAAGGTCTCCGTGTAAAGCTTCTTTAGTAAGGTCTCCGTGTAAAGCTTCTTAACAAGGATCTCCGAGTAAAACTTCTTTACTATGGTCTCCGTGTAAAGCTTCTTTACTTAGATCTCAGTGTAAAACTTCTTTACTAAGGTCTCCGTGTAAAGCGTCTTTACTAAGGTCTCCGTGTAAAGCTTCTTTACTAAGGTCTCCGTGTAAAGATTCTTCACTAAGGTCTCCGTATAAAGCGTCTTTACTAAGGTCTCCGTGTAAAGCGTCTTTACTAAGGTCTCCGTGTAAATCTTCTTTACTAAGGTCTCCGTGTAAAGCTTCTTTATTAAGGTCTCCGTGTAAAGCTTCTTTACTAAGGTCTCCGTGTAAATCTTCTTTACTAAGGTCTCAGTGTAAAGCTTCTTTACTAAGGTCTCCATGTAAAACTTCTATACTAAGTTCTCCGGGTAAAGCTTCTTTACTATATCTCCGTGTAAAACTGTCTTTAAGGTTATTAGTCATAAGCAGCACACCAAACATAGAACCAAACATCTGTGGTTGCATTATTCCTGTCATTTATTTGCTGAGCTATCGTGGTCCAAGGTCACGAGCTATATTAAACCCAACCCACGGCCATTTAAAAAAAAAATTCTACGAAAAAAAATTCAAGGTAATCAGGCACTGCGATACGTCCCGTTGACGTGGTTTGTTTGCATTAAATAGAACAACTAAAGCTAGTGTTACAAGAAACTGCAATTAGAAATTTAATTATTGTCGGTGCAATTTACTAATGTGCGATAAATATCTAAATGATGAATTGTACCATTTTTACGAAGATAACATAAAATGTAAAAAGAAAAAAAGGAAAAAAAAAAAAAAAAAAAACGTATTCATTTTCTGTTGATCTGGTTGATACTTGAATATATTTACATTCTGTCATTTAAAGGTTACTTGTGTCGGTGATGTAATACAGTTATGGGTCTCCAAATTAAATTGTTGGACTTAAATAAGAGGCCTTCATAAAAATTAAGAAAAAATATAAAGCTTTGAAATTTTAACATAATGAAGTTATTGTTAAACGTGCACTTTACCACAAAATCCTTTTTTATCATCACAAAATACGAAAGTTTACGGTCGCAATAGTGACCTCATTCAGGACATTATATTTCTTTCTGGATATGCAGCTTATCGTGTTTGATGTCCGTTAGTTTGTCTGTTGGTTCCGTTGTGTGATATGAAGTTGGACGTGTTTGATGACCGTTAGTTTGTCTGTTGGTTCCGTTGTGTGATATGAAGTTGGACGTGTTTGATGACCGTTAGTTTGTCTGTTGGTTCCGTTGTGTGATATGAAGTTGGACGTGTTTGATGACCGTTAGTTTGTCTGTTGGTTCCGTTGTGTGATATGAAGTTGGACGTGTTTGATGACCGTTAGTTTGTCTGTTGGTTCCGTTGTGTGATATGAAGTTGGACGTGTTTGATGACCGTTAGTTTGTCTGTTGGTTCCGTTGTGTGATATGAAGTTGGACGTGTTTGATGACCGTTAGTTTGTCTGTTGGTTCCGTTGTGTGATATGAAGTTGGACGTGTTTGATGACCGTTAGTTTGTCTGTTGGTTCCGTTGTGTGATATGAAGTTGGACGTGTTTGATGACCGTTAGTTTGTCTGTTGGTTCCGTTGTGTGATATGAAGTTGGACGTGTTTGATGACCGTTAGTTTGTCTGTTGGTTCCGTTGTGTGATATGAAGTTGGACGTGTTTGATGACCGTTAGTTTGTCTGTTGGTTCCGTTGTGTGATATGAAGTTGGACGTGTTTGATGACCGTTAGTTTGTCTGTTGGTTCCGTTGTGTGATATGACGTGTTTGATGACCGTTAGTTTGTCTGTTGGTTCCGTTGTGTGATATGAAGTTGGACGTGTTTGATGACCGTTAGTTTGTCTGTTGGTTCCGTTGTGTGATATGAAGTTGGACGTGTTTGATGACCGTTAGTTTGTCTGTTGGTTCCGTTGTGTGATATGAAGTTGGACGTGTTTGATGACCGTTAGTTTGTCTGTTGGTTCCGTTGTGTGATATGAAGTTGGACGTGTTTGATGTCCGTTAGTTTGTCTGTTGGTTCCGTTGTGTGATATGAAGTTGGACGTGTTTGATGACCGTTAGTTTGTCTGTTGGTTCCGTTGTGTGATATGAACGTGTTTGATGCTCGTTAGTATACCTGGTGGTTCTGTTGTGTGATATGAAGCTGGACGTGTTTGATGCTTGTTAGTTTGTCTGTTAGTTCCGTTGTGTGATATGAAGCTGGACGTGTTTGATGTTTGTTAGTATACCTTGCGGTTCTGTAGTGTGAAATGAAGCTGGACGTGTTTGATGCTCGTTAGATTGTCTGTTAGTTCCGTTGTGTGATATGAAGCTGGACGTGTTTGATGCTCGTTAGTTTGTCTGTTGGTTCCGTTGTGTGATATGAAGCTGGACGTGTTTCATGCTCGTTAGTTTGCCTGTTGGTTCCGTTGTACGATATAAAGCTGGACGTGTTTCTTGCTCGTTAGTTTGTGTGTTGGTTCCGTTGTGTGATATGAAGCTGGACGTGTTTGGTGCTCGTTAGTTTGCCTGTTGGTTCCGTTGTGTGATATGAAGCTGGACGTGTTTGATGACCGTTAGTTTGTCTGTTGGTTCCGTTGTGTGATATGCAGCTTATCGTGTTTGCTGCTCGTTAGTTTGTCTGTTGGTTCCGTGTGCGATATGCAGCTTATCGTGTTTGCTGCTCGTTAGTTTGTCTGTTGGTTCCGTTGTACGATATGAAGCTGGATGTGTTTGATATGAAGCAGAAGACGCTTTCTATTCCGGAAGAGCTTGTGCTATTTTCCTTGCTATTTTGCATGATTCTTCGTGTAGATCCCTATTTTGTTCAAATTATGCCATAGTTTTATTGGATTTGAGTTTGAATTATGTTTATGTTGAAAAGTTGGTATTTTCTATAGTCATCTTTGCTAGACGTCAGTTAATTAATGACAGAACGGACTTTCATTAGTATTTCTCATGGGTATTCTATTCTGCAAATCTCATTGATTCACCTCATCACACGAAAACTTCCCGAAGAAACAATAGACTATCTTTTTGTGAAATCTGACTAAGAGCACCAACACCTTTTAATTGAATATCAATGCTCAATAAACTGCTTTTATTTCAAACTAACGAAAACAAAAATATTGTTATTACAAAACAATTGCGATAAATATCAATTTTATATAAAAAACATCAAGTTAGATTGTGAGCATACTACTTCTGTTGTTGTTTATTACTGCACGAGGAACTATGTTATTTCATCTGTTTTCTATTTGAACTTGATCTCACCAGTATTTTTGTTTCAAACGGGAAAAGAAATGCAGCTTAATTATGAAAAATGACAACACGCATGGGAAATTTGAAGCCACTTTTATTTCATTTGGTTATTAATAAATGGCGGAATCCTCCGTGATATTTGTTAAATACGATCGATAAACCTGATTTATGTTTAATGTGTCTGGTTTCAGGAATTCCAGGTGTTGGCCTCTATCGGAGGCAATCTCGGGCTATTTGTTGGAGCGTCTGTTCTAAGTTTTGTTGAAGTCATTCATGTCGTGCTCGAAGTTGGCATCTATTTCTTGCAATCTCGGGTAAAAAAAGACGAAATATCCAGCAGCAAGTCATCCGTGAAGGTTTAACAATGATGTTGTTACTGAAATTAAACAGTGTCGATTTGAAATAACTTCGTGATGGAATAAAGATGTGATTGTATCGAGATGTGTCAGACTCCAGGAGCCGCATCGTGATCAAAACATATTGTTTTTTTAGATATAGATTTAGAAGAAGATCTTTTTGCTTTTTTATTACTTGTATGCTATTTTATTCAACAGAAGCCAGAAACGTTCAGTTGTTGGATGTAACTGAACACCATGGAATACTAATATCCTTTTTCACTTTGAAATTTGTATACAATGATATGTTTGTAGCTGACTGTTTATATGTACATATATTTCATCATTAAAATAATATTTTAACGGTAAATGTAATCGATGACTTAGCAACATTGTGCTCTTAAACAATTTTCACCACCAATTTAGTATGTTATAAACACAACACCCTATGTTATTCACCTGTTCTGAAGATGGTACTTAAAACAATGTCATTTTAATATTTTTACACCTCTGACGCATTGACCTTGAAAGTCTGTCAAAATGATTCATCAAAGCCTAATATCACGATCCCAGATTTGCTTTCAGAAGTCTTAAAAAACTCTACATGGAGAGGTAGGTGTACAATGTAATATCTATCCTTTAGCAATGTGTTACGGTAGCCTCTCTGATACCTTCACTTTGAGTAATGGTCTGCTACAGCATATAGACAATACTGTAGACCTGGTAACCTTGTATTCTGCCATATTGTGTTCATCAGGAGATAAATTTGGATGTATTTTCATCACTTTTAATAGATATGTTAAATTATTTCTTCAGACATTTTCTGATGACGAATATGTCAAACTTCATATTAGACTCAACTTGTTTGTTGGGTTATTTATATATCACGTAATTATTGTATAAAATATTTTGCATGCGATGTTTATGAATTACTTACACATTCATGCGTTTTTTAAAGTATTCTTGCATATCTTTGCCTTCTGCAATAAAATGTTTGGTTGCAATTATTTGTAGCTTTGTTTATCCTGTAAGAATTATTCTAAAATAATTTCCATGTAGCGAATTCTCATTAGATGATTTTCATGGTATAATGGCGGCTTAATAGCAGACAATATATTTGGCAGTGGAAGTCCAAATTCAGAAAACACCAGTTATGAGGAGTATGCGACCATATGTTGAGAACGTATGAAGCATGTACATCAGTTAGCAAGGAAACATTTACATAAAAAAATCAAGAAAATACCAACATTTCAACATAATCGTGACCCAAACTCACAATTCAATAAACCTATTGCAAACCATGAACAAAGGAAAGAGTTAAACGGAGACTACTGAATATGTAAATGGCGAATAAACCCAGGTGCTTAAAAGAGTAAGCGTATTTTGCTTCAACGATGACGCCTGCTATGTTAATCCTGGTCAATCTAAGTAATGTCGCGTTCATAGCAGAGTGTTGTTATCCATCGTGGACCGCGCAATTGAAATTGACGTAACTCTTCATCACTTCCAAGTCTTGAACTACCAGATTGTGAACGACGTTTTACCATTTTTGAAATCTTTTAGTCTCTATGAGGCATTGCAGCAGCATGTTTTCTTCGTTCTGACGCTCTATACCAGATTGATCCCACCAGTCATGACCTCACTGTAATAAAAACATCAGATAATGAAGGCATAGGAGAGGTGATCCCCTTGACAGACATAGGAGACAAAATAGCAGTAAAGGATGTCTGAAATTTGAGAGGAAGATAGAAGAAAGGGGAAGAGACTGGAAGGTAATTGACAGGAAAAAGAAACAAGAGTAGATGCAGTTGTGGAAAGCAAAAGAAAGTTGTTTTGAGAAATAGTTACAGAAATAAATGAGTGTGGGAACAAAGAGTGAAAGTTTGTTTAGAGTGAACATTTTTAACGGCAGTGATTTGAATAATTTCGTTATTTTGTCTTGAATATTGTTCAAGTGGGGAGGGATTTAATTGGAGTAAGTTGTATTGATGACGTTACATGATATTGCAAATTCGTCTCTGTCTCTGGCGCGGCCCAAAATTAGGCACCAAAGTCCATGTACAGTTTATTATTGTGTTGTACTATGAGAATCATACAGTGATTATATATATAGTGGATGATTTAGGTGGCTATAATGTTTCCGTGTTTATTTTTTTAAGGTTTTCTGTTTTAAATATAACTTCTACAATAGCGGAATTGTCCAGTCAACTTGAGTTATTGTTATGTTATTTTTGTGCGAGTTTGTAATATAAGATATAGTAAACTGGAGAGCTAAAAAAATTTTCGACATGCGTAACACAAGCATTTTGAGCATTTTTAGGCGATTGTGAGCATACATTGTAATTACACATAGCATAAGCAAAGAACAACCCGAATGTATGGCATGGCGATAGATGAGTGAAATGTTACAAATACACTCTATTACAAAGAGTAACATCAGAAGTAGGTAGTTGATTACGTACTTCTGATAACCAACTCTATCTAGTAGTTAAACGTTCTAATGGGGGTGGTGTGAGGTATTTTTTCATATAATCGGTATCTATCTTCATGTAATGTTCTTCATATTTTTCTTTGGTTATACTGGAAATTGCCATTATCATAGATATTATAATTCACAGCATTTTGCATGTAATCGCATTACGGATACGGTAAACAAAACACATGGTCTTGCTATCGAGCGCAGCCATATTGTTTGTTATGGCAGCTGAGGAGCTAGCTTAGACCATGATTTCGTAGCTTAAGCTAATGATGAATACGGGTTCAGTTCGACTGTTTACAGTCTTTCAGATCATTATTAGTAAAACTATATATATTGTAGTAATTTCAAAGTTGAGATCTACGTCTATGTAACGACGTTTTGGTAAAAAACAGCAAGAAAAGAAAAAAAAAAAGAGAGAAAAAAAAAGAAAATTTACACGGGGACTCCTGAAAGAGTACAAGGAGTATAAGACTAGATGTTCCGGAAGATTAAGCATCTCATGTCAGCCAATTCCACCAGCAGATTCAAGAAAGCACAGTGTTCCATATTCTAAAGGTTCTTTCAGTCTGCGTCTTTATGTCCTCGCTGAGGACTATGTTTGTTTAAAGGTGTGTGTTTTAGCGATGAACAAAGATGTGTTTCCATAGTTTCAGAGCTTGTATCTTGTTTGTGTATCAGATTTAGTTTATATGTATGGGTATGTGTTTATGTAGATTTATCATAGATGGTTTGGGTATTTCTCTCGTTACCTTGGAGGGACTGAGGTTTACTACAAGGTGGATTTATTATCTGGTACTCAGAAGAGAGTTTTGTTAAGTTATTATAATTAGTATATACTTTCTTTAGAAACCTACAGGGAAGTTTGTTATAGCTAGAATTAACAATTTGACTATTATATCAGTATTCTGAGTCGATTCTGCTAGGAATGCGAGTGTTTATTCTAGTATTAAATGGGGAGTATCTTTTACAATATGTATTTGATTTGAGAGGAATTGATATGTTTGTTAAGTATTTGTATTGATTTAGGTTTTGAGTGATATGTTATCTGTACTAATATTATGCTATTTGTGAAGTTGCTACGGACAGAAAATACCAATATGTCAAAATACTTATAATCCACACTCAAGTTAAAATAAGACAAAATTTGAACAAACGAATTGCTTACATAGAGACGCCTGTTAAGGTACAAGGATAATCAGACCAAGTGTTCCGGAATATTAAGCGTCTTCGACGACACCTGTCATGTGAACCTTGGCCAGTCAAAGTAAGTGATGTAACGCTCTCAAATGTAAGCAAGGAATACAACAATGAAAACACAGTGACACTAACGAGCATCAAACACGTCCAGCTTCATATCGTACACAGAAACACATTTCTCGATGACGACCGTTAATTTTCCCCATAAAGTTCGTCAACGTGTATCTATAAGATTAAATGCACTAAATAGTGCTACAAGTATTTCGTGTTGCTCCTCAGGTTGTCTTGTTTGCTGTTCGCTTGTTGCTGCTTTTTCTCATTATACTTTAAACAGTGATAGAAGCTGTGAAAGAGAACGTTACATTTTCATTATAAATTCTCTGTGAAAAAGCAGTTAATGTGTAATCTTAAGGAATGAAATCTCTGTTTGTGTGTTATATATAATGTGCGAGTTTTTTTCTGTGGTGATGTCGTCAACAATATGAAACCCTAGGGATATGAAACCCCAGGGTGCTCCATTATGAAAGTTGTAACCTCTAATGTTCGTTACTTAGTTACCAGTGTGATTTGGTGTTAGAATGGTACAGTTAAGTAGTCAATATCCAGGTAGTAATCCAGAGACCGCTACCCACTTTTATGTGATGGTTACCACAGATTTATATCAAGTTTGGAGTCTTGACCACTTGACCATCACAATAGCGGCATCTGGTTAGCTAGTCAGAACATGTGAAGATAAACAAAATTCCACTAACATATTTTGATTACCAAACGCTAATTTAAGAATTTTCAAGGAAGCATTTAAAAGCCATCATAATTCAGCGGCATGTGTGACAATATAACAAGTTACCAAAGCTGTTATCTATTTCAGCAACGCTTCCTCTGGGTGATGAATTTTACTATTTCGTTCACCGTTATTGAATGAATTTTAATAACTTGTCATTTTGTAATATGCTACACAAGCACTGGCTTCCTTTCAAATTCTATTATTTAAAGTAATTATAATACACGTGCTTATTTTACAATGTTTTCATCCAATAGCATGCGCGCTCTGATCATTGTAATCCCCTACACACTCGAACACCATTATCAGGTCCAACTGTTCAAAAGTATAGGCCTATATATTTCAATGTATGTCAAGATAGAGCGCCGGCTGTGAGATTTGTGTTAAACTTGATGTTTTTTGTAACGTTTCAGTGGCATATAGAATAGTAATGCTGTTTACCTTTATGTCTTTATCTCAGCACTTATTACAATTTCAAGTACTATAGAATGGTCGTTTTGTATGTGTTTGTTGCTTAAAATTCTATTAACATCTATGAAGTCGGGGTAATAGAAGAATTGATGTTTACTGCGGATGTTTTACAAACACTCGTTAAAGATTTCTATTGTCAATAACATCAACCAATGACTTTGTCTGCAATCTTTTTTATAACTTCAATTATATCCTAGAGGACAACAAGCGCTGAAATCCTTGCTTCGTTGCAGATGCACTGGAGTCTAGATGGCCAGACAAACCAATTTATTATCACATAAAAAGGTCATTATTGATACCAATGGTTAAATTGTTTTACTGCTGGGAGAATTCCTACAGTGCATTCCAGGAAAAATGTGTCATTAAACTGGACACTTGGATCAAAACAAAATCATCCATTATATAACTTAATTGGGTAGAAAATGTACTCCAGTCGAACCTATGGCTGCTTGTTATGTGATCTATATCTACAATGTATGACACTGATGTACAGCGAGTTACAATCACATTTACGTACATTATTGTTAATAATATCTACAATGTATGACACTGATGTACAGCGAGTTACAATCACATTTACGTACGTTATTGTTAATAATATCTACATTGTATGATACTGAACTACAGCGAGTTACAATCACATTTACGTACATTATTGTTAATAATATCTACATTGTATGATACTGAACTACAGTGAGTTACAATCACATTTACGTACGTTATTATTAATAATATCTACATTGTATGATACTGAACTACAGCGAGTTACAATCACATTTACGTACATTATTGTTAATGATATCTACATTGTATGATACTGAACTACAGTGAGTTACAATCACACTTACATACGTTATTATTAATAATATCTACATTGTATGATACTGAACTACAGCGAGTTACAATCACATTTACGTACGCTATTGTTAATAATATCTACATTGTATGATACTGAACTACAGCGAGTTACAATCACATTTACGTACATTATTGTTAATAATATCTACATTGTATGATACTGAACTACAGCGAGTTACAATCACATTTACGTACATTATTGTTAATAATATCTACAATGTATGATACTGAACTACAGCGAGTTACAATCACATTTACGTACATTATTGTTAATAATATCTACATTGTATGATACTGAACTACAGCGAGTTACAATCACATTTACGTACATTATTGTTAATAATATCTACATTGTATGATACTGAACTACAGCGAGTTACAATCACATTTACGTACGTTATTGTTAATAATATCTACAATGTATGATACTGAACTACAGTGAGTTACAATCACATTTACGTACATTATTGTTAATAATATCTACATTGTATGATACATTATGTTAATAATATCTACATTGTATGATTCTGAACTACAGCGAGTTACAATCACATTTACGTACATTATTGTTAATAATATCTACATTGTATGATACTGAACTACAGCGAGTTACAATCACATTTACGTACATTATTGTTAATAATATCTACATTGTATGATACTGAACTACAGCGAGTTACAATCACATTTACGTACATTATTGTTAATAATATCTACATTGTATGATACTGAACTACAGCGAGTTACAATCACATTTACGTACATTATTGTTAATAATATCTACATTGTATGATACTGAACTACAGCGAGTTACAATCACATTTACGTACATTATTGTTAATAATATCTACATTGTATGATACTGAACTACAGCGAGTTACAATCACATTTACGTACATTATTGTTAATAATATCTACATTGTATGATACTGAACTACAGCGAGTTACAATCACATTTACGTACATTATTGTTAATAATATCTACATTGTATGATACTGAACTACAGCGAGTTACAATCACATTTACGTACATTATTGTTAATAATATCTACATTGTATGATACTGAACTACAGCGAGTTACAATCACATTTACGTACATTATTGTTAATAATATCTACATTGTATGATACTGAACTACAGTGAGTTACAATCACATTTACGTACATTATTGTTAATAATATCTACATTGTATGATACTGAACTACAGCGAGTTACAATCACATTTACGTACATTATTGTTAATAATATCTACATTGTATGATACTGAACTACAGCGAGTTACAATCACATTTACGTACATTATTGTTAATAATATCACCATTGTATGATACTGAACTACAGCGAGTTACAATCACATTTACGTACATTATTGTTAATAATATCTACATTGTATGATACTGAACTACAGCGAGTTACAATCACATTTACGTACGCTATTGTTAATAATATCTACATTGTATGATACTGAACTACAGTGAGTTACAATCACATTTACATATGGTTAATTATTATTATTGATTATTTTTGTAACGATCAGATTATGTTATCTGCGGCTTTTCCTAAAAATGTTGCATGAGGTCACGTGATCATTATTATCATTATCACAAGCTTTCCTGTAATAAGTATTGATATATATATATTATCACTGTAATTAAGATAACGCCATGTTAATAATCAGTGTTCTGTAGAGATTAAAGAATACATTTATTACCTGTTTCAGGCGTGTCAGTCTATGTTTGTAATATATAATATATATCAATGAAGTAATAGCGACAGTACGGACAAGAAAATTGTCAAATGTTCGAGGCAACCTGTCCCTTTTATCAAGACACAAATATTACATAAATTACTTCACATACATAGAGCACAAAACAAATACAAAGTTATAAATCTTAATCGAGAACGGTGGTGTAAATTTATGTCTCAATAATCCCTTCAGCAGATGGACGCCGAAGGCAATTTATAGCGGACAAAAAACCATCCCAAGTTGTTGTAAGATGCTGATTAAAACCTCAAAAATATTTATCCCGCGATGGATATAACACCGAATGAGGCTCGGGTTAGATCGTGGGTCCCTTTAAGATAAATATGAAGGCTTTATGTTGTCAATCCGATTCCAAAGTTTAGTTATTTACAATAACATATTTAGGAGATCATTCCATTACGATATGTATATTGCTTTCTTTTTATAAGATTAAATACACAGTCGATAATGAATTAATCTACAAAGTACCGGTGTTTACTTCTCAAATAGAAAGGCAGGCGTCCTGTTGTCAATCTGATTCCAAAGTGAATTGCTTGACACAGAACCGATTTGTTGACGTCAGGTACCATAGAGATGATTTCCTCTAGCCTGTTGACTAATGTCGTCTTCACGGGGTTTGGACGTTAGATAACAGATTAACCGTGACATTAGACCTGAGCTTGGACAAACAATAGCTGCTCGCTATACAGTTACGCACTTACAATGATTTATTTCTCTATCGTACCTTTAGCATTAGAGAACTACGAACTTTATTTTACGACAATTGCGAAATAAGTTATTTCAGCTTATACCAATCACTCTTGTGACCGGATATAAGCGCGCGAAGGGTCTTATTGTGGGAGGAAACCGGAGTACAATGGGAAAACACACACGTGGTCGGGCAGGTGACCCTTACCTTTTCACGTCCGTTCCAAGAGTCGAACCCCGGACGACTTGGTTAAAGCACTGCGCCACCCGACCACCTTTAGCATTAGATGATGAAACCCATTGATACACAATGTCTTCTAGATCTACTTTCTCTACCTGTACACAATAGCTTTAAATCACTATCAAAGATCACTATAAACATTGTATTCCGTAAACAATGACATCGCAATAGACGTTAAGTTACCAGCTCTCTTATCAACATCATGTCATTGTGTTTAATCATAAAGAAACATCGTAATATACGCATAGTAATTAAGGAGAGAATTGAGAAATCTTAGTTTTTTAGAAGCTTTTCAATACTGACTCTTTTAAACGCACACTTGCCGTAGTGTAAAGTAGTGTTTAAGTTAAGCCATGCCATATCTTTATATTCAGGCAGGAAATCTATTGATGTTTTTAATTCATTTGAAATAGAAAATGTAAATATCAAGTCTGACAAAAGCCGTAAAATTGATTAAATATTCATGCACATATTTCTGAAATTTGCTTGAAGGGACTCCAACAATGTTGTAAAAATATATGAGTTTTTTTAACTAAGCAAGGTAGACGGGTCACAATTCTATTATCATATCCAGTTTTCAATTTCGCCTTTGGGTTTGGCATTTCACAAATAGAAAAATTCTGAAAGATGAGATTTGTTGTGTGTAATTTATTACACCTTTTAGTCATCTTTTAAAAGCTACAATTACTTCCTCTTTTACATGTCAAGAGGCTGAAAGATATGGGCTTTGAATTTGTTTTAAATACTACTCAAGCTATTCCCCGAATACACACAGAATTTAGTAAAATTTAAAAAAAAAATCAGCTTAGGATTTCAGGAGAGACTACACAGTCAGCATTCCATGTGTCAAATCTTCAAGGTATGGACAGAACTCATTCTCTTCTGAGGCTGTCCGAGGTGTGAACAGACTCCTAATGAATTACGGAGATGTGAATACTTTCCAGATTTCCGGAGGCTGATTCACACAATGAATGGTCCCATTTGTACGTGTTCTATCTGTACAAAGATGAATTGATCTATCACCTTAGGCTGTTGTATTTACAATGGCTTCTTTATGCTGCTTAGTGTGGTCAAGGAATTTGGTCGATAGGGACTGGCCATAGGGACTGGCCAAACCACCTGTTCTGTGACCTTTTAGCACTATTGCTGTTTTATTAGGATGTGTTATTGTACTTCTCCTGCTTTATGTGTGTTAACAGTATTTTTTAAATGTTCTAATATTATTTTTTAAATGTTCTAACATTATTTTACTTTCAAAAAAATAAGTTCTTAGTTATTTCCTTATATTTACCAAAACTCAGTTTCTAAATGAATTAGTTCTGTGATTATAATTTATTTCTTTTTTATTTCATTTGGTAATTTCTTTAGTTGTGCTATGTACAATTAACTCACTGTGGTAAATTTTATGGTGATGCCGTGCCTATGGGGTCATGTTCCTGTCTATGGAGGTGACATCAAATTTCAGAATTAAGGAAATATTGCCCTGACCCAATGATGCGCCAAACCCATTTTCCATGGAATCCGTCAAGGTATGAAGGACGACAAGCGTTTAAGGCTAATATCAGGTAACTTCCCCCTTCAGGACTCCGCCTTTTAAGCCCCTTGGGTAAAATCAAAATGTCCGGATTTAAGACGTGATTATGAACACTAATTGATTGAACTTGCCATAGCTGACTGAAATCCACCACCATTTGAAGGACACCAGTTCCGTCTGATAACACACGTAACATATTGTAACTATACAACGAGACTTTGATGTAATATCTCCCGTTTCCTATGCCATCTAGCGTACTGAAATTATATAGTTGGACCCCACTCCCTTCCTCCTTTACTTTGAGAATTGCTGTTTCTCTAAAGTCGTTGCCAAACACCTTAATGACGTAAAACTTTCCATAAATAAATGTTGGCAGTGTACGAGGGTTTCACTATAAAAGATTACATACATCTGGTATGACTACTCCAGTCTCTGAATTAATATTAAAGTGATAGACTTGATATATCCTACAGACACGATATGAAGATATAAGACTGACACATAATTTTTATATATGAGTACTGATACTCTAAACAACGTCAAACAAATTACAGTAGTATGCACTTACGTGTATATTTGTTGTTGTTTATGGTACACGACAAAGTATAGGTATAATGTTCTATCTTTTCCTTCATAGTATAAACCAGGTTATATAAGCATCATTTTATTGGTGTAAGTAAGCTTATATATATATATATATATGTGTGTGTGTGTGTGTGTGTGTGTGTGTGTTAGTTTACGTATGTGTGCACACCTGGTGCATGTTCGGTATGTAGGTATATGTATATATATGTTGGTTAAGGTGTATGTTCGGTATGTAGGTATATGTGTATATATGTTGGTTAAGGTGTATGTTCGGTATGTAGGTATATGTATATATATGTTGGTTAAGCTGATGTTCGATATGTAGGTATATATGTATATATATGTTGATTAAGGTGTATGTATATCTGTAAGCTGTTGATGTAGATTAAGATCTTTTGATTTACACAAGAGTATGTTCCACATGTCGTGTAATTGATGACGTAACTAAACAAATAACTATTTAGAGTTGATTATATACTACTGATGTAAAGCATTGGTCGGATGGCGCAGTGGTAACACACTCGCTTTTCACCTAGCTGTCCGAGATTCGATTCCTAGAACGGCCTTTAAAAAGAAGGGGTTACCTGTCCGATCACGTACATCATCGTTCTCTGGTTTCCTGCAACAGTAAGAGTCTTCGCACGCGTACATCCCGTAACCCTATACAAGGGTTATCTGCCTTTGGTTTAAGGAAAATACAGAGTTATCTGCCTTGATTATCATACTGGGTTATTTGCCCTTGTTTATAACACCTATTGTTCTTTGCTGAAATAATTATATATATTTAATATATGTACCGTTAAGTAATGATGCAGGTGCAGTAATTGCGCGATAGTTAATACCTGAAATGCTGACGAATGTTTATGTGACGGAATGTTTCGAAAGTCTTTTGTTTACACTGGAAGACTAGACCTTGGCACACATCATCACATATAGCCTAGTTGTAGGCTTTGTATTTTGGTTAGACTGTTTTGGCTCCAGAATGTCTGGGTTTCATTCCAAAATTGGTGATAGTTTGACAGCCTTGGTCAACCACGGTCATCCATCAAATTTGGCAGTCACGTAAGCATTTGTTATAAAAATGAGTTGACAAAATCGCCCCTCACTTCGGTCATAGACAGCGTATTATACGGACCGTTGTCACGAAGCCTGGGACCAGGACAGGTACGGGAGTGAGAGAATTTTCGGAGCTTGTGTAATACCGGATATAAAATGAAACGCTTTTCTCTCGAACTTCTGACTTCCTTCAATTGTTTCTCTCTGTGAGAGGATTACAATCCTCGCCAACAAGAGTGATTAGCACCAGTTACAGTAACTTGGACAAATTGTTGTAAGACAAAGTCCATATTTAAACCCGTGAGATACTATACAAAAACCTTTAATTCAGTGTTTAAGAAAACGTTTTTGATTTTTTTTCTCAAATTGCATTACAAAGAAATTTCTTTTTTTTCTACTAAATTGAATGAGATCCCTTTCATTTCCACCATGGTTTCAAATAATATATAGAATAAAGGTGGTAACAAATATTGAAGAATAACAACTCCACCTTGACACGATTGTAGCCCATTAAGTGACGTAATACTGTAATATCTGTTACAGAAACATATCGTGACTCAGATAATACTCTAATTGTTTTTATCTGTTTTATTGAATCATGGACATTTTTATTTTTTTTTTACCTCGGGATTTTGTTTTGAAAATGCCGGTCGATAAATTGATTTATTTTGTTCCTTTATATGGCGATATTAGCGAACATTTCATTAACGTTCTTCAATCAATTATACACAATCCAAAAATATACTCAGTAAATTTTTACGTATCTTTACAAAAAACATTCCAAGTGTGTTAAATCTCAATATATGATTACAATTTTACAGTTTTCATATAGATATGCAGCATATACTCCCACGTACGTTTAAATGGAATGCTGTTATTGAGTTTTAGTATTCTATCATTGTTTCATGCTGCTATCCGGAGTACTATAAAAACGACATCCGTCTTACTGTGATGTTTTATACTCCATATTCCAAAACGGAAATTGAACTTCAAAGTGTTTTTGTTAATCTTGAGTAGCCGCTTCTGCAACATTTGATTTCTCGGCTCATTATAACACAGTACCATATTACATATCACATAATGGGTTTTTCTTTCAAGGAAGCAGTGAACGGAAGAATAATTTGTTTTGTTAAATGATTGTTTTTTCCTCTTGTCCAATTGGCCGATTCTAATTCATTCCAACATTGCTAAATCATTCAATGATATGACTGTGTTGTCCCTGTTGTCTGATTGGCCGATTAATTAATTCCAACATTTTAACAAAATGAGTAAAAAATGGATTTAATAGTTACTTTGGAATGGTGTGTATCGCAGATAGCAGCATCTTAGTTTAAAGTACATCAGGTCAAAAGTCAGTCAATGCTGGACCGAGGTAAAAATCCGTGAGTGACAGGTAGTGATGCACGCCTGATAACGGGCGGGGTGTGTACCCGAGTAGTGAAGCACCGTGGCAGAATATCGCCAGTATGATTGATCAGGACAGATAGATGCTCTCTTTTGTATGCCTCGCGCTGGCGAACATATTTGTAAGTAAACAAGATAAGAAACAATGTATAAAGTAGATCAAAGATGGGAAGTTGATAACGGGTACTCCTAGTCGCACGTGCCTTCATAATTAGATGCTCCGGGGGCTGGGTTATTGTTGTCCACTTGTGACTAGGCTTAAATTAAGTATTTGGGTATTATTTATACAGAGACAATAGCCAGGAGAAGTCTAATCTAATCTGGGATCGAGTAGCTAGAGGGAGTTGGGAGTCGGACGTGGACGATGGAGCGGGTCCTGGCCAAGTTGGCCCATGGACATTTTTGTGGAACTCTTTGATATGGACGGGCAGGTGTTTAGTTTTTGTCTGCCTTACACAGGTATTTATTTTTTGGTGGCACGACATGATGCTGTATGTTGATTAGGAACTATCTTTTGTAATGGATATTAACGCGAAGTACTAACTATGGAAAAACCACTATACGATGAAATAAACGTTTCGGTCAACCCAAGTAAACACCGTGTTTAGTTATTGTGTTACAACATTGCTAAAACAGTCAATGATATGACTGTGTATTTCCCTGTTGTCTGATTGGCCGATTTGAAGTTATTCCCACATCAAAATACAGTCAATGGTATGTTTGTACATTTCCCTTTTGTCTGATTGGCCAATTCTAATCATTCACACATTACAAATACATTCAATGATATGACTGTGTTTTTTCCTGTTGTCTGATTCTAAGTTATTCCCACATTACTAAAACATCTTATGCTATTATTTTTTTTTCTGATTTTTGATTGGCCGATTCTAAACATTCCCGCATTGCTTAAACAAACACCAATTTGTCCCGAAATAGCAACAAGGGACTTTCCGTGACGTCAGAACATCTCGAACCGACATTTGTTGACAAGATGGCAGACGTCAGATGATTTGTCACGATAAATGAGGAACAGTATTAAAGTTGCTTGGAAGAAAAAGACTCGAAAAACTCGAGAATGGCAACAGATATAGTGCTGATGGTTTTTTTTTATTTATTTGGAAAAAAATCAAGTCAGTCGATTGGGAAAACTCTGAATTTGAGAGATTGTTGCTGAAGCGGGAACGGTAAATGTAATGCTGTTTTACATCACCGTTTATTGTATTTACTGTAAACTTTGTTGAATGTTGAAGAATGCATTACCTTGAACATCACTTTTGTAATGAAGAATGTGATTTAATTTCGGATGTTTTATAGGTTCCCGCTCACAAATGACGGGAAATGATCATTTGTAAAGAAATACTATTGTAAGTAATGTCCTATGATAAAACAGTTATCGATCTATCTTTTGGGTCGTCTATTCACTTCAAAAGTACAGATCGATAATTGTATAATAATCTACACTCCAAGCTTCAGATTAATTATTTTCGGAGGTCACTCATCTAAATGATAGGAGCGCTGATTTTTATTTTTGCTTATGAATTTCTACTTCTAGTTTGAAATCTCCCTCCTTTATAAACATACGATGTAAACATGTTGCTAGCAATCGATAAAAAGGTTGGTCCTAAATACGATTTCCGTGGTATATAGATGACTTGAAGATTAACGACACATGTGTGTTTCAGTACTGTAGGACGAAGACAATGGAGACTGTTTTACGATCACTTTAATGATACCATGAGGAAATATAACATTTCCTGGTAGGATATAATCTACAATATATGACCTTAGCTGTTGTTATGACAACTATAAAAAATCTTGCACTTTGTGTATAGCAGACTTACAATGACGTATACAAACTGTGTTTATTTGTAAACAACCCGCACATACACAATACAATGACATCCCATCTTATTGTACAATCACAGATTCCCGCGATATCGGTTTTCAACCTTCACCATTCACGTAAACGGATCCTATTTAAACATGGGGGTTTACGGCCTCGTACTTACATCAGTCAAGGTAATACTAAGTCGATATGTAAGGATGTTAAGGTCACTGTTGGAAGCTGGCATGGCGTCATCTACTGTAAACTCTGGCTTACAGAACCTTGCAACTCATTCCACTCAAGGTTGAGTATGAAGGAAGTTCGAAGTATTACCTTACTGCCTTTGTATGTTCCATCCTGGGGACAAAAAATGATAAGTCTTCCTCTCTTTGATCGACCAACAGTCTTTATCTAGGATTCTTTAGGAGATTTTCAGAATTTAAGGTGTACAATGTATATAGTAAGTATGTAATGTATAAAAGAGAATGTTGTGCTACAGCGATTGTCTCTGAACTAACCACATCGTGTTTCCTATCGGAGAAACAGATATTATCATTCAATTCAATACAATCGAAGTTTTTTTATTTTTAAGTCGACGGGACCGTTTGAAAACTTCAAGCATACGAGTGTTCGATTTAAATGAGATCTAATGATTGGTGAAAAGTTCGACAGGGGCAGAAGAATTACTTCGAATTAAACGGGGTATTCGAGTTATATGTGTTCGAGATAACGATGCTCGACTATCTATGAATGATAAGCGTCGAACGTAATTCTGCGCATCTCAAAGTACATTGTAGTTTGATGATGAGGTTGAATACAAATATAGATTCAACACTCAGCTTTATGACAGTAGTCATAAACAAGCCATAGTTCGCCCCATCTTTCAACTGATGTGAAACTATGGTAGTTTGATTAAACGACCCACGTACGATTGCGATCGGCTTAAAACAAATAAAATCCAAAAGTAATATGATCACATCAAAATAATGAAGGAAGTATTCAGAAAGTGAATTTGTTCAAATTGGACATAACGTTAATGGGTAAGAAACACGTGTAAATGGACCCAGATAGACTACTGATGCTGTATCGATCCGTTTTCAGACATGATCGGTCTATCTATCTGTTTGTTCCCACTTTATAGTAGCCAAGTGATGTTAAGCATGCAACACCGTGATATATGGCTTCACTGAGAAGTATTGAAAAAACTTTTAACAAGTCTTCTCCTAACGCATTATTTCTGAAATTGTGATCGATCAGCTACTAGAAATAACACCCCTAGTTTTGGTTGTGGTAGTCTATTAAAATTGTCCTGCTTTCGCACGTCCGTCGTCGGTCGTGTAATAATTCTATCACTATCTTTTGTGAAGTATTGGATGGGTATTATTAAAATCCATCTGTACAATGTAAGTTCCCAATGGTCTCTCATTTTGCTCTTTTGAGTTTAAGACTAATAAATAAAAAATGACTGGCAGACGGCTATCTTTGACTTTAATGATAAAAACTGTTGTAAAAGGACTTGCACAATCCCATTGGTCCCTAGACTTGCCATTTTGATTTTTGCACCGATCAGAAAAACAAAATGGCCGACAGGCGACACCGTGAATTTAACAATTTAAATTTGATGTCGATAGTTTTGAAGAGAAGGTTTGATAAACTTCAGAGCAAGAAACAGAGGAAGAAGAGAAATGACCTAGTAAATAAAAATCAAACAACGGTGGCGCCATCTTACATCCTTGTTTATTCCATAATTCGTTAAAAAAGCGCCTCCACAGTATAGTAAATATCATCGGTTTTTTTTCGAAAGAAAATTGAGATTGTGTTTTCATGTTACGTAATGATTTATAGATTATTTCTGTTGTTCTGTGAAATATCCAGTGTTGTTCTGACAAAAAAGTCATCACGTCACAACCTTCATTTTTGTTATATGAGTTTATGTTTGTAGCATTTATAGAAGTTTAGCTTAAAGCACAGTTGGTGAATTTCCATCTCACTGGTCGTATCACAGCAGACACAAATATAATGATGTAGTCAGACATTGTGTTAAATCGATACAAAAAACAACACTAATTTTCACTGCATTGTAGTGTATACAGACTATATATCCGCTACGTTAGATTCATTGCTGACGTCTTCTCTTACGTTCTAGACATTCTTGTTATTGTGTCTTTTTGCATTTTTGTTATTGGATAGCAGTTTATGGTCTTACAATCACGTGTACAGTATCTGTATGTCCATAGACAACATACAGTCAAGTGTACTGTACCTGTATGACTATAGACAACATACAGTCACGTGTACTGTACCTGTATGACTATAGACAACATACAGTCACGTGTACTGTATCTGTATGTCCATAGACAACATACAGTCACGTGTACTGTACCTGTATGACCATAGACAACATACAGTCACGTGTACTGTACCTGTATGACCATAGACAACATACAGTCACGTGTACTGTACCTGTATGACCATAGACAACATACAGTCACGCGTACTGTACCTGTATGACCATAGACAACATACAGTCACGTGTACTGTACCTGTATGACCATAGACAACATACAGTCACGCGTACTATACCTGTATGACTATAGACAACATACAGTCACGTGTACTTTACCTGTATGACCATAGACAACATACAGTCATAAATACTGTACCTGTATGACCATAGACAACATACAGTCACGTGTACTGTACCTGTATGTCTATAAACAACATACAGTCACGTGTACTTTACCTGTATGACCATAGACAACATACAGTCACGTGTACTTTACCTGTATGACCATAGACAACATACAGTCACGTGTACTGTACCTGTATGTCTATAGACAACATACAGTCACGCGTACTGTACCTGTATGACTATAGACAACATACAGTCATAAATACTGTACCTGTATGACCATAGACAACATACAGTCACGTGTACTGTACCTGTATGTCTATAGACAACATACAGTCACGTATACATGGCCGAGTGTTTGAGGCGTCGTACCGTTTTTATCACTAGCCCCCACCTCTGGGTCGTGGGTACAACAACTATATCCGATAGTGGGCAGGTATTGGTTGCAGGTCGATTTGTTTTCTCCGGGAACTCCGGCTTCCCTCCACCATGCAAACCTGACCGTGTCGCTAAGGTAGCTTTGCTGTAGATTTTGTAACACTTTCCTGTTCAGCATCCCAATTAAAAACTCGATCCTATAGTGGCTTATACATCATAATTTGTCTTTCCGATTTGTTGCCCGCGTAAACATGCCAAGTGGAAAAACGAAATAAAGAAAAAAACGAAAACCCGCCTCAGCGAAAAAACGAAAAAACGCCAAAACCACGATAATAAAGGCGTCATTTTAGCTGTACGCTTTGACGTCATTTTTACCAGAGTTTGGCGTCTTTTGGTTTTATCGTTATGGCAACAAAGTGAAAAGACGAAATGTAAGGAATATGTCACCTCACCATGCTATGTGTATTTCAATGAATGTTCAATTTGATAATATTGCACCAAGAGCTAGAAAATGTTAGAATAACTTGAATATCTAAGTACCTGAAACACATTGAAAACCGTCAATTATAGAATGGTTTCCTATTTTTTAGAAAAAGTCTCGCTAACAAACTACTAGAAACACCATTTGAATATTCTCACTATATTGATATAAATGCTTCTTGAGCAAATTGGCAAAACTCCTTATTGAATTAAATAGTTACTAGGTGTGCTGTTGACATTTCCTCCATGCAGCATGACCTTTCCAGTTATATTGAATTCACTAGAGTGATGAATTTCTATAATCTATCACCCTATCTATCCAGGTGACCTTGACACAGTAGGCTTGAAACAATTGACATTTGCTTAAAGTGTGATTAGAATAGTTTTATCCTTAGTGACTCAGAAACACAGAAAATACTATCCGGTCCAGGAACACAGAAAACGACTGATGGTCCAGGAACACAGAAAACGACTGATGGTCCAGTAACACAGAAATTGACTGACGGTCCAGGAACACAGAAAACGACTGACGGTCCAGTAACACAGAAATTGACTGACGGTCCAGGAACACAGAAAACGACTGACGGTCCAGGAACCCAGGAAACGATTGGCAGTTTTGGAGCCTAACTAACGACTGACGGTCCAGGAACACAAAAACGACTGACGATCCAGGAACACAGAAAACGATTGGCGGTCCAGGAACACAGAAAACGATTGGCGGTCCAGGAACACAGAAAACGATTGACGATCCAAGAACACAGAAAACGACTGACGGCCCAGGAACACAGAAAACGAATGACGGCCCAGAAACACAGAAAACGACTGACGGTCAAGGAACACAGAACGATTGACGGTCCAGGAACACAGAAAATGACTGACGGTCCAGGAACCCAGAAAACGATTGGCAGTTTTGGAGCCTAACTAACGACTGACGGTCCAGTGACACAGAAAACGACTGACGGTCCAGGAACACAAAAACGACTGACGATCCAGGAACACAGAAAACGATTGGCGGTCCAGGAACACAGAAAACGATTGGCGGTCCAGGAACACAGAAAACGATTGACGGTCCAGTAACACAGAAAACGACTGACGGCCCAGGAACACAGAAAACGAATGACGGCCCAGGAACACAGAAAACGAATGACGGTCAAGGAACACAGAACGATTGACGGTCCAGTAACACAGAAAACGACTGACGGCCCAGGAACACAGAAAACGATTGACGGTCCAGGAATACAGAAAACGATTGACGATCCAGGAACACAGAAAACGATTCACGGTCCAGTAACACAGAAAACGATTGACGGCCCAGAAAACTGAAAACGATTGACGGTCCAGGAACACAGAAAACGATTGGCAGTTTTGGAGCCTAACTAACGACTGACGGTCGAGTGACACAGAAAACGACTGACGGTCCAGGAACACAGAAAACTATTGACGTCCAGTGACGCAGAAAACGAATGACGGCCCAGCAACACAGAAAAAGAATGAAGGCCCAGGAACACAGAAAACGACTGACGGTCAAGGAACACAGAAAACGATTGACGGTCCAGTAACACAGAAAACGACTGAAGGCCCAGTAACACAGAAAACGAATGACGGCCCAGGAACATAGAATAGGACGGACGGCCCAGTATCCTAAGAAAACGACTGACGGTCCAGGAACGCAGAAAATGACTGACGTCCCAGGAACACAGAAAACGACTGACGTCCCAGGAACACAGAAAACGATTGGCGGTTCAGGAACACAGAAAACGATTGGCGGTCCAGGAACACAGAAAACGACTAACGGCCCGGGAACTCGGAAAACGATTGGCAGTTTTGGTGCGTAACTAACAACTGACTTTCCAGTGACACAGAAAACGACTGACGGTCCAGGAGCCAAACTTACGGCTGACGGCCCGGTAACACAGAAAACGATTGACGGTCCAGGAGCCTAACTCACGGCTGACGGCCTGGGAACAGAAAACGATTGACGGTCCAGGAGCCTAACTAACGACTGACGGCCCAGGAACACAGAAAACGATTGACGGCCCAGGAGCACAGAAAACGATTGACGGGCCAGGAGCCTAACTAACGACTGACGGCCCAGGAACACAGAAAACGATTGACGGTCCAGGGACACAGAAAACGCTTTGCGGCCAATGTGCTCTGCAAACGACTGGCTGTCAAGGAGCCTAGGAAATGACTGAAGGTCCAGAAACCTAGAAAACGATTGGGGGTCCGAGTGTTCAGCAAACGTCCATCGGTCAAGGGACCCATTAAACGACAAGCGATCCAGGTGTCCAGCAAACGTCCATCGGTCCAGGGGCCCATTAAATGACTGACGATCAAGGTGTCCAGCAAACGTCCGTCGGTTAAGGGGCCCATTAAATGACTGGCGATCCAGGTGTCCAGCAAACGTCCATCGGTCCAGGGACCCATTAAACGACTGGCGATCCAGGTGTCCAGCAAACGTCCATCGGTCCAGGGGCCCATTAAATGACTGGCGATCAAGGTGTCCAGCAAACGTCCGTCGGTCAAGGGGCCCATTAAATGACTGGCGATCCAGGTGTCCAGCAAACGTCCATCGGTCCAGGGACCCATTAAACGACTGGCGATCCAGGTGTCCAGCAAACGTCCATCGGTCCAGGGGCCCATTAAATGACTGGCGATCCAGGTGTCCAGCAAACGTCCATCGGTCCAGGGACCCATTAAATGACTGGCGATCCAGGTGTCCAGCAAACGTCCATCGGTCCAGGGACCCATTAAACGACTGGCGATCCAGGAAATCAACAAAATACAATATTCCTAGTTGTTGATAGAATATTCAATAGTATTAATGTATTGATAATGAAGATAATGTTAGTTATATTTAATTAGAGAGGATAAATTCCCACTGTCGGTATATTCTTAGATTGTATGTATTCAAAGCCAAGGTAGATAGCACGTGTATTTCCATTGAGAAATAAAGTCGCTTTTGATATCCCTGAATTGGTTGGTAATTTCTACTTTAAGATCCTTTAACACGAACACATCTGTTGTATTGTCATTATTGCCTTTACCATCATCAGATTCCCTGATAGAAAAGTAGTTCTTATAACACAAGAAGTAAATGATTAAAGTGTGACGTTGCGATGCATACATGGTCACCTTCATCAGCAAAGCATTTGGTTGATTAAGATGACCATGTAGTTATGGAAACGCCACACTCTAATCTTCTACTTGTTGTGTTGTAAAAATCTACTATTCTCTTGACAGTACCAACCAAAAAATCAAAATACATTCTGCAATGAAGATTCGCTCGGGGAGAAAAGAGCAGCGCTTTATGTACCCCTCTAGATATTTCATATGTCATTACGATGGGGATTTAACAAACGAAACGTTGACAGAAAACCAAAAGCCGTCGGTAAGACGAAACCAAATGATATATTGAGTCGTGTGTATCGGACTGAATATAACCGTCTTCATATAACTTTGCTGGTAACATTCTCATACATATCTTTAAAACGCGATGTCACACCTCACTGTATACCATGCAAGGACCACAAAGAAATTGTCAATTTGACAAAAGAAGCACCATTCAAACAAAATCGACAAAAAAACATCAAGAAAATACCAACATTGCCGCAAGATCATAATCCAAACTCAAATTCCATAAAACAAGTGTTAAATATGAAGAAAAAATTACACGAAACTCCTGAAAAGTACAAGGAGAATACGACCAGGTGTTCCGGAAATGAAATCCAATTTAGTAATCATCAAATGAGAACAATGTTTACAACAACGGAACAAACAGGCAAAGTAGCGAAATGAAAAGAAAATAATTTGTAAAAAAAAGAATAGGTATTTAGGAGGGGTAAGTGTCTCCTCCTTAACGACCACACCCACTATGATAATCGTTGTTAAGGTAAGCTATATCACGTGAGAGCACGTCTTATAACAACGAAATCACCTACAATACTAACGAGCTTCGAGAATGCTCATATCGCACAAGGTAATAGTTATTTCCCGAATGTGATCATTTCGACAATAATACTTCACGAATATGCTTCTCTCGGAACACAGTGAGTTTATCAGTCAGCTTTCGTCCACTTGCTTTCATGTATATGCCTCTGAATATTGAATGAAGGTTTAAAACTTTCCCTTTCTGCGATCGAAAAGTGGACTTGTCCCCGTAACCAAAGTTGTTAAACAATAAAAATAATTTAACGGTTTAAAGTTATTTTACTAACGCTTTAAAAGCGCCGCCAATATGTCTCCTTAGCTGTGAACATACCCTTCGGCAAACACATCCAAAGCAAAAATTCAATATCGCAAGGAAATTGCACCTGCTGCTTTCATTGCATGGTCGTGGGAGGAGACAAATTGGGATGTACTTTTACCCCTTCTCACTGATCACCTGTCTTTTTTCTAATTTCTTCCTCGACACAGCTTTACTAATGGCCTTTTACAGAGAGTTTGGCATTGTGGGTAAGGATTTGGTTCTATGCCCTGGCTGAGTGTACTGCAAAAGTAAGTACTGCTTTCTACTTCACACTAAGCCTTGTAGTTGTACAACGACTGCTTCCACCCTTGCCAGTGTAATGTGACCGATTCGTTCTGCTGCGTTCTGCGGCGGTATAATTCAGTGTGCTAACACTTTAAAATCGGCCTTACTTCCGCACTATCACATGGGTGTTTGTACAAATATATCGCACGTGCTCAATACCTCTACTAACATCGCATACATAGTGGGTCTACGAGGATATCATTGCACGACCACCGAATTCCATTCAACAATTAAAAAACAAATTTAAATAGTTATTATTCATTTCATTTCGGAAAAGTTTTATCTTATAAATTTATTTATTGATTATCTAATATTGAGATTTGACCGAGAGACACGAAAACAAACATCATTCCTCGAAACACCAACGCTTTTATGGAACGAAGCCTGCAGTTATCAACGTCAACATCTATTTGTATTATAAAGAAATAAAAAATACCGGGGTTCTTGCTTTAGAAACCTTTAGTTCTTGTGTTAAAGAGAATTTCCTTATTGGCGAAAGGTGTCAGTAAACATTCTTCGCGAAATCTCGATTTTTATGTTTTGTTTAATAAATAGTCTTCGCGAAATCTCGATTTTTATGTTTTGTTTAATAAATAGTCTTCGCGAAATCTCGATTTTTATGTTTTGTTTAATAAATAGTCTTCGCGAAATCTCGATTTTTATGTTTTGTTTAATAAATAGTCTTCGCGAAATCTCGATTTTTATGTTTTGTTTAATAAATAGTCTTCGCGAAATCTCGATTTTTATGTTTTGTTTTATTGAATACCTTGAGTGGGCAAGGAATGAACTACTGACACTACAAGGCTTTGATGCTAGCTACCCGAATAATCGTGCATGTCATGTCTCCTGTACATTAGATACATTATTGATGTGCTGATGGAACCTCTCAATCTTTGTATCTTCCTTATTAACTTGTATGAGAAGAAACATCAGTAGTGGAAGATGCCACTTCAGATGACGGGAATAGAATAAAGGAGTTCGTTAAGCCACACAAAATACAAAATTTATAAATATGATTGTTTGTTTTCTTACAGTCTACCAATGGAAGCATCTTACTTTTAATTAAAAAATAATGTCGTTTTCAAGATTACTTCATTACCGATCATGTTCATTTTTAATCAATAACATTGTTCCACCTGAAAGCCATTATAATCACGCGGGAGTTGCATGTCCCACAAAGTCCTGCCGAGTAAACAACATGTTTTAGAAAGATAAATTCGAAAACATTCAAAATTATTGTTATCGTAGATAAATCAGTACTCGGAATTGATTGCGACAAAAACGTTTGTACAAAACTACTGCTTGCACCATGTTATTTGTTGCGAAACTCGCGTGACGTAAACAATAATCTTTATGCTTAATCATTAAAACAAACCATTTCCGAAATAGCAGAACACGTCTCTTGAACAAAGCTGTTGTAGCTTGTCAATTACCTTAGATATACGATAGTAAATATACAAAACGACATCTATAAAATGAGGCTTAACAATATATTATAGTTCCTGTTCCGGAGTTCGATCAGTCGATGGTCGTGTTTTAGTGGACACTATGTCAATACTTCAGTTAAATTGTTAGAAAATCTTGGACCAGCGCAAATGATATTTTTCGTCCTCATGAACAGCATGAATCATGTGAAAACTGTTTTAATGCATATTATGAAAACACTTATAATTATAGCTTCATCACACTGAATTTCATAAAGTTAACGGTCAACCTGGTCACATGGTACAATTAGACAATTAAACAGATCCTAATTCTCGCTCCGTTTCTCTCCGCGTACTCAGCGACAATTCCTCTACTCTATGTTAATCAGATATTATCATGGTGACAGCGAGGTTAATAATCCTTTAGAGACGGATATGAAGCATGAAGACTGATTCCAATCGTTATTATTACGTATCTGTGGGTTTCACTTGCTTTTATCTGCTCATGTTCCAAACGTTATACACCCGTTATATAAAGCCACTCATCTGCAAGAACACGGGGAATGCTTTTTTCTTACAGTTTAAACTGCCAAAGCAGCAAAATGATTTTTCTACAAGTTCAAAAAAAAAACATTATTAATCCGTTTATCCAACTATTTATCAAACGGGTTTTACGTGTACTAATACAGCTTTTCGACCTTTCAGCAGACGAGCTTTAACCTCGCGATTTGCCTTCAATCAAATTGTACTATGTGACGGGAGGGAATGTTCAAATATCCATTAATTAACATAATGCATCCTATACAGTTATATGTGTTGATCCGAAGGTTTCAGATCTTAATTTCCTGTCGAAATTCGTATCCATATATATATGTGTGTTTTTCATATAACATAATATTGTCACGACGATCATGACAAGAATTCCCAGCGGTCTATCATTACAACTACCAAACATCTGGGATGTCGAGGTGGTGTAGTTGGCTAGGCAGTAGCTGATTTCTTTGTTAGGCTATTTAGTGGCGTAGATCGTGAGTTCGACGCCCTGATAGGTAAGAGTAAACATTGTCTCCCTTTGTCAATTCTGTTAACATGTTCAAATAAAATTTTAAAAAAGACATATGTGTGTGCTGAAATTGTACCGTCCTCATCATTTACTCGTTAAACAAATTTTGTTTCAAGATGTGAATGGTGATAGATTTTAGAAAGTGTTGCGAGGACCGAGTAATTTTATTTATTACGTGTACGTGTCGTTGTAGTTAGCTTCTTGCACGAGGAAGCTTTACTGTGCTATGGATGTATTAAGTGGTGTGTTGTTACATCTCTAAGTAATTCCGTCCTCTTTTACGACGGTCATATTTTGATGAACGGACCGACAGCTTCCAGACAGTACAGAATTTTGGACGTAGTTATTGCTTTAAAATGAAATTTAAGACTATAACTCGGGTAGGTTTCGATTTGTGTTAATGCGGTCCAAATCAGAGGTAATTTGTTGTAACAGGTTCTTAGCATCCTATACATTGTGACTGGTCGGTGTAAATGTGTAAAATACCTATCACCTATCGGGAGAGCACCTATACACGGGGACTGGTCGGTGTAAATGTGTTATATACCTATCACCTATCGGGAGAGTACCTATACACTGTGACTGGTCGGTGTAAATGTGTAATATACCTACCACCTATCGGGAGTGCACCTATACACGGGGACTGGTCGGTGTAAATGTGTGATATACCTATCATCTATCGGGAGAGTACCTATACACGGGGACTGGTCGGTGTAAATGTGTTATATACCTATCACCTATCGGGACAGCATCCTATACACGGGGACTGGTCGGTGTAAATGTGTAATATACCTACCACCTATCGGGAGTGCACCTATACACGGGGACTGGTCGGTGTAAGTGTGTGATATACCTACCACCTATCGGGAGAGCATCCGATACACGGGGACTGGTCGGTGTAAATGTGTTATATACCTTATCACATATCGTCAGAGTACCTATACACGGGGACTGGTCGGTGTAAATGTGTTATATACCTATCACCTATCGGGAGAGCATCCCATACACGGGGACTGGTCGGTGTAAATGTGTTATATACCTTATCACATATCGTCAGAGTACCTATACACGGGGACTGGTCGGTGTAAATGTGTGATATACCTATCACCTATCGGGAGAGTACCTATACACGGGGACTGGTCGGTGTAAATGTGTTATATACCTATCACCTATCAGGAGAGTACCTATACACGGGGACTGGTCGGTGTAAATGTGTGATATACCTACCACTTATCGGGAGAGCATCCTATACACGGGGACTGGTCGGTGTAAATGTGTGATATACCTACCACTTATCGGGAGAGCATCCTATACACGGGGACTGGTCGGTGTAAATGTTTTATATACCTATCACCTATCGGGAGAGTACCTATACACGGGGACTGGTCGGTGTAAATGTGTTATATACCTTATCTCCTATCGGGAGAGCATCCTATACACGGGGACTGGTCGGTGTAAATGTGTAATATACCTACCACCTATCGGGAGTGCACCTACACACGGGGACTGGTCGGTGTAAATGTGTAATATACCTACCACCTATCGGGAGTGCACCTATACACGGGGACTGGTCGGTGTAAGTGTGTGATATACCTACCACCTATCGGGAGTGCACCTATACACGGGGACTGGTCGGTGTAACTGTGTGATATACCTACCATCTATCGGGAGAGTACCTCTACACGGGGACTTGTCGGTGTAAATGTGTGATATACCTATCACCTATCGGGAGAGTAGCTATACACTGTGACTTGTCGGTGTAAATGTGTAATATAC
The DNA here is from genome assembly GCF_031769215.1 of Ylistrum balloti. Lineage (NCBI taxonomy): Eukaryota > Metazoa > Mollusca > Bivalvia > Pectinida > Pectinidae > Ylistrum > Ylistrum balloti. The sequence goes on from NW_026782192.1 coordinate 189,085, forward strand.
CTACCACCTATCGGGAGTGCACTTATACACGGGGACTGGTCGGTGTAAATGTGTGATATACCTATCACCTATCGGGAGAGTAGCTATACACTGTGACTGGTAGGTGTAAATGTGTAATATACCTACCACCTATCGGGAGTGCACCTATACACGGGGACTGGTCGGTGTAAATGTGTTATATACCTATCACCTATCCGGAGAGTATCCTATACACGGGGACTGGTCGGTGTAAATGTGTTATATACCTTATCACCTATCGGGAGAGTACCTATACACGGGGACTGGTCGGTCTAAATGTGTTATATACCTTATCACCTATCGGGAGAGTACCTATACACGGGGACTGGTCGGTGTAAATGTGTTATATACCTTATCACCTATCGGGAGAGTACCTATACACGGGGACTGGTCGGTGTAAATGTGTTAGATACCTATCACCTATCGGGAGAGCACCTATACACGGGGACTGGTCGGTGTAAATGTGTAATATACCTACCACCTATCGGGAGAGCATCCTATACACGGGGACTGGTCGGTGTAAATGTGTGATATACCTACCAACTATCGGGAGTGCACCTATACACGGGGACTGGTCGGTGTAAATGTGTGATATACCTACCACCTATCGGGAGTGCACCTATACACGGGGACTTGTCGGTGTAAATGTGTGATATACCTATCACCTATCGGGAGAGTAGCTATACACTGTGACTGGTCGGTGTAAATGTGTAATATACCTACCACCTATCGGGAGTGCACCTATACACGGGGACTGGTCGGTGTAAATGTATTATATACCTATCCCCTATCCGGAGAGTATCCTATACACGGGGACTGGTCGGTGTAAATGTGTTATATACCTTATCACATATCGGGAGAGTACCTATACACGGGGACTGGTCGGTGTAAATGTGTTATATACCTATCACCTATCGGGAGAGTACCTATACACGGGGACTGGTCGGTGTAAATGTGTAATATACCTACCACCTATCGGGAGTGCACCTATACACGGGGACTGGTCGGTGTAAATGTGTTATATACCTATCACCTATCCGGAGAGTATCCTATACACGGGGACTGGTCGGTGTAAATGTGTTATATACCTATCACCTATCGGGAGAGTACCTATACACGGGGACTGGTCGGTGTAAATGTGTGATATACCTACCACCTATCGGGAGTGTACCTATACACGGGGACTGGTCGGTGTAAGTGTGTAATATACCTACCACCTATCGGGAGTGCACCTATACACGGGGACTGGTCGGTGTAAATGTGTGATATACCTACCATCTATCGGGAGAGTACCTATACACGGGGACTTGTCGGTGTAAATGTGTGATATACCTATCACCTATCGGGACAGCATCCCATACACGGGGACTGGTCGGTGTAAATGTGTTATATACCTATCACCTATCGGGAGTGCACCTATACACGGGGACTGGTCGGTGTAAATGTGTGATATACCTATCACCTATCGGGAGTGCACCTATACACGGGGACTGGTCGGTGTAAATGTGTGATATACCTATCACCTATCGGGAGAGTATCCTATACACGGGGACTGGTCGGTGTAAATGTGTTATATACCTATCACCTATCGGGAGAGTACCTATACACGGGGACTGGTCGGTGTAAATGTGTTATATACCTATCACCTATCGGGAGAGTACCTATACACGGGGACTGGTCGGTGTAAATGTGTTATATACCTATCACCTATCGGGAGAGTACCTATACACGGGGACTGGTCGGTGTAACTATGTGATATACCTATCACCTATCGGGAGAGTACCTATACACGGGGACTGGTCGGTGTAACTGTGTGATATACCTACCATCTATCGGGAGAGTACCTATACACGGGGACTGGTCGGTGTAAATGTGTTATATACCTTATCACCTATCGGGAGAGTACCTATACACGGTAAACGGGATATGACCTGGTCGGTGTAAATGTGTTATATACCTATCACCTATCGGGAGAGTACCTATACACGGGGACTGGTCGGTGTAAATGTGTTATATACCTATCACCTATCGGGAGAGTACCTATACACGGGGACTGGTCGGTGTAAATGTGTTATATACCTATCACCTATCGGGAGAGCATCCTATACACGGGGACTGGTCGGTGTAAATGTGTTATATACCTATCACCTATCGGGGGAGTGCACCTGTACACGAGGACTTGTCGGTGTAAATGTGTGATACATCTACCACCTGTCGGGAGAGTACCTATACACAGGGACTGGTCGGTGTAAATGTGTGATATACCTACCACCTATCGAGAGTGCACCTATATACGGGGACTGGTCGGTGTAAATGTGTTATATACCTTATCACCTATCGGGAGAGTACCTATACACGGGGACTGGTCGGTGTAAATGTGTTATATACCTTATCACCTATCGGGAGAGTACCTATACACGGGGACTGGTCGGTGTAAATGTGTTATATACCTTATCACCTATCGGGAGAGTACCTGTACACGGGGACTGGTCGGTGTAAATGTGTGATATACCTATCACCTATCGGGAGAGCATCCTATACACGGGGACTGGTCGGTTTAAATGTGTTATATACCTATCACCTATCGGGGGAGTGCACCTATACACGGGGACTGGTCGGCGTAAATGTTTGATATACCTATCACCTATCGGGAGATTACCTATACACAGGGACTGGTCGGTGTAAATGTGTGATATACCTATCACCTATCGAGAGTGCACCTATACACGGGGACTGGTCGGTGTAAATGTGTGATATACCTACCACCTATCGGGAGAGTACCTATACACGGGGACTGGTCGGTGTAAATGTTTTATATACCTATCACCTATCGGGAGAGCATCCTATACACGGGGACTGGTCGGTGTAAATGTGTTAGATACCTATCACCTATCGGGACAGCATCCCATACACGGGGACTGGTCGGTGTAAATGTGTTATATACCTATCACCTATCGAGAGTGCACCTATACACGGGGACTGGTCGGTGTAAATGTGTGATATACCTACCACCTATCGGGAGAGTACCTATACACGGGGACTGGTCGGTGTAAATGTTTTATATACCTATCACCTATCGGGAGAGCATCCTATACACGGGGACTGGTCGGTGTAAATGTGTTAGATACCTTATCACCTATCGGGAGAGCATCCTATACACGGGGACTGGTCGGTGTAAATGTGTTATATACCTATCACCTATCGGGAGTGCATCCTATACACGGGGACTGGTCGGTGTAAATGTGTGATATACCTACCACCTATCGGGAGTGCACCTATACACGGGGACTGGTCGGTGTAAATGTGTTATATACCTATCACCTTTCCGGAGAGTATCCTATACACGGGGACTGGTCGGTGTAAATGTGTGATATACCTACATCACCTATCGGGAGTGCACCTATACACGGGGACTGGTCGGTGTAAGTGTGTGATATACCTATCACCTATCGGGAGAGTACCCATACACGGGGACTGGTCGGTGTAAATGTGTTATATACCTATCACCTATCGGGAGAGTACCTATACACGGGGACTGGTCGGTGTAAATGTGTTATATACCTTATCTCCTATCGGGAGAGTACCTATACACGGGGACTGGTCGGTGTAAATGTGTGATATACCTATCACCTATCGGGAGAGTACCTATACACAGGGACTGGTCGGTGTAAATGTGTGATATACCTATCACCTATCGAGAGTGCACCTATACACAGGGACTGGTCGGTGTAAATGTTTGATATACCTACCACCTATCGGGAGTGCACCTGTACACGAGGACTTGTCGGTGTAAATGTGTGATACATCTACCACCTGTCGGGAGAGTACCTATACACAGGGACTGGTCGGTGTAAATGTGTGATATACCTACCACCTATCGAGAGTGCACCTATATACGGGGACTGGTCGGTGTAAATGTGTTATATACCTTATCACCTATCGGGAGAGTACCTATACACGGGGACTGGTCGGTGTAAATGTGTGATATACCTACCACCTATCGAGAGTGCACCTATATACGGGGACTGGTCGGTGTAAATGTGTTATATACCTTATCACCTATCGGGAGAGTACCTATACACGGGGACTGGTCGGTGTAAATGTGTGATATACCTACCACCTATCGGGAGAGTACCTACACACGGGGACTGGTCGGTGTAAATGTGTTATATACCTACCACCTATCGGGAGAGTACCTATACACGGGGACTGGTCGGTGTAAATGTGTTATATACCTATCACCTATCGGGAGAGTACCTATACACGGGGACTGGTCGGTGTAAATGTGTGATATACCTACCACCTATCGGGAGAGTACCTATACACGGGGACTGGTCGGTGTAAATGTTTTATATACCTATCACCTATCGGGAGAGTACCTATACACGGGGACTGGTCGGTGTAAATGTGTGATATACCTACCACCTATCGGGAGAGTATCCTATACACGGGGACTGGTCGGTGTAAATGTTTTATATACCTATCACCTATCGGGAGAGAAAGTGAGTCGGAACAAAATCCTCAAGATACATTGTTTATTCACTTTCATTTGTTCAAGGTCGCGGCAGATAGCACGTTCTCCTGAAGAGAATCTTGAAACATAATTTGGTTGAAGGCATCTTGAGGCATTATGATAGGCGTTTGTTCCAGGCATGGTGTAATCAATTTACTGTCAATATTACATGTATTCTCTTCTCATCGCAATGTTGTCATTTTGTTTTCAATTATGTTCACAAATAATGTGTGAGCCACCTGTATGAGGCTAAACCTTTAGAAAAGAGGGCCAGAGCGACACGTGGGCTGTCCATGTAGGTCTATTGACAAACTCGAGTTGTGCAATTAACACAATCAATTTTTAATTAGCCAATGATAATAATCACTACAAAACAAGCCCTGAGAACAGCTGTTATTTAGGTAAACGAAGATGAAATCAGTTTGCTGTTAACATTGTAATTGGCTTTAATTGGCCGCAATCTTTGCTAAGCATTTAAGTAATAAAAGATCCGGAACTTCGAATTAGAAATCCGGATTTCAGCTTAAATCAGAGAAAATAAAGATAAAAATTTGAAATAAATATCATACTAGGCGTGTTGTTCCTTTTGATGAAGTCATAAATTATCGATTAACAGAAACATTGGTCAGATTGCAAATCAATCGCTCATACAGGATTGTTCTTTCTTTTTACTTTTCAATCCATAATAGTGATTTACCAATAGTTAACAACGCTCCGAATGTGTCATACTGTTGTGCAGTTGAATATTATGCAATGTGCGGAATGATGTGTGTGGATGATGTGAGATCTTTGTTTCAGTGAATTAGAAGGATAAATCTGCTATGTTTGACATTAACCATTGCTCTATTGAATAAGCACTATATATCGCGAACTTACCTATTCACACATATTCGCGAATACATCATTTCGCGAACGTTGATATAGAAATGAATTTAAATTCGCGAATGATGAGCTGTTAAAGAAATTGACTCTATGAGACTTTGATATAGGTTACCGAGTCAAATTGAATGCCATCCAGAATAACTTCCGCACAAAAATCGGAAGGATTTGAATTCGCAATTGACATTCTTCGCGTGTTCACGCAAAAATAAATCCTACTCGAAATATTACAGTATTGTGTAATGAAGTCAGCTTTACTTTACATAGGGTGTCATATAACCAGTTTCTGCGCGAGATTTTAATACAATTGAAGCAATCTTGCTTTTTTTGGCCAGGTTCGGAGCCATCTAAATGATTAATATGTACAGAAAACAAATATCGTCATCAGTCGACAGCTTCATTTTAATACATTTTAATTTTTGACTTTCAGGTAACATTGCATTTATTGTAAGTATTGAGAGTGGAAGACGAAGTAAGAATAGACTGAAGTGAAAATTCCAAACATTGCAATTAGGCAGCGTACAGATTCCGGTTTCTTCATTAAAAGCCACGAAGGAAGCCAGCCTTTGATTCTGTGACTCTTCCACGTGTGTTTTCCTCATATCAATATGCAGCTTAATGTATTGAATCCTTTCTGCTCTCTACGATTGGAGGAACCATCCCGAATCTCCTACAAATGCCCCATAATTAACCACCTCTTATGACATGCATTGAGATAATGAAGAAATATTTTTCCATTTGCGAACCTATGTAACTGCTTCGGGACGTGACTCAAACTCGTAACACAGCCTTTGAAAATAGCAAGTTGATGAAAATTATGGATAAGTACTTTAGTTACAATGGTGATCTCAATGAGAAATATTCTATTTCTTTGTGCGATATAAAGCTGGACATGTTTGATGTTCGTTAGTTTGTCTGTTGGTTCCGTTGTGTGATATGAAGCTTGACGTGTTTAATGCCCGTTAGTTTGTCTGTTGGTTCCGTTGTGTGATATGAAGCTGGACGTGTTTGATGACCGTTAGTTTGTCTGTTGGCTCCGTTGTGTGATATGAAGCTGGACGTGTTTGATGACCGTTAGTTTGTCTGTTGTTTCCGTTGTGTGATATCATGCTGAACGTGTTTGATGCTCGTTAGTTTGCCTGTTGGTTCCGTTGTGTGATATGAAGCTTGACGTGTTTGATGTTCGTTAGTTTGCCTGTTGGTTCCGTTGTGTGATATGAAGCTTGACGTGTTTAATGCTCGTTAGTTTGTCTGTTGGCTCCGTTGTGTGATATGAAGCTTGACGTGTTTAATGCTCGTTAGTTTGTCTGTTGGTTCCGTTGTGTGATATGAAGCTTGACGTGTTTGATGCTCGTTAGTTTGTCTGTTGGCTCCGTTGTGTGATATGAAGCTGGACGTGTTTGATGACCGTTAGTTTGTCTGTTGGTGCCGTTGTGTGATCTGAAGTTGGACATGTTTAATGCTCGTTAGTTTGTCTGTTGGCTCCGTTGTGTGATATGAAGCTTGACGTGTTTAATGCTCGTTAGTTTGTCTGTTGGTTCCGTTGTGTGATATGAAGCTTGACGTGTTTGATGCTCGTTAGTTTGCCTGTTGGTTCCGTTGTGTGATATGAAGCTTGACGTGTTTAATGCTCGTTAGTTTGTCTGTTGGTTCCGTTGTGTGATATGAAGCTTGACGTGTTTAATGCTCGTTAGTTTGTCTGTTGGTTCCGTTGTGTGATATGAAGCTGGACGTGTTTGATGCTCGTTAGTTTGTCTGTTGGCTCCGTTGTGTGATATGAAGCTTGACGTGTTTAATGCTCGTTAGTTTGTCTGTTGGTTCCGTTGTGTGATATGAAGCCGGACGTGTTTGATGCTCGTTAGTTTGTCTGTTGGTTCCGTTGTGCGATATGAAGCCGGACGTGTTTGATGCTCGTTAGTTTGTCTGTTGGTTCCTTTGTTATATATTATATCTCATATGAGAACGTGGCATTGTTTACTTGGATTGACCATGATTCACATCGTGGGTGTTGTCGTAGATGCAGAAGACGCTTACTCTGCTGGAACACTTGATTTTATTCCTTGTACTTTTTCAGGAGTCTTCCTGTAAATCTTTCTTTAATTCATATTTTGCCACAGTTTTATGGCATTTGAGTTTGGATTATGATTATGTTGTTATATTGGTTTTTTCTTGATGCTGTTTAAATCCTAGTAGAAACATTGCCATAAACGATAACCCCTGTTACATTAATGGTTTAAAACACCATCAGAGAGAAAAAGCACGGCATGATGCAGTCAAAACTATTATCATTCTGAACAGATATTTTCATCCCTTTAATGTCAGCATTCCAAAAAAATATTTCAAAATGGATTTTCACTTTTGATACCTTACACCAAACGCATTTTTTGAACATGTTTGTTGGCACAGAGAAAAATGCTCTCAACTAATTGCCATGGGATCGAGACAATTTGTATTCGTTTAGATTCCATCTCTTGATGTTACTGGACTGTAAAACCGATATGGAATAATTTTGATTGAAAGTGGTGATAAATAAGCAACAAGAAAGCTGCAATCAATATCAACTGTTTTTATTAATCAGTGCTTGCTATTTAACAACGTCACGGCAATATCACAGTTTTACTATACCTATTACGTTTTCACAACCTCATTTGAACTTATTCAGTTTCGTCTGAGGGGATGATTGACAACCATAATGATGATGAATGCATATTACATTCATATAAATCTTGGTATCCATGGTTACATTAGTCTCTTATCATGCATGGAAATCGAGAATTTGATAATGAGCACACATGTTTCCTCTACTTAATTATCTGTGAAGGGAATTTTTCACAATGACAATTATTTGTTCACGAACCAATTAACTTCAAACCAAATTAAAATCACAACTAGTGTTTCATTGTGAACCTAATTCCTTAACACGGCGTAACCATTAGGAAGATCTAATTATAAATATAGACTGCACAAAGCTCTGCTAAACTATTTTATAAATATTAAATAAAACTAACAGTCGAAACAGAAGACGAAATATTGAATTTTAATATGTAATACTGTTTTGTTTAGATAGAGTGCTTTGTTTACACTGATTTCATCTCTAGATTAAGGAAACCCTGTATCTAAAATCATGGCAATGCATGCTTTGGGTTTTATAACAATTAAATAGGAAAAGAAAAAAATATAATTGCCTTTTTAATTTTTCCCTCCAAACTTGACTGGATGTTTTTTAAACTCCTCCACTATTAAAACAGTGCACATATCTTCGGATTTTAAAAAAATGTAGTGTTTCTAATTTATGTCTCAGGAAAAATAGAAACAATGCAAGTTATATCACAAGTATTTGGAATGGTAGTCATTGTTTGTTAAAATACTACGAAGTTGTAATACTTTTGTCCGAACAGCATCGAATATATCAAAGTAGTGTTAGATGTATTTAAACACTATCGGCTAATTAGATATGTTCATGATCTCAACAAAGATAATTTAAGCATATAAAAATAGACGAAAAACATATTGAACAACTAACATGAAAATCTATGCAAAATAATATGATTGTACAGCATGTGAAAGCTTGTTGATTGTTCCAATCGAAAAGGACAACGTATACAACGCCAAACCTGATCTATGTACGTACGAATCGGTTCACTACAATCTCTCCGGAAAATGATATCACATGTTATATTATTATACGACTATGTATATAGTAACCTTTTAAAGTTACTTATACATGTAAGCATTATAACAAAGGTGCATTTCGTAACTGTTGTAAAGCAAACTCGTCAAGGACACAAAAGCTGTAAATTTATTAGGTCAAGATCATTTAAATTGTAAACTTATTTGGTCAAGGACACTAAAGTTGTTAACTTATTAGGTCAAGGACACAAAAGCTGTAAACGTATTAGGTCAGGGACACTAAAGATATAAACTTATAGGTTAAGGTCATAAAAGCTGTAAAGTAACTTAATAAAGAAGACATAAGCTATATTGTTCATTACTGCATGTAATGTTTAAAGTGCACTAAAAAACAAACAAACAAACAAATGAACAAATAAATAAAAACAAAACAAATCCGAAAAAGCAGACTGCCACACCAAATAGTTCATTTCAATGCGTAAGCAATTAACCTTAGTGCAGACAACAAAAATAGTTATAGCAAATATTCTATTATATAATGTGTTTATATTCTTCAGAAGGAGAAAAACAATATGTTCCACGCCTTAGTTGTCTAGCCAGATCTAGAATGTTAGCTGATGTTGCCTGCCGGACAGAAAAATAAAATTCTGAGTTATTATTTACTGCTCTCCGTTATACCTACAAGTTTAAATGGTTGGTAACGTTTTTCTGATGTTAGTGTTCTCAGGTAATGATACTTCAGCATTATAATGGAGTTTTTGAATGACACATCCATCCCAAGATACTTCCTTTATATAGAAACAAGCAATGACACAATCCACCATTCATACCACATTCATTCCTGTTTACGAAAAGACAATATAAAAATCGGAATAAAATCCACACATTTCTACGGAAGGAATTAGAGTAATTTGTCCTAATTCTCCTATTGAGCCATGACTCTCTGTCCCAAGGGGTTCAGTCTCACCATTTATACAAAATTGAATCCCTTTCAACCAGAATTCCAATATTCCTAAAGAGGAGGTATTTCAATCAATTATCTATTCTACCCTAATTAGCATAGGTTTCCAGCGCATGAGGGAAGATTGGAGAGGAGAAACCCAATATTTATACATTTTCCCTAAAGCAATGGTATTGAGTCCAAATTTGGATAAAATCCAATCATTTCTACCGAAAAAGAAGTTTAAACAAATTCGAGTCAACCCTACCTCCTTTTGCAGAAAAAGCTGACAGGAGGCCAAACCACGGTATGCAATAAGTTTAGACAGAGTAAGCTCAAAAACCTTTCCCAGATAAATAAATGAATTAAATGGATATTTTCTATCAGTGATTTAAAATAGCAATATTTTTGTGTAAGATGTATTCGTCTTACAGGTATCATACTTGGATGTTCTAGTCTTTAATTAAACATCGAATACCAATAATGTCACCTATATCCGAACTACTGTTGGCAAGGCTCTCGTTTGAACTATTGAGTCTAATAGGAGAAACAGAATTGCTGAACATCCGGTGCAATTATGGGCTGGCAGTCAATACCGTGATAAGTATCTAAATGAATGTTGCCTACACAAGAGTAAATACACTGGGATACCCTAATATCACTCCCACGTATGTCTATTTTCTATATTTATACTTAACTGTCAAACAAAATCTTGATCTGCTTCCTCGAAAGCATTTGATTTTGTTTTTACCCTGTTTAATTTGATAAATGAAATTTAGATCAGCAGCTTGTAGTAACAGAACTACTTCAACTGTGCGATCTGTTATTCCATATCTATTATTCCCACATGTCAAGGCCTAATATGATGTATAAGAGAGTTGTTATGAAATAAAGTTTTGATTGCGTAGAGTCAGTATCTAGAAGCATGTTGTTAATGATGATAGGGAGAGAATAAATGGTGTCAATACGATATTTCTCTTAATGTATTCGAGCATGATGTTGTCGGGACTTCCTCAGGTAGTCAGCATCTGATAGCAACGCTGTTTACAAATATCGACCAGGTTGTTTCTGATCCATCGTTGAAGAATGATTGTTAATTATTATAGTATAGTTTCAAAAGAATGAAAAAAACGTGTCAGAGCCAGTGTTTAAAGGGACATCACGATTAAAACATTAGTTTTCTTATTGATTATACACGTTTTATACACTCCCAAATATGTTTCTATGCTATCCCGATATTCACAGTCAATTTCCAATTTCGTGAAACCCTTCTGAGATTAAGCGATGGTTATGTCACGTGATAGTCTTGAAAACGAGGCAGCTCATTTTCTAAACACGAACACATACATGATAGCTGGCAGAAATGACAGCAATAATAGTAAAACAGTATGTAATATCTCTTTTTCAGCACAGGATTCTATTAATGGCGTAGCAAAAAAAAGGAATTACGAATCATTTCTGGCGAGTAGCCATTTTTGAATGCAAGCGACGATGTTTGAGCGCATGCGTCAGCATATAAGACGAAAACCACCCATTACTATAAAAAAAAGATAACACTTGAGATATATGAAATAATGGAAAGAAGTTTTAACCGTGATGTCACTTTTATTTGAGACTTTTGGGGAAGGTGTAATAAAACATTTTTCAAGTAATTCAATATTAATATTAGTACTTCCAAAAATTTTTACAGCACGAATACCAAATTGTTGGGCGCATTTTTGTTTACTTTAAAATCATGGATATCACACAAAATAATTTGTAATGTTTACAACTTAATTACAGTTTAAAGGTATAGTTTCAATGATGTCTTTCGCAAAGGAAAACACAACCACACGAACCCATTTCCTAAACACATACTCCATACAACGCGGGACAATAGGGTAACAATAGGACAACGATACGGTAACTATAGGGTTACATTGAGTCTCCGTTAAACATATAGTATATCTAAGAATGTTCTTTCGTGATACAAATTATGTTCAGCATGGTATCCCTGTCTATCCTAATACCGACTCCATAGTTGGCTATTAATGCCTTCTCTCTAAGATCTAAATATTTCGAATCAAGTACACGTTTGAATGGTAATTTGTGGCATGGTAACAACTCATAATGAGCGCTCAACCGAGGATATAAATAAGGCAAGGAAAACGGGGCCAATGTTTAGAAGTGTTCAGGAAGATGTGATGATATCAAGTTTAGGAAACAGCAGTAGACAGCAGGAAGAGAATTAAACACCAATTACATCTTAGAAAAAATACCACGTTTTGATTCAATAGTATAGATTCATCGAAATGATCAAAAGCGACCATTGTAAAATTGAATCGCTGTTTCACTACAAATCATAAATATCAAAGGGAATTTTAACATATCAAAACCATATTGTAAACAATATATTTAGTTACTGTAAATCACTTAGATTTCGTCAATACTTTATTTCGCGGACATACCTCTTCAGAAATATTCACGAATACATAATTTCGCGAATGCTGATCTAGAAATAGCTTTAAGTTCGCGAATGTTGAGATATTAGAGACATGGATGCCGCGAGAACTCGATACAGATAACCAGGTTCAAATGGATACCATTGACTATTAACGAATTATCGCAAAAATAAATAGCACGCGAAATTTAAGTGATTTACAGTATATGTCTTAAATAAAAAAGACATTAACACAAATAAAACACTAGTTTCTACAACACGTACCATCGGTATAATCATTAGTATCAGGATTTCGGAATGGCGTCAGTTCAGAAGAATCCTTCTCCTTTATAATTTCCGTCAGTGTTATACCGTTTGATGACCGTTCAGCGTCTTCTGGATAAATGTCATGGTTTCTCTGTTGTGTAGATGGTACTCTTCGAAAACATCTGCAGCATGATACTACTGTTGACAAAAATGCAGCACGATACGTTTTACAGCAGGCAAGGTACAACAAGAAATTGATGGAGAAGTTCAGATAGTACATAGTGAGAAATATATATTGCAGATTACGGTCCGTAGAAGTGGTGATGTAATATTCGCCAAGTATATGTTCGATGATGACTTTGATGCGTATTACATGACTCGGTGTATGAAGAAGAAGAAATGCTACAGAGACAGACGTCAGGAGACGTTTAACGACGTCCTGGGGACTAGCAATTGAGTGAGGTCGTTCTGTTGACTGTAAGCGTCTAAGCCTTAATTGACGTTTTGATGCTTCTACGGCTGCACAAATAATGAGAAACAATAAGGTAATAATGATAATAAGCGGAACAATCAAGGTCAGGACTGTGTCTATGTATGTTAGACCCTCTTCCAATGTTCGGTACTGTGGTAATGTCAAACAGTAATATTTCCCATGAAAAAGTCTCACTCGTGTTGCCCATAAAGGGAAGTTATACCCTGCCAAACTCATCAGTAAGAGAAATATCATCATACGCTTTGCTACTTTGGTAGTACAAAATGTGTTCACTTTCAATGGTTTACATATTCTGATATAATTTTCAAATGTTATGCAAACTACAAAGGACACTGACATAAAACTGGACACATACGACACGAACACTGTTATCTGACAAACACCTTCCATGTGAAATATCCGCACGTCCACGAAATCAAACCATGCTATGAATAGAGTAAGAATGAAACCGGTGTCTGTGATAGAGCGAGCGGCAAGGTACAAACTACACGACGTTTCCCGATGTTTAGAACCAAGGAATACAAACACAGACAATAGATTGCCCAATACACCTATTAGTCCTATTACAGGCAGCGTGTATTGTCTTAAAAAGAAGAGAACGTCTTTTGAATTGTCTGCCAAAATCAAGTCAGCTGCTGCCTTCTGCATATCCGATGATTCGTTGTAAGCGTTGAATATATACATACTTTCCTCCGAGAAGCTAAGATTTAGGATCTGAAAGTGCGACTCGCCCGTGCGCTGGGCGTTGTCAGCGTGTTGGCTGGAAACAGTGAGCATGGCTTTTAATATCAGTTTGCTGTCATCGTGATGGATCGATAACCCGGTAGTCTACAGTTGTACCGCAGCATATCTAGAGAAATGAGAACGTTAGAAGTTAAACAAGATCAACATAATGGGTTTAATGACTTTACATGTAAGCATTGGTAATCTCAGATAAAAAAGAATTATTCTTCATTAGTTGAAAAATATTTCAATTGAATATCAAAGAAATACCGTATTCTAATCATATATGATAAAACGTTTTTGATCAAATGGTTCATTATTTTACGCAAAATGAATATAATTCTGTGTTTGTAATATTGCATAAGAACGTAGCATGTAACACATTCATAATATAGATAACAAGATATCATCTCCGTGGGTGATTGATTTGGTTTAATTTGGTTTTATATTGCCTGAACGTCCCATCAGAAACTATCGGTCGGTCTCGCTATGCAAGGTGAGTGCTCTGCCGAGTGCGTGTCTATCGGATTGATTAATTAATTTTATATTCTTAACGATCCATCGATACTGGAAAGGTTGTATGGACCAACCAAGGTCAAAAAAAGGAAAATAAAAGAAGGACGGTGGAAAGGAACGGTATCACATATACATATTACATGTTTGTTTAAACTTGGCCATCAGTTAGGGACCATCAAGTTTGGTAGGATTAGAACTGATGTTCCCTATGGTAAAATAAGGATTGGCGTACTCCTGACCTATTTAGTCTTTTGTATCGAATGCCACCAAGCGAAACACCCAACTTAATGATAATCAGGATTACATTAGGATACCACGGACTCTAACAAAACAATTCTGCCTTGTCACCGAAGGCATCGCCAGCATGTGTATTATTGGTATATCATGCCCGTGCTCTATAGTGCGTTTAGAAATGACACGTCGAAAATGGATAATTGCTAAACGACTGCAAGCCTCTAGAGGTATTCAAGGTATATAAGACATCTAGACAAGTAAAAACACAGGAACCAAACCAGGCATGTTGACGATCATCCCTGGTCTGACAGACCTCGAGTTACTTTATATAGATTAGATAGACTTCTGTGAAGACAGGCAAGATTAGTTCATTTCATCATATCCTAGGATACCAACATCAATTTTCGCCGTACCACCTACAGACGTTTGAACCATAAGTGACTTCGCTAACGCCGAACAGCAAAACTCCTATGTTTACTGGAAGGCACAAAAAAGGAGGACCGCAATTGACACATGTTCACCGAACATGTACTTAGGTCTTGGCGAAGTGTTCACTGGTCTAATGAAAGCCTGTTTTTGCTTAGACGTCAGTGTCCGTGTTTGGAGATCAAGAATACGGCGTACCTTGCATGGGACTTTAAATAGACAGAAGTATCCTGATTAGATTATTTGACTTTTAATTGCTTTGCATTTCGGTGACCATCCATTGGCAGATCGGCAACTCATGATTCAACTGCAAAACAAGGCGGAACCCTCCTAAAATCAGATCTGAAGTAAAAAGTAGTTATAGAAACGCTCCAAAGGCACTCAATGTCACCAGAAATGAATGCAAATGAACATGTCTGGGACAAAAAAGTCAATGCACGAGATACAAGATGCAAAACAATTGTAAAATTACGGACTGCATTGATGCAGCGTTTGACCAGTAGTATTAGACGACGGGTAGAATAATTGTACTAGCTAGCATGGTAAATATACCTGATAATGACATGTTCATACCAATAAAATCCATTTATCTTGATCAAGTAGCATGCTTTGGTGATTTCATGACGTACCTATTATTAAGAGCCAGTCTAAGTCAAAGTGTTTTTATAGACTTTAGGAATGCCTTTTTGAGCACGAAGTTTTAGAATTATATATCACGGTTCTGTAAATTGCTTTTCCTATCGACCGTCTGCAATCGATTATCGACTATTGTTCAAAGAAAAGTTGGCTATGATTTGTCTTTTATGTGTTGCAGCGCGTAGGCTGAGGTGGGTGGGATGGGGGGTGTAACATTAATGCAATAAAATGTACGTTATCCTAACCCTTTTTTCCATGATTGATATACTTTACGTCTGACGCCTCGATATGTTTTTACGACACCGTGTAATAGACGAGACTGAAGCCGACAATTCAATGCTATCACATTAAAATAAACAGCAGAATACCGGTCACATATCGACAGCGAGTAGACATGTCGTTACAGTACCACAATGCATAGTATTAAGTAGAACATATTTTACCCCAGGTCTGTCTCGGTCAAAGCCCAACGTTGTCCTCACAAATAAGAACGCTCAATAGATGGCTGCAAGTGAAGCAGCGACACAAAGACAATGGGAACAAAAAACTGATTAGAACGAAGTGCAAAATTACAATCCCAAATATAGTCACCGTACATATCAAACCGTCCACATTCATTTTATAATTATTACTGGTACATGTAGTATTCCGAACAGCCTATAGACATAGAAAGACTTATCCATTGAATTATAAATGTGGAAACGTCCGCTATTCCGTATCCATGATAAGTATCTCGATAGAGTTTTCAGTGACTCTTATAATCAATGCAATTATTAAAAACCTTCAAGAAAATGCCAACATGGCAACATGATCATAATTCAAACTCGAATTCCATAGAACCAGGGTAAAATATAAAAAAGAAAGATTTACACCGAGACCAATGAAAAAAAAACAAGGAGAATAAGACCAGGTGTTCCTGAAGAGTAAGCGTCTTCTGCTTCATCGACGGTACCCGCCGTGTAAACTTTGTTCAATCCAATTAAGAGATGTCATGTTCTCAATTAAGAATGTGATATACAACAACAGAACCGAACTAATGAATCAAGTCAGAGGACGTGGCAAAAAAAAAATAAATAAAATACGATCAATAATGCCCAAAGTGGCTTTCTCTCCATTCGTGCATCCGTAATTAGAAGGATTACATATCTAAATATAAATCTTCCATCTTTTGAACACTTCAGTATCACCAATTATTGATAAAGATACCGACTGTCCAATCTATACACACAACGTTTTATTGTCTTTCCTTCTAGCTGATCACCTTAACCTTTGTACAATGTCAGAACGACCAGTGGCTAAGTCAATGTCAAAAGCTAAGAAATAGTCTGAGGATTCCATGAAGAATTAATGGAGTTTCTAGTTGATGCTATCTCAGCCAAATTTTGTGGTACGGTCTTCAAATCACCTTATAGAAGGAAATGAACTTTGTTATACACAATTTGTAAATTCCTGTATGTTTCGATGCTGCAGACACCTGTTCCAATGTGACCAATTCAAAAACCGTGTTAAATTGGGTAACCTATCCTGGTTTACCAGTAGGTGTGTTAAAATGTGAAAAATATTGTAGGTTTGTGTTTTATATTTTGCAGTGTGTATAGTCTATGTATTTATGTATTTACATGCATCATACAAATACTTGTGAAAGTATACTTGTGAAACTCAGCACGACACGATCCTGTATAGTGTGTTGTTCTGTTTTCCACGATTATATCTTCTAACGATAAAGGTGTTTGTAATAACACGATACTTGGGCAATAATATTGTTTTATTTGATTAAACGTGTTTGACAAGGAAATTAAATCAGTGCCCAGACGTCCCTAAATCTGCCGAAGGGTTCTGCCCGTGTTACAATTTTCCTGTTACCGTAGTTACGATGCCAGACATACAAAATTTACTGATTTTCCAGTCAAAAACTTAATAACCATCACCACGAAATTCCGTAATCATACCAAGTTAGTGTCCTAGCCGTGTCATTTGCTGTTGGCAATATTTGTTTTATTTTAGTCTATTTTTTTCTGTTCAGATTTTCTCTACCTGCGTTTCACATCTACAATAAAAGACTCGGAGAATCCTCATTCAAGCATTGCTAACTATAAGGTAGATATACATAAGGAGGATAAGATCAATAGCCAGCGAACGTTTCCACGTGCTCCTTATTGATTTTGATGGTAAGTTCTGATTTATGATTAAAAACCAATAGCTAGTTCATTAGAATGATATGTATGTGTGGATTACTTGTGTCATGAGTGCACAAGGGTCCGTAATAAACGTCACCCTGAGAGAAGTTTCATCAGACGAGTGTCTAGCACGGTTTAGTCTGCTGTATGTAATCTGAGAGTATCAACATTCATCCCAAATCCATTTTATTCTATTTTATGCAAACAAATAGGGAAAACCGACCTCTTCGTATAATCGTACTCTCTTTGTCTATTTTAACGATTATAGCCTGGTTAATGTAAATTAGATGTGGATTTCTGTTTGTCAGGTTACAGTACAATGTTTGTTAGATGTGGATTTCTGTTTGTCAGGTTACAGTACAATGTAAGTTAGATGTGGATTTCTGTTTGTCAGGTTACAGTACAATGTAAGTTAGATGTGGATTTCTGTTTGTCAGGTTATAGTACAATATACTTAGCACTACGTCTTATGTTTGATGGCATTAATGATTTGCACTTATTACATAATGAATCAAATATGGCATTCATCGATTAAATCCGAGTAATTGAATTGCCATCTATATCTTCATGCTTTGATCAAGGAGACGAACAACTGACGTGGCAGTAATGACCATGTTTTAATCAAAAATGTTTTCTGTGTTCAAAGTTTTTGCCTATACATCGTCCCATGAGGAGGTCCCATTAGTAGTGGCATCTGTCGACAAATTCAGACCTGTTTGTTTTGATCGCAGTTTTTTTTTTTCTTTTTTTTTTACGTGTTGGAGTATACATGAAGTAATTTAGCCCTTTACACTCTATACTCCAACGGAACACATTCTATCAATATTGGTTTCATTATCATTTCTATGAATATGTCTTTATATTTTGAACCCTTTATCATAGCAGTAACACCGTTATCGCGTAAACCTTCTCTTCTTTACGGTTTACCTTGCCGTAGCGTTGATCAGAATCTCCGTCTAAATAACGCATTCTTTGTGAAGTACAAATAAGGCATTGATTAGTTAAACATTCATGACAACGTAACATTCTAACGTAGGACCACCGCTGAGGTACTATGTTGAATGTCGTTAGTTTGAACACTGGGTTCAGTTCACCTTATATATGTAGGTGTTCTATTGTAAGTTGGATTGATAGGCACTATTATTCTTTCTACCTTATTCTAATTGTGGGCCCGTATTTATGAAACCATTCTCGTGCTCAAGCATAGATTTTGTGCTCTAGCAAACTTTTTTTTCACCTAAATCATATAAAATAATACAAATGTCAAATACATGTATAAACATTGAATATAACTTTGACTTGAAGACTTTTCAATTTTCGTTTTTTTAATCTTTGGCAAAATCAGTCTTATTTATGAATTTTTAACTTAAACAAAACATAAGGCTTGAGCACAAAATTCATGCTTGAGCATGAGATCGGTTTCATGAATACGGGCCCTGTACTAGGACAGGTTCTCCTTTCGCATTTCCCTTTGTTCGCTCCTACGTCCTCTTTGTATCAGCCGCCTACTACGATCTCTCCATAAAATAACTCTCCTCTAAAATCTCTAAACACCTTGGTGAGTTTGATTTCTTTTCCATTTGTTTAAAGCAGCATTCATGTTTCTGCAACCTACGTTGTCCACATGCCGTATGGTCTCAGAATTTAGTTTTGACTGGTTTTCGTCCTCATCGGGAAATATTCTAGTTTCTCTTTAAGTTTGGGTGTTTGGTGTGTTTGTCATTTAAATATATATTGTTGGAGTATGTCTGGTGGTTCCGGTGATGTTGTGGCTTAACGAACTTTGAACTTTACATCCGGAGTGTCTCGATAAAGCAGAAGATAATTATCATTCCGGAACGTCTGCTTTTCTTCGTGTACATTTATAATTCATATTCACTAAATACTTATTTTATATGCTGCAGTTTTATTATCGATCATTTGTTTACAAAACACAACCAGACAATACCAACATGTCAACATAGTCATAACCCAAACTCAAATTCAATAAAACGATGGCAGAAAGGAACAAAGAGAGGTTTAACGGGAAAATAAGCGTATTTTGCTTCATTGACGATAACCGTCATGTAAACCTTGGTGAATCCAAATAAGTAATGTCATGTCCTCAAATAGAAAACAACTAAGTAACGAGTGTAAAACACGTCCAGGTTAATATCGCAAAATGAAATATTTCTCAATTAGATCACTATGACGGTCTTAAAACGTCCTCTTTTGAAATCCTGTGTTACGACTTTGTCTGTCAGTTGACAATTTCCTGCACCCCAATTTTGATGGGAGCAAGGTCTTGAATATCGAATCAACTGCGACATGTAAAGGCCACAGGTTAGGGACGTAGAAATGATGGTATCCAGAACTGTGTGATTCCGATTGTTATTGTTATTGTGTTGAACTTAGACAAAGGAAACATAATAAATTATAGAGATAGATGTAAGTGTTAGACTGGCTTACGTTAGTCAGGTTTAAGCGCTCGGACCATAACGCTTATTTATAAGTATCCAGTCATTTTTAAACATACAGTATTTTATCTCAATTAGCACAATTACGTTCTTGCAATACAAGAGACTCAATGTGCTTGCTTCTTCTACGTACTATTTAATGCGTGTTTACAAATATATTATTAATGACATCCATTCCAATTTTTTGTTAGTCACACTTCATGATTCTATTGGGTTTTGTTACTGAGAAGTTATTCGACGTTTTTAAACAATTTTGATTTTTGTGACACTGAATATTGGTCATGGCTATTTTTTGTCGAGTTAATCGTACGAATCTCTCCGTCGTCAAGTGTTATCCTTGACCTGTTGGATATTGAGAAGTGGTTTGAAGGTTTTAATGAAAAAATTCATAAAATTGACTACAGGTAATGAGATTTGGTCTGAGGGTAGTGTTAGCTTGCGTAATGCATTTAACATTGAAATGAAGAAGCATATTTATAAAAGATGAAAATTGTGTTGCACATATTTGTTTCATATACATCAATGCATTTACAACCATTGTCGCAAACGTGATTTAACACCATGCGGAGCCCTTTTTACTACCCGTGGAT
The DNA here is from genome assembly GCF_031769215.1 of Ylistrum balloti. Taxonomy (NCBI): domain Eukaryota; kingdom Metazoa; phylum Mollusca; class Bivalvia; order Pectinida; family Pectinidae; genus Ylistrum; species Ylistrum balloti. The sequence goes on from NW_026782192.1 coordinate 210,002, forward strand.
GTATATTTTTTACATCTAAATAAATCAGAAACAGATTGATAGAAACATATTGATAATAATAGTTTGCGATAATAAGATATTGTGACCGATGATTAATTGTTGATCATTTACGTCAGTTGCCACACTTTTCGTAAATATTTGTATAATTTCTGAAGTGAAGCAACTAATTGACTCTATGCAACTCGCGACACTTAAAATTCTGAGTAGTTTTTACATACTTAAAGAGTACAAGCCTAAAGGTCCAGTAGACATTGCAAATACAGGGCGAACGTAAAGTTCTGATAGGTGAAATTTGAAATTATACAGACGATCAACAAATAAATATGAAGGAAAAGATTAAGCTCACTTTAGGTGCTTCAAACTAAATTTGGTTGAACTTAGACAAAAAACAAAAAAACAAAAAACAAAAAACAAAAAAAAAAAAAACAAATAAACAAAAAAACAGAAGGAAAATAATAGGAAATAATCATGTCTTTCATACAATACAGAAGAAGGATTAAACAACATTTGGGCCTCCTGCTTACAAAACGATTTGTTAAGAACAAGCTCCAGGGGACATAGATCATAGGTTTATGCTAAAACCATTCATCCTGACTCCGTGAATGTTCAGTCCAGAGTTTGACAGATCCTCGCATTTTCAAAAAACAAATAAATAAAGAATTTGTCTTTTTAACTCCGTCTCTCTCCATCATGGGGCCAGCGACCATCCATTTATACAAAATTAATTTCACTTCACTTACAGATGAATCAAACTAAGTTACCTGAAACTGATTATCTTTTTGTTCCAAATTATTCCAACAAAAAATAGTAATTACAAATCATTATATCTTTTGTTATAAAATATTCTAAAACATAGCAGGTTTTCAAAGTCATGCAATTACTTATTGATTTCAAATGAACGCACACTAGTAAACTCTCCTGGTGGCATTAATTTACATAGGTTTGAAAACCGCCAACAAATGAAGCTTGAAACAAATTTTTCATTTGCGTCTGATTATTGAAAGAGAAAGCTTTCATATTTATTGTACAGAGAGTTAACAAAGATGTCATTATCGATTTGTCATGTTGCAAACTAAATGTAATGTTCTCCACTGGATGTTCCTTTTTAATATCTATATTGCCTAGTGAGTAGAAAATAATACAAGTGGTGTGCTGTTTTACTAAGAACCATGTCGTTCATAAGACCATGCAATAAAGTGTTCTTGTTCACCAAGTTTTCTGATATTCTTGATACACCAAATCGTCCCAATCATATTGCACGATCAAACCTTTCTAAGATGAGGTTTACCGAGTTCTTGGTATCTTGGTAAAAGGGCAGTTTTTTTCTTGTTATTTACAAACGACTAAATGTGTTGAAATGGATATAGAAATAGACAGAAATAGAATCCAAGGTTTTTAGACAAAAAAATATTGTTTTATAGAAGTTCTTAAGCATTTTCATTTTGATTATACCATACCGTTTGTAGTATTTGCAGAAATCCCATATATACTGAGGTACAGAACGTATATATCATTATCAAGTATATGGAACCAAGCAAAAGTGATCTTACAATTGAATCACGCTCTCATCTATGTTAAATGGTGAACTCTCCTATCTATATCAATGTTGTTTTGTCCTAAAAAAAATCCTTATGTATGATAACCTGCTGGGAAATACAGGTTCTCACAATCGCAATATAGCTCGCAAATACGAAACCTGTGAGAAGAATTCTAGTGCAGAAAAACGAAACGAAATATAAATGCAGTTGCTAAAATATTAATGTGAAGCCAAAATGATTTGTAAACGAAGATGTTTAACAGAGAAAATCATGTGTATTTCCTGCTTTCAATGTGATAACAAATAATGCTTCCCGAAAAAAAACAAAAACAAAAAACAAAATTTTTTTGCCACAAAAATTCACAATTGTCCGTTAGAAGCATCATATATTCTTCACCATACTGTACATTTAAAGAGCAAGTAATATGGATATCGCGCAATAGACATTTATCATCAACATCAATTTAAAGTAAATTAAACCTGCTTTCTGTAATCAATATTTTCCAGCAATTGCACTACGGGAGAACTTTTTACAAAAATTAAGAGATCACATGGCGACTAACGTATCTTTGTAAATCATCATCGATTATACCTAATTAAATACGGCGAGTAAAAATGAATGATAATCGTTCTTGGGTCACACATGTGTGAATATTTGCAATGACACACATGGATGGATCTGACAAATTAATGTAGTCACAGCATTGACGCAAGTTTGTAAATCGTAGTTGGCAGGGGCGAACACCGACAAATGTTTATATCAGACATTGTCACAGGAACATTTATGAAGTTATGTTGAATTTAGAAACACCAGCAACACCACAGTCTGCCCCTCTTTCCTGTACAGAAAAAGTAATATATGGCAATCTCATGAGCTCTTTAAAATCCACATGCTACTAATTCCACTTCTTAAGTAAACAGTATCACACAAAGATTAACCCAGATTTGATAGTGCTAAGATAGGTATGAGCATTTTTGAGAAAGGTATGGTTGAACAGCTAGACGAGCCTGTAATAAAACGCTGTTTATAGGATTTTTGTGAGGTTAGGGAATTCGAAAGAAAAGAGAGAGGTCTGTGTCCTTATCGTTAATAGACAATCTAAATTATTGTAATACTGATATATGATTTACCAATATTTCTTCATTGGAAAGAATCGAATGGACTTAATCTACCCAGAATCCATTCCCATTAGTTTTCATATTTTGATTGTCGGACAGATTTCAAGACATTTTGGACCTTTCTTGAAAACAACTAGCTAAACATTTGAATAGTGCATTAATCAACATTAACTATGAGTCTAATTGTACTATAATTATTAGTAGAACAATGATACGCTAGAGAAAGAGTGAAAAGGTTCAAAAGTACACTTTCATATAAATAATCTGTTGATTGAGAAAACGGTTAAATGCAGCCTTTCAGGAATTTAGAACTTCGAAATGCGTTGGAAGACATGGAAGACACTGGAAGCCAAACGTATACTAGATAAGTCATGAATTGGATTAAAGAAGTTTTAAAAAAGACATTAATATAAATAACGGAGATTTTAAATCAACAAACAAATGAAATAAAAAAAGCAAAAACAGTTGTCACTCTACAACGTGGCCATAATATCGTCATTATCATACAGAAATGCATTCGTTATGATAGCCTTAAATGATAACAGAATCATTAATAAAGCATATTGTACATTTTTCAAAGAAACTTTTCATCTCATGAAAATGCAGAAATGCATTCTTTAGTAAGCAGGAAACATTTAATTGCATTTTTCCTGAAATTATTGGTCATGTTTGAGATATAAAGCTATAATATTTTGGTATGAAAGAAACATCCTTAAATTTATGGTTAAAACAATTACATTAATAGTAGAGATATCAAATAAAATGATTTACCTACTCAAAAAATGCTAAAAATGCAAAAAAATATTGTTAATTCCAACCTAACCTTTTATAAAAGAAATTTATTTCTGAACACCTTAAAATCAACAACACTGTCATGGTAACAAACTACTTACATTTCAGCAAATTCCAACCCGGAAATTCTTCACAACTTGACCACGTGTTAACACTATGAAAGTTTCACTTCCTGTAAAGTTAGTTTTTAATGCGTAGACACAGATTCGAGACTGCCCAAATAGTAATCACCAACAAAAATCTAAAAATATTATTCTGAAAAAAACCACATTGTCCACTTCAAGATGACAAGACCAATTTTAGCCAGGATTTATTCTTAGATTATTAATTAACCGTTTAAAATGAATTAACAAAAATATCACTCATGGCCACACTGTGAAACTGTGTACTGCTAACATAGGATAGCCTTAAATCATGAACAAAACATAATGTACATTTTTCAATGCAAACAACACCAACACGTACGTTTAAACAGGAGGAGCTGGTTTGAGAAATAAGGTAATTTTCAAAGCGTTATATCAGCCACTAATAGCCTTCTTTTCTCTCGGCTCAGACAACAATTCAGATTAACCTTTAGTAATACTTCAGAGGGAAGGCTGCATTCCAAATCAATGGACACTTAACTTGTTATTGAGTATTGAATTACTGATGACAAACGGAGGATTTTCTAAAGGATACACAATTGAATAGCTCTTCCTTCAATTCTGTAAATTATGGCTATTGTTTGTTGATCTCCATGGTCTGGAGAAGTAGGCTTTAGAAAAATTATAAACCAACGTTTGCATCAGACTATGTCATATTTGGTAGGATTTGTGTTTTACCTTTTGTAGGATTGTACCAACCATAACACGTTTTAATTGATATTTCAAGACTTGTAACGTTATGAACAGATACTTTAATAGAAAAATAAGTTGAAACAAAATATGCGATAAAAAAAAACTAAATAAAAATACTAACAATATGTCAACATAATCACATTCCAAACTCATTTTCATCAAAATTATAAAATAGGAACAAACGAAAGATTTACACGAAAATTCCTGAAAAATACAAGGAGAAAAAGACCAGGTGTTCCGGAAGAGTATTGAGGCAAAATATGAACAGAAGAAAGATTATATGACGACTCCTGAAAAATGTAAGTTGAGAATAGGACCACATGTTCTGGAAGAGTATGCATCTTTTGCTTCTACCATGTAAACCTTATTCAATCTAACTGAGTAATTTCACGTTCGCAAATGAGATAAAGATATACAAAAACGGAACCAACAGACAACGAGTACCAAGCACGTGAAGCTCTATACGGCAGAACGAAATGGAATGTTTCTGAATGAGATCACTGACATCTCTAAAACTTCCCCATAATTTTTTGAAAGCCTGTGTTACGAGTTGGTCCGGCATTTGACGACTTCTTGTACGAAAATCGTGATAATACTAATAGGTCCTTGAATATCAAATCAACTCGGCTGATGTAGAAGAGTCTGTCTTGTCTTTGTGATGGGATATATACGATCGACCTGGTCAATAAATTTCTTCTTATTTAAAGACAAGATGTCATCAATATATCAGAAAGGGAAATTAAACAACATTGCAGGGTCTTTGTAACCTGTTTCGAGTAGCTCTCCGATAAATTCAGTCTCGTATGAAGGCGTTCTTCCAGTTTAGAATGATGTATGGTGGAGTACAGAATGGAAAAAATAGAAGTTCTTATAGAACATTTTTTTAAAAAGAGGATGTAAAGCATTGGTCAAAACCTCTTTTGAGTTCTTTAAAATCCACATACTATTAATTCCACTTATTGAACAAACGTCACACATTAAGATTGTGACCCAGATTTTGTAGTACTAAGAATGCTAGTTTTAAACAAGGAAGAGCTAAACGAGACTACAATTAAACTTTATTTATATGGATTCTTGTGAAACCTACATTATGTAGCACGTTAAAATTGTCGTCGGGAAAATAACCATGTGGATTGCTGTCTTCGTTTAATGTTTAAATGAATTCAACATATCCCTCTTATAGCATACTTTGATGTATTGGTGTAAATGTTTTATTTCAGAATAGACAACTACAACAGTTTGATATGTGATGTTAAGTCAAATCTTTAAAGATTTCTTCTGTTGCTACTAACGTTGTTCTGATAGATACTTCAGTGGAAACAAATAATCAATTAGTAAAGCGAAACGAAAGATCATGGGACCCTCTCTGAAGTTTAAATCAGCTATGAATGAAGAAAACAAAATTATGTATTGCAATGGTAGATGTTGGCATAGCGAACATATGTAATTAAGGTTGTTGAACCTTTGTAAATAGAATATACCAGTTATCCAATATACAATGGACCTCAATATCCAGAGGGCAGGCACCAGCCAGTCCAAGTAATACAATACGAACAGTCATTATGTTATTCATCAGCCGAAAACATGCCACGGGTGTCAAGGGAATACCGTGAATTTTGTTGATAACATTTCAACATTCTCACCTAGTAGCACTGAGTCGAATAATACAAATTTTTGCCAGGGAGTTAAATGAGAATTTCAAGAGACGTAGACAATGAAGATCTTCTGTGAAAGTAAACTAATGAGCTAATAATCACTGCCACAGCAGGTTAAGGATTTCAGTTTCTGTATCAAAATATACGAGCATTGGATAAACATTATCAAGAAATACTGCAGGTGATATATAATCAGTTTCAGACTTGCTGATAATTACTGAATTTATCAAAACCTACAGTGATGAGCGCTACATTTTGCTATTTTCACAAATCGATTTAATTCAGAAGTTCAAACAGAAGGCCTTATATATTGACACTGTATTCAAAGAAGTGTATTGATTGATTTAATTCATTTAACATTAAAGCAAGACCACAACAATCTAGAGTGCATTGACATTGTCACAGTAGCCATATCGGACGTTAATTGCAGTATTTTTACAACGACTGTCATAACAATATATAGTAACCTGAGTACATAACCACAGGAACTACTTTGCATCCTGTCTAGCCAGAAAAGGTAATTTACCAATTGGGATTGGCGGATATTGACCTCTTACACAATCTATTGCAGCAAATTATAGGACATTATTAGTGTGTCCAAGATGTTACTGCATATCATTCCACACTACTGCACATCATTCATATTAATCATGTTGACAGTTTTACATGTGACGTGAATGAGGGGAGGGGTTGTGACGCTAATGCACTATCATGACTATTAGCAGAAGAAGTGGCGCACCTTAAAGTATTGATTAGTTAAAGTACATTGTGACCATTTTGTGTATTTTATGGTCTATCTGGTTCTACCTGGTCTGTTTACCATCTCGTCACACTATTTTCAACATTAGTGTACTTTAGATTGATAATCAATACAATACTATGTTAATCAGAGTTAGTTCTCCCCACAGTAGTCAGTCATTCATCTGATGAAGGTGACCGTGTAGTCATCGAAAAGTCAAACTCTAATCTTCTACTGGATGTGTTATCAGATGAAGGTGACCGTGTTGTCATCGAAACGTCACACTCTAATATTCTATTGGATGTGTTATAAGAACTTCTATTCGATTGACATTACCAACCTGAAGTAGATGTTCCAAAATATAATTATATAATGCTTTATGCTAGTGAGATCCCGGATGATTTCGTTGTAAGTAAAAATCCATAGACTAATTAAAAGGGTATAAAATATAAAAAAAAATAACTTAACTTTCGTTTGATCCACATTTAGCATAAACCAGTATTATAATAAGGTTTCAATAGAATTATATGAAGGTTAGAATCTGTTAGCATTTACCGACTACGGGACTCTAATGAAATAAGTATTGATATGTCAATACTACTTCTGTTAATGATCATAGCTACAATTTAAAATCTGATCTGATAACAATTTGACTTAATAAGGTAGTCAGACCACTAGGGACATCGTATCATGTTTGATTGACGAAATATATATGGCAACCTTATCTCTTTTATGCCAGTATATGTTAAAAGCGATCTGTGCAGAGTTTGAGTCAGTAATTCAAAGACTCTAAGCGATCATATTAAAACAAATAATAGATTTAATATCATTTGTTCCCTATCATTTTTTCTATGTAACTTCTCAAACAGACTATTTATGCCATCAGACAAAATAATTTTTAAAGCAAACACACAACTTTTGGGAAACTCTCTATATTGAGGATTATGTGAAAACGTTGGCGCGGACTAACCTGACCTGGATGCCATATATATTACTAATACAACAAAACTGCCTATGTAGAAAAGTGACTCGGCAACAAAAGCTCATTTATAAGCAGTTTTTTCAGTTCGTTGTTAAACATATTTATCATATAATCCTTACGAAATATTCCTGTACGTCCAGGTAATGAACACAAACCTTAGAATATCGCCAAATATAGGCACAATTCAGTTTAAAGGTGAGAACTGTAAAACGGTTGTTAAACTGTTTATATAATAATTCGTGTGGATTGTCGTTAGAATACGTTGATCTAACAACACACAGAATGTTTTTGCCATTTTTGATAAATACCGGAGGTAGACATGGCGCCTTTTTCTGAAAACTATGATTATAAAATAATAAAGTAATACATGTTAATTAGTAATGAAAATAATGATTAGCGACGGGTTGAACATTGTAATAATTCACTTCATTTGGAAGACTTCAATACATTCTTCGGATGAATTTTTGATTTACAAAAAAATGTCTCCATTTCAATCATTGTCCTATACCTTTTAGAAAATTCTTTCATATTAGACACATTCATTTTCTAATGGCATTTCATTTGACACCACATTTGTTCACCAACACAATAAACATTGATATATTGCAAAACTTTGGTGAATATCCTTGTCACCGTGAATAGATTATCCTTGGCACGGAATGTTACTCGATCATCGTGATCATGTTTAAATGTATAGTTCTTGAATAAGGAATATCTTCAGAAAAATATGATTCACTCTTGTTGAAACATCATTAGAGTAGGCAAAATGTTTATCCTCTACTGATACAATACATACGGAGACATAAAAGCTGTCATATTTGCATGCTCGAAGATACTAAGTCAGATGATATAAAGCTTGCAAGATACAAAGCAACATGACAGCTTTGCAAATTACAGATGAACAAACAGAATCAATGTCATTGTTCTTGTAAAAGGGGATGGAATCATTGATTTAAGCCACAAACATTAAGATGTTCAAATCAAAACACAAGTATTTCCACAAATATCGATTGGAAATACAGTTGTTGGGTCGTACAGTATTGCAGGATGTGCACTCGAGGAAGGTATGCACCTCCTGAAATCAGGAAAAGGGAGTCTGACATCGACATGGTTGCAGGAAATAGTGTATTTTAGTACGTGTAATGATTGTTCAAAAGAGATTCTTGTCGACTGTTGTCCCTTTTCGATAGACCTAAGAAAAGAAAGTTATGTCCTCTTTAAGAATACCAGTTAAAATTCACCTCTTGAGACAGAGACTTCCACATTTACACGATTGAGTTTCCACTCCAATACACTGGATTAATACAAAACAAGAAGAAAATACTTACATGTCAACATAATTATAATCCAAAGTCTATCAAACTAGGGCAATATATAAACAAAGGAAAGATATACACGGAAATCCCCGTGAAAGCACTAGGAAAATTAGTCCAGGTGTTCATAGATGCTAGGAGTGAAATACGGAACGCTGCACAAATAGGGTACTTACCTTGTTGTTTTGCCATACCTCACCGGGCAGCAGGCATTAAATGTTCTATGAAGTGATTATATTTTCCACTTTTTCAATCTTTTGTTTGTTCATTCAGCCACCGGACACAGGTGTTTAGTTGTGAGGTTTTAGATACATTAATTTAAATCTACAATTACCATGACAAGGTTTGGCCATTGTTGATTTTCAATAGCTTACACATATCGCAATTCAATTACTTGCGTTTTTCTCTGGATCAGCTCGGACGAGTCTGACAACATAGCATGGGAGATTGCTATTGAAAACGTATTGAAAAAAATATCTGCATTAATGACCAACGATGGCAAGAACTGTCTATGCATCATGTCAATATCGGGATTCTGATATTAGATATGTGACAACTTACAGACATATTACCATGTCGTTAGCATTGAAAACTTAGTTCGGATGTAAATCTTATATCTTCAGCGTCATCAAAACGACAGCCAGCTCACATACAACTGACATTTCAGACAGAGGTACTTTTATACTACTAAAAACAGAAAAAAAACTGTGATAGAGTCTAGAATCTCGAGGCGAGTGTCCTCAAGGTAATCCATTGTGTTGACGACATCAGATGGTCGCTGACTGACCTCACCATCCTTGGGAATTGTCTTGAAATGATATGACAAAACTACGAACGTAACATTTACATTTGTGTTTGGCATTCCAAAATCAGCTGTACATTTCTTTTTACAAAATAAGCTTTGTATTTGGTATTTCAATATTAGATGTGTATTTTGTATTTTAAATTCAGCTGTGTATTTGATATTTAAAAAGTAACTGTGTATTTGTTTCTTCATATCCCACTAAAGAGGTCAAAAATCCTTTTATCACAATACGAGAAGGATTTTAAGAAAAGCGTTTTTCCCAATATTTGGCATCGAGGAGGGGGGAAGTGAGATCCCTGATTGAAAAAATAAAATTCTTCAAATTTCCTTCTAGCTGTCAACATCTTGCACGAAAATCGTTACAAAAGGAACGAGAGTTCGCATGTAACATGCAAACACTATGGATTGAGAAAGGAAATTGTCGTGTTAAAAATTCAATGTAGACGAATCTGTCGTGCCATTGATCAGGTGGTCTGAATTGTTTATTATGTAGACAAAGGCAGCATATTTGCTATGTTCCGCATTTTATAATATAACTGTGAAATATACTGAAAGGATAAAGAATCGCAGGGTAATATTTATTCCGATATTTTGAAAACGCGTTCTCCAAATAAAGTGAAACTTTGTGGATTGAGTAATTAGGTCATATTACACCTTGTCATGTATCGAAAATTTAGTCACGGTACAGTGCGCAGCTCTGGTAAATGGAGGAAGGAAAAAACAAGAATATCGTGCACCGTGTTGTTCTGGTCTCATGCAGCATTGGTCAAGTCACTCTTCGTTAGTCTTTATACAGAACAACTGCTTCCCTAAAATTAATTGAGAATTTGATTCGCTTTAAGAATGGCACGACTCAGAGAAGTTCAGAGGGGCCAGGCCATTCAGATGCTGATGCAAAGGACAGCTGCAAAATCAGGTTGCTAGGCACTTTGGTGTTAATGTTTCCAGCATAGAACGTCTTGTAAAACGTCTTCGGGAAACTGGGCGATTGGCCGATCGACCTAGGTCAGGACGTCCGCGCGTAACGTCACGACGTCAGGATCGCTATATCGTCGTCTCTCATGTGCGTAATCGGCGCCTTACTGCCGTTGAGAGTGCACTTAATGTTCGTGGAAATTATGGGCGTCCTGTAAGTTCAAAAACTGTAAGGAATCGATTACGAGAAGTTGGTGTAAGAGCACGTCGCCCCTACGTAGGTCCACACCTTACCCCTGCTCGACGTCAGCATCGTATGGCCTGCGTCGCTGCACATGCTCCACGACGGTTTCCACTGAGGCAGTGGAGACAAGTTTTCTTCACGGACCAGTCTCGATTCTGTCTTTATCGATCTGACGGCCGTCAACGTGTCTACCGTCGTCGTGGCGAACGTTTTACGGACGCTTGCGTTGTAGAGAGGGATAGGTTTGGGGGTGGTTCAGTAATGGTGTGGGGAGGAATCTCACACGGGTTATAATCACAATTGGTTGTTATTGATGGCATTTTAACAGCAGCTAAGTATAGAGATGAGATCCTCCGACCCCATGTTATCCCTTTCTTACAGCAGCATAATCTAACCCTCCAGCAGAATAACGCTAGGCCCCACGTAGCAAGGATTTGCCAAGTTTTTCTGGCCAACAACAACATTCAACCACTAGATTGGCCGCCATATAGCCCTGATTTGTCCCCGATTGAGCATCTTTGGAACCAGTTGGATAGACAGGTTCGAAAGCGCCAGCCATCCCCTGCTACTCGAGAGTAGTTGACCAGAGCTCTGATTGAAGAGTGGGATAACATCCTCATAAGACGGATTAACGCTCTCATGAACTCTATGACCAGAAGAATAAGGGCCGTGACCACAGCAAACGGCGGACACACAAGATATTGATGACTCAGTTCAATTTCAATTTCAAAATCCTATGGGTCCATTCAATTTAATCGTTAGTACCTCTAAACCAATTGTCAGATACAAAATACAGACTTTGGAAATTTTTAAGCTTTAATTTATCTGTAAGTATACAAAATTTCGTTTTAAATGAAGCCTGATGTCATACTTAATTTCTGGTTTAAAGTTCAACCTGCGTTTCTTTATCCTTTTAGTATATATGATTGGTTAAGGAAGCCAATACACCCCAGCGGGCCAGTACTAAACAGGGACGTGGGGGGCCATAGCCTCTCGACCATTTATGACCAAATGCCAAACCAATTGTAGCCGAAATGACTAAAAATACATTGTTACCATCTTGTGTATTGTTTTGTTTATTATTTGTTTACCATCTCGTCACCCTATTTTCTATCTAAAAGTGCAAAGGATTAGAGTACAACCGAAAAAGTTGGTCGATACCTTACCATTTCGTCACCCTATTTTCTATCTAAAAGTGCAAAGGATTAGAGTACAACCGAAAAAGTTGGTCGATACCTTACCATTTCGTCACCCTATTTTCTATCTAAGTGTACAAAGGATTATAGTACAACCGAAAAAGTTGTCCGATACCTTACCATCTCGTCCACTGTCAGTTCTAGTTCCACTCTGGTGGTTTGTTTAATGAACGTGACCGTGTAGTCATCGAAACGTCACACTCTAATCTTCTACTGGTTGTGTTATAAGAACTATAAGGTGACTGTGTAGTCATCGAAACGTCACACTCTAATCTTCTACTGGTTGTGTTATAAGAACTATAAGGTGACTGTGTAGTCATCGAAACGTCACACTCTAATCTTCTACTGGTTGTGTTATAAGAACTATAAGGTGACCGTGTAGTCATCGAAACGTCACACTCTAATCTTCTACTGGTTGTGTGATAAGAACTATAAGGTGACTGTGTAGTCATCGAAACGTCACACTCTAATCTTCTACTGGTTGTGTTATAAGAACTATAAGGTGACCGTGTAGTCATCGAAACGTCACACTCTAATCTTCTACTGGTTGTGTTATAAGAACTATAAGGTGACCGTGTAGTCATCGAAACGTCACACTCTAATCTTCTACTGGTTGTGTTATAAGAACTATAAGGTGACCGTGTAGTCATCGAAACGTCACACTCTAATCTTCTACTGGTTGTGTTATAAGAACTATAAGGTGACCGTGTAGTCATCGAAACGTCACACTCTAATCTTCTACTGGTTGTGTTATAAGAACTATAAGGTGACCGTGTAGTCATCGAAACGTCACACTCTAATCTTCTACTGGTTGTGTTATAAGAACTATAAGGTGACCGTGTAGTCATCGAAACGTCACACTCTAATCTTCTACTGGTTGTGTTATAAGAACTATAAGGTGACCGTGTAGTCATCGAAACGTCACACTCTAATCTTCTACTGGTTGTGTTATAAGAACTATAAGGTGACTGTGTAGTCATCGAAACGCCACACTTTAATCTTCTACTGGTTGTGTTATAAGATGAAGGTGACCATGTAGTCATCGAAACGTCACACTCTAATCTTCTACTGGTTGTGTTATAAGAACTATAAGGTGACCGTGTAGTCATCGAAACGTCACACTCTAATCTTCTACTGGTTGTGTTATAAGAACTATAAGGTGACTGTGTAGTCATCGAAACGTCACGCTCTAATCTTCTACTGGTTGTTTTGTAAAATGAAGGTGACCGTCTAGTCATGGAAACGTCACACTCTAATCTTCTACTGGTTGTGTTATAAGAACTATAAGGTGACCGTGTAGTCATAGAAACGTCACACTCTAATCTTCTACTGGTTATGTTATAAGAACTATAAGGTGACTGTGTAGTCATCAAAACATCACATTCTAATCTTCTGGTTGTATTGTAAGACCTTCTGTTCAACTGACATTACCAACCCTCCAAATCCCTCCAATAAAAAAATACACGGTATGGATCCTTTGGCTGTCTTCGTGATTCCCGTGCGACAGACGACAGAACGACTGTATTGCATCCCTTAACACTGCGTCCTCTTCTACAACAAAATTGTATTTCAAATCTGCTGCATCCTGGTTCTTTCTTCATCATGGTGATTGCGGCAATCCGCATAGGTGCCCTTAGTTCTGCTCGCACGGGCAAAGTACGCGCGAGAAGCACTAAAGACAGCTTTGCAAATTACGAAATGAACCAATAGAAACTTGTTCTTGTAAAGGTAGCGGTCACAGGTTAAAACAGAAATATGCCACAAACACTAAGATTTTCAAACCAAAACAACAGTGTATGCTGTCCACCTTCAACTAGAGATAGAAACATGGGATTGTACAGCGTTACACGATATGCACGCACGATGTACGCACGATAGGAAAATTGGAAGAAAATTCAGAAAATTTGCTATTGTACATATGTACTGTACGCACGGTGTGCGGTTCTACCACAGATGTGCGATTCTATCGTGGTTGACATAGATTTAGAAATAGCTTATGGATGAGTGTGAGATGACGTTTATTTAGTTTCTAAATATGTAAACATACAGCTAAGTCTATACCCTAATTGAATCAATTGTCTGTAGGTTAGCCATGTATAGAGCTAACAGATACACACTAACTAGCTATATACACTCGTAAAAACCTGACATTACCATGGAGACATCAAAAAGGTCATTACACCAAATGTCTACACACCAAAAGATGACGGCGGTGATAGGAACCTTTAAAACACCAGGCATATTCCAAGGTAAACATCCAGCAGAGAGCAAAAGTACCAATCTATTTTTAATGTCTGTGTACATTCAACGTTTCCATTCATTTCAATAGTGGCACGGTTCAGAATGCACATACCTGTGTACATGGTGTTGGAATTATGCAATATCTTCAGACCTATTGTAATTTTCTTCAGTCACTTCTTCACGCTTGAGGCGACAGACTCCTGCAAATCTATGACCAAGTGATAAACAAATCGAGGCCGAATCGACAACAGTACTTTGTCGCTTATTTCAATATATTTACAATTTAGAATTCTAGATGGAACACATTATTCACAGTATACAGTTTACATGTTACGAAATTATGCTTAATATACTTAATGTTCATACTGCTCTTACAAAATTTCAAAATTTGTTTGATTCATTAATAAAATTGAGAACAGCAAGAAGATATCGATTTTGTTTGAGACTTGATTTGGAGAAATTCATTTTTGAATTAAGAAAGTGTGCGGACAGTTTGTAAATATGTTGCAATATTGTTCAATGCATTAAAATTTATCGAGAGTTGGATCGTGCAAATGTCACTCAAAACTTTCTTTGAGATAACTTGGGGTTTCATCATTTATAATCATACAACTCATTGCTTATTTATTTTCCCTTTTCCAGAAATTAGAAGGAACCCGATATGTATCTTTGATATCATGATTTCACACTCCTCTGTTTGAATTTTTTTTCCTATCAATTACAAAGTTTTAAAACCAAATCCAATGCCACATTGATGTTATTTATATAAAAAGCCCTCCGTGCCATACCCTGTCAGACGCTTTGTTTATGTCACAAAAATAAATCTTAAGTCTTTATCCTGGTCAGTACTATAGTGTGATAAATGTATACAAAAATCAAGAGTCGGTACAAGTACAGGTCTTTACATTAACTTTTCTATTGTTTTGATATAACAGGAAGTAATAGATATCGGTATATAATTATATACATCATTTATAAAACATCTTCCTTTTGGAATTTATATTGGCACTTCCGACTAAGAGGAGTAACTCCACTTTGTCTTGATAAAGAAGGAAGTGAGGAGAAAGGTGAGAGAAAGTTGGAGTTTTGAAATAACTATTTCATGTACCATACCATCGGGTCCAGCGTGTTCCATTCTTTCTTGAGTGAACCAAATAGCGTCTAGTATCCTCGAATATGAAGCATCAAGCAAATGAGAAAAAAATCTCACAAATAACACATACTTAGGAAAATCAAGGTGTTTACTATTATCAATCATACAGACTTATAACCTACAACTGACTGTTTACTACTTCTATCACAAATCATATATATATATCATGTATGCCTTCATTGGCCGATTACATAATGTTATCATTGATGGACATCCGATGAATGTCATTCTCAAGGATAATATGACACATTAATGGATTTAATGAACTGAAATACCTCTCATCAGCCATTTTGTTGCCGAGTCATTATCCTACATGGGCGCCGCCATCTTGTTTTATATATGTCCTTTAGGTCAAAAAAATAAACCCCGAGTCGTTCACAGAGGTGAATTTCGATCAATAAAATATACCAGATTGACCTTGACCTTAAACTGCAATTAAACAATTTTATTCTGGTAGACTTTATTTCACAATGTCCTACTTTTAACCAGCAAAATAATTGAAAGTTGACCGTGACCTTGTTTGATTTCTGACAAATTGGTGTCATTATACCATGAAAGAACATTTACCAGTATATTTGTCTGGTGCAAGTGTTGTCTATAAACGTGTCCAGTGATTGTATTTATGTGTTTTTCTCTCAGCTCTTTTTCTATTCACGGCGAGGTTGAAGTTTGACATTTGACCTGAAAAGCAATTCAAAGCCCGAACTCCCGATGAGGTTTGATTTTGATTACGCACTTGAGCTTGCGCTGTTGCCCGGAAATGATATGGACCAAATTGCTACATCATTTTGTACATGTAGTGATAATGTCACTGTCATGAAAACTGATGATCACGAGAGTGAGAAATTCAAACCAACAAGTAGTCGATACATGACAACATTTAGTACGATAGTATCATTAATCACATGACCATTCGACATCCTGACCGTGGCGTCTGCGCTAGATTCTTCAATATACATGATATTTTGTACACAAACAGGTCAACGGAAAATGTAATAACCTTTTACAAGACCGAAACACAATTATATTACTCCGGTGATGCCCCCCCCCCCCCCCCCCCCCCCCTCCTTTTTTTTTTCTCTCTGTCCCTCAATCGCCCAACATTCACCATATTGTTCTGATAATTACTGGGCCGATAAATTACATTAGTCTAAGGCTTCATGCAGTCTGTAATCACTCGAGAGCTCAAAATTACTGCCTAATCTTTACATCACCTCAGTATCTTTGTCGAAGAGTTTTTATAAATCAAGAATGGTTTTGATATTTTGTTATCGATCAAGCTGTCGTCGTCAACAGTTCTGATATTATCAGTATTATGCCAAGTGCCCTGTTCATGACTCTGAGGTCGTAAAACGGAAGCTGATAACGCGGTGTAAATGTGTTAGCCTTGACCTAAACATCATAAAATTGTTCTATCATCTATCATTTATTTCAAAAAATAAAAAAAAAAGTGGAGGGGGGAGAAAAAATAAAAAAACATAAGAACATAACCATAATCGAAACCCACATTCATTAAATGTGAAGAAAAGAAATACTTAAACGGAGACACCACGTGTTCCGGAAGAGTAAGCGTCTTCAGTTTCATCGACGAAACCTGCCATAATATCACGTTCTCAAATGAGGAAACAAGGCATACAACTACGGAACCAACAGGCAAACCATGTCAACCTTGGCCAATCCAAGTGAGTAATGTCACGTTCTCAAATGAAGAAACAAGGCATTCAACAACGAAACACCTAGTCTTGAGTATGGATTATGAATATGTTGATATCTTGGTATTTTCTTGATTCAATAAATTCTTGTATACTTTTAATACTAAATGTCCCAGAAAACCGAGACCATAACTTTTCTTGATGAGGGTAGAGCTTTTGCATTCTTTAGCGGTGGTGAACCAGGGTGCTTCCACCGTTTAGATTTTTTGTTTAGCCTCTGGGTTGAAATGATTGACCCATATTCCATAATCACAAACCTCTACAGAAGATTAGTACGTGACAACTTTCTCATTATAAGATCTTCAGTAGGAATGGAATGTACTCTTTCCTGTGAAATCCTTAATGTACTGGCTGTGTATCTCACGACGCTTTATTACTCTACTTTATTTTTTATTATTTTTGTTGATGGAGCAATACACAGCGTACTTCTCATTGTTAATACTCGTTGGCCTGTTGAGAGATGCTGAGTTTAACAAGTCATTGCCATTTGAGAGAAGAATATATTCTATAATACAGAACTACAATAGCTAGTAACCCCTACATGTTAGAATTATTATTGCGACGAAACAACCACAAAACGTTTGATCGAGAAACAGTAATTAAGTTTTTATAAGTGAGGAATAAAAGTCTACACGTGATTTTTATAAACATGTCGACATCTACTTCCTGAAAGAAGATATTTAATCATTTTTTTTTACACTAACGTATTTCGACCTCTTATTCCAGATACAGAACAGAAAATCAGAGGTTATTTGACTGAAATCTCATTGAAAATGAACAACAAACGATATAAATACAACTGCAGCATTCACACTATAAGGATAGTGTAGGCCTTCAAAGAATGAACGTGGGATGTAGACTTTTTTATTACCGCAACAATAAATATACTACACGTATTTTGTGTATAATGTTGATATTTGAAATCTCGACTATCAAATGGCTTTCTGTAAAACCTAATGTATTCAATTATTTAGATCTATTAGAATCGATACCTTGGACGTTTGTATGTTGAAACCCCGGATTATATGATTGTAATTCACAAATAACATCACGTTATCGTTAACCGTAATATCATAATATCACCATTATCACGGTGATTGTTGATTTCTCTGCTGTAGTAATGGTTTTGCCTTTTTGTTTTTCCTAGAGCGAAGATTTGTGTATGAATCCATCCAGACATCAATTCAATCTCATTTTCATGTGTGTTCTATTTACCTGGATTTTTTCACGAATACGGACGTCCTACACGTTGCATCGGCTTACGACACAACATTTATTTGTTCTTGCGCATGCGTATTCTTTTATTCCGATATATCGAATACAGTACACAAAAGCAAATGGAAATAAACGCAAACGATCCTAAACGCAAGAAACGCAAACAGAACGGGGATTTTTTTCTGTTGTATAAACATGGCTTATTTTGCCCCCTGTAATGAGTGTATCGTTTTTAATTGAAACAGAATAATGGAAATAAACCTGACAACACCAGAGTATATCACAGTGGTCATTTCCCTTTCCATCCACACACTCACGGTGGATACCGCTTGGAGGCATTGTGAGAGGTGCCTAACGGTACATTCGCTATGTCCTGATCATGAAGATGCTTTACACGTAAAATACACACTGATTATCGGTGTTTGTGTACATCATTTCAGAATAATTTGTCTTTTCATCACACAGTATCATACTACTCCATAACATGCCTGCAGTTAAATTGAAATTCCATATTAGGGTTAATATCTCCTGGGACGATAATTTCACTATGTTTGTATCGCTGCTTTGCTTTCTTCTCCTCTAAGTACATCCGCTGCTGATCATTACTACAATATATATTGAATTTTATTCTCCAAACCAAACTGATGAAATCTACGGAGAATGCATACATGGAATGATATGTGTATTTATGTATTTGAACAATGATAACAGGATTTTGCGATTTTCCTACCCAAATATACTTTAGTATAATCATATTTTATTGCCAAGAAAAGACAATAGGATTGGGCACAAGTTAGTGCATTATTAACACTCTCCTGTGATATATATTTCAATTATTCATGAAAATTAATACAATTCAAAACAAGAAGACAAATGAGAGAGGAGAAAGAGAGACAGAGAGAGAGAGGGGGGGGACAGGGAGGGGGAGAGAGTGAGACAGGGAGGGGGAGAGAGAGTGAGACAGGGAGGGGCAGAGAGAGTGAGACAGGGAGGGGCAGAGAGAGTGAGACAGAGAGAGAGAGAGTGAGAGAGAGAGGAGGAGAGAGAGTGAGAGAGGGAGGGGGAGAGAGAGTGAGACATGGAGGGGGAGAGAGAATGAGACAGTGAGGGGGAGAGAGAATGAGACAGAGAGAGAGGGACAGGGAGGGGGAGAGAGATTGAGACAGAGAGAGAGTGAGAGAGGGAGGGGAAGAGAGAATGAGACAGGGAGGGGGAGAGAGAGAGAGGGAGCGAAATGAACCAGTAATATGATGTTTTATTAATCAAACCTTCCGTTGATATTTATAAATCTGTGCACACTTCCAAATAACACCGAGATTGCTTTGTTCTGACAATTCAGGGATACCAGATGATAAACAATCCAGGTTCATTTCAGGATCTATATTCAAATTCTAAAACATCTCTGGTGTCGAATATTCGGAGAAGAAATAATAGGTATTTTAACAAGAAGATCCACAGATATAGACAGGATTATCAACAATTTTAACTCTAAACAGACCAGAATTATCTTAACAACACGTATACCTTAATTTTGTATGGATACTGTTTAGTTTGCTTTAACATATCCAAAGTAACAGGGAGGAGATGTCATTTGATATCGTGAGATGGAGTTTTTAAATTTGCCGTAAGTTGTAAACAATCTAACAGCAAGATCGAGATTATTGCAAGAACGAAGAGAAGAAGGAAGACAAAAATATATTCATTCCTGTTTCTAAGGATCGGGTCTCGGGAGGCATCTCGGGCGCATTCTGAAAACTAGCTTTGTTCATTACCTTTTCTGAACAATTTGAAAGCTCAAGAAATTGCACTGTCAGCATTTATGTGAAATTTAGAGCGACTTTTGTAAGGAATCGTCTAATTGTATCACGAACATGGTGAGAATCCGAGTATTGCATTTAGATATTTTTCAGCTTAATTCAGCAAACTGGAAATACGTTTATCAATCAGAATGGATATTTGAAGAAACCATACATACTACCGCGACAGTTTCTATTACAAATTTATATAGAAATTTGCAGATTTCTACTTTTAAAAAAATCTTGACAACTATTTTTTTTTAAATGAACCCATCCTTTTCAATTTGCTGCACACTGTTGTGTAGGCTTTTTATTACCTATGTATAAGAAGTTTGCAGATTACCACATTAAAAAGCCGTTTCTCTCCATATGAGAAAATCAAAAGGAAAATTTACCCGTCCTTTGTACTTTAAAGCATTTGTTAAGGTTGATTGTGATTCACGTTCATGACGGGCGAAAAAGTTTCACGGAGTCTTGTTCATTATTTCGTGTATGCCTACATGTATAGACCACTAACTTAAATGTAATTTCCCAAAGGATGCGACCTAACAATATCTTTTCACTTTTGTGACAGGCGATCGGTTCCTTTCTTTGTATTATCACCTCGTGCCCTTGGCTGTATATTTTCCTAGAATTAAATGGTGATCCATTTTCCTAATTACCTAATTATAGAACCAAATTAAGAACTCCCGAAAAATATATATTAGTTATAAAAAATATTTCTTTCTTTCCTGATGAAAGTTTGAACAATACACATAAATCCATTACCCTCTGAAATACCTTCT
This sequence comes from Ylistrum balloti, assembly GCF_031769215.1. Taxonomy (NCBI): domain Eukaryota; kingdom Metazoa; phylum Mollusca; class Bivalvia; order Pectinida; family Pectinidae; genus Ylistrum; species Ylistrum balloti. The sequence goes on from NW_026782192.1 coordinate 231,037, forward strand.
ATGTTTAATTTTTTTCACATTTTGTGACAAAAATGTTCATTATTGTGAAAGTGTCATATTCAATACCAGCTCAATTTAGTTTATGTCAATTATTTGAAGTCAAATTAATGCTACATGTTCATATCGCTTCAATTCCACCGAGAAAAATCAAATCTTCAAAATTTGTGGATTTTTTTTAGAGCTACACGGAATACTGAACGCTAGTATTCTAACCAAACGTTCAAACTGTGTGTACATAGGGTGAAACGATAAACCACGTTTTGACATATGGAACATTGAACTTAATCTACAATCTATAATCAAAGAAGGAAGTGTAAGGCATCTTATGCTACAGAGATACATTGGATAATGTGTTCACTGTCCTTTATTTCATACTTGTCTCGTATCCGTAATGGATGCCCATACGTGCTAAACGTTTGTGAGACCAAAATCATGCTATTCTTTCAAACTGATCTTCCTCCCTCAATGTTTCTGATCTGATTAAAACTAAAGACGGATGCATTATAGGAAAAAGGTCGCACTATTAACCATTTCGAACTAAATTTTATTAAAAACATTCTAATCTGTGATACAAGTATTAGACAAATGAGATGTTCCGAATGTGTCTTGGTCATGAGGGTTTTAAATTAGAAAAAAAATACTTTGATAGACCCAAAACCTTGATGGTACATACAAAATATCTTACTTTAGCGAGAATAAATGTAACTATTTTAAATTGATGCGCATGGCTTTGTCTGATGACGACATTGGACACGGGAAAACAATCTGATAGCGACAATGATGTCAAGGCTTTGGAGAGAATCATTTTAGGCCTTGACCTTTCTTCAATCCTAATTGACTTTTAAGATCTTGTCAATAAAATTGGTTGAAATGAAATAAAGAGGTTTGGAAAACCTTGAATAGAACGACGTCTGTGTAGAATTTGTTATTTAGACAAATCAATATAAAATGTATAACAAAACAGCAGCCTTCTCACTAGATAACTATACATTCGCCAACACTCAAGATGTCAGCTATCACCGGATGTCAAACTACAGCCATTTTGAAAACCAATCTTTCAGTAGAGGTAGTAAATTGCTGGTAGGCGAAGTCACACATGTCTTCTATTATCTGCATCCTACGTTTTGATTCAATTAAATAACGGCATGATTAAGAATATGCAGATGTATTTGACTTTCTTCCGAAATAATCCGATGTTTGGTACGTGGTGTTAAAGCCTTGATCACAGACCCAGTAGGCGACTGAGGATGGTGAAAATTAAAGCTTGCTCAATCAGACTCGAGTCAAGTTGGGGTCAGAATGTTGAAAGTATTAAGCTGCGTGCCATGTTCTAATTGTGTGTCTTTTGTACAATTTTTTAGATTACAGATGGTAGCCATTGCTTGTGGACATATAGTCGACGAGAGTTGCTAAATGCCTGGTTTTAATTAAATCGATTAGTGTCATGGTTAAGAATATAAACATGTACTTGACGTTCGTTTGAAATAACCATATATGGAAATCACGAAATTTATTGAATTATGGAGTTAGTGCCCTTTCCCATCTAGATTGTATATTTCTTTCAATTAATTTTGGTTTCCTTCAGTCGTCTCTTCGATTTCAAAATTTTGACCCCTAGCATCACTGGTAAATCCTATATTGAAAAAGGACGACTCGACTGTGTGAGGTTAAAGGTGAAATTATTATTTTGTTTTACCGTGTCTTATTGTAACCTTGTACTCTATGGTATTTTCTTTTGTGTCTTCTGTACAATCAAAATAACTTTTTGAGTGTCCTCCTTCAGGCTCCAGAGCTGAGGTCTGCAGCTTTTCTCATAACAAACTACAATCTATTGGCAATAGTTAGAATCAGTTTGAAATATTTTTTGCTGAAAAAAAAGTCAAAATGTGAACAGAATTATTATTTTCTAATAAAAACAGTGCTTTCATTTACACCCTCCCTTTTGGAGAACCGGGACTTTGGTTGTACGAATTTATGATTCGTTAAACAGCACCTTGGCAACTTTCACCTTATTTGCTATACGGCCGTGGAAGTGGTGCCCGCATCGTATTTTTTAATACTAACATACTATCTGATAAGAACAATTCTTATCAAAAGTCAAGTATTTCTCAATGAAAGTAAACAAAATCTATCAAGTTATCTAAATAAACTGTATACAATTTGACCCCTCCGTAGAGTAAAACAAGTGACTAGATAGTTATGAAACTTAGAGTTTATCATAAAGCAACATGGAACTGTCTTATTTATATAGAATTTCTTATTCTACATTTTACGGCCTGGATAAGATGTTTGAAATGGAGTCTTCTTGAAGTAGCTGGTTGCTATCTTACTGAACAACATACGGGAGGGGCGTCGCAGGCAATACAAAGAAATACGGGTAAAGTGTCTTGCCCAAGGCCAGAACCATGTCGACGCAGACCGGTTCCTTTCCAGGGAAGGAAGGTTGTGGATTCTGTCAACTGACACGTGCAAGTCTAAGTAGCTGTATTTGTTCAAGCCTTAACGTTTAATCTGAACTTTTCAGGATGAACTTTGTCGATGACCAATAACGTGATCGGAGTACCTTGTTAGTGTGTCCACATTATGACATTTCAGTGTGATTGCACTATGAAAGCGTTATTTAGTATTTCTCTCGCGTTTTGGACCCTGTCTTATGTGATTGCTGCAAAACCGTAAAACCAGAAACCAAATAATATTTTTTGTTTGAAAAGTTCGAACTAGCAGTAGCTTCGTAAAAAAGAAACTAGAAATCCCATATTTTAGTAATTCTAATGCACAAATCACATTTACATAATATCAATCTGATGATATACCAAATCCAAAGTCTTTATGAACGGCTTACTCACCTAAATCAGCTTGTGGGCGACTGGGATTCTGTTTACGATGTTAGAGTCCCTAACAAAATTGAAATTTGGTAAAAGATCGTGCTCTCTGGGGGTTTTAAATTTATGATTTGAAATATATGAAAGAAATCTGCATTTATTGGGCTTCCTGAAAATATATAGTTTTACGCATTTCAATGTTCACTTTATATCTGGGGCGGATTCAGACAGGGGTAAAATGTCAGGGGCTTCTCTGTGCTAATTATGTACACTTTTAAACATCCGGTTGATGACTTCTGATGGAGATGAGAGTTCGAAATGCCATTCAACCTACTCAATTACGGCATTTGTAGCCTTTGGCAGGTTTGTTTCTATGAATCTAGACAGTTGTTACTTATGTTGAACATAAATATTTATGCTATTAGCTTAAATGCCAAGTAGTAACATGTAATAATTGATTTAGTAGTGGGAATCCTGATGAAGCAGTAGAAAACGTTATAAAAAGTCTCGCGATATCCAACGCACGAGAGTCATTATCATGTCACGTGTTATTTAATTTGTATGTATGCATGTCTGTGTGTCTGTGCCCAGATTGTGTGTGAAAGAAGTGCGTGTATTTTATAGTGTTATAGGTTACAGAGGGTGATGCTGGGATCACCTACCTGAAATGTTTTTTATCTGTAGGTATGTTTATCTGTAGGTATGTCTTAACGGCACATACATGTAGGGTACATTGAATTTGGTCAGATTTCTGTATTTCTGTTTGAATAATACTGCAACCCTTTTTCACTTTGGCGAGAATGTTTTTATTAGGTTTAATCTCATTTCTGCAAATTAAGAGGACGAAAAGTGTTTGTGAAGATCTAACATTAAACAAGATGTTATGGAATGGAGTATCGGTGAACGGAACCACTGTGCCATACTCTAACAGTGCTGCACTTTACAGTTATCAATTCATGTAGATAAAACCAATACTGAAATAAGATCTCATCATCAAACAGAGGAAGGATAAGTGATCGGGCTCAGTCGTCATGCTTGGCAAAAGTTTTGAGTCTCTACTAACAATCAATCAACCCCACAAACAACCAGAACGTGGTTCGTGATAAACAAATGAAAAAGCAAACGTAAATTAATATCCGGAAAATTATATAAGGGAAGTAACTCTTATGATTATTTCCTTAACAACTTTATTGTTTATTGCACCCGGTTTTATCAACATGTCTAAATGAGCAAATTACTGTCAGTATGAAAACCAATGTTGAAAGGATTATTGAGATTTTATTCCGTTCGCGTACAATCATGCACTCAAATTTCAAACTTCCTTTAAAGCAACGTTGTCTGTTTAAAACGACAGCTCATTAAGAAAACAAAAATTGAAAACCTAAGCAGTAATAGTGATCCATTTTAAGATGATCATCACAGAAAATCACTTTTTAATCAGTCTAGTTTTAAAGAAACGACCATCGGCAATCATATTTTCTGATAAATTTTTATTTCGCTTCTTTAAAACCGGAACAAAACAAAATTGATAATATCAAAAACAACAGTTCATTAGCAGAAATTGTCTTAAGCCATTATTTCATATATCTGCACAAATTATAACATTATTTTTATCGAGCTATAATTATGCTGCAAAATCGAACCATATCATGAAATTTCATATTTAAAAATGAAAAGCTGCAGAATGAATGAAATGCCGAGAGCCATTATAAAGTAATTTCTCGCTGTATGGAATATATTTAAATGAAAACTGGAAAAAACACTTCTGAAGAGTAGCTTTTAAAGTCAAATTTTATCTGATTTCCATTATTGGGAGCTCTATCCCAATACCCTCTGGGGTCGAATGAACTCCGTTGATATAGGACGTGATTGATATCTCCTAGTAATGTTTCAGACCAAAATCGGTAGAAATCCGCTAAGGGATTTGGTAGAAGCGTTTTTAAGGGGAAAAAGATACACGATGACGGATGAAACAGGATAGCATTAAACCTTCTAACCGTGTATCATGTTTTTACGATTACATCCCTAATTGCGTGCGGTAAACGTCTGTCCTTGTGAGGTTACCGGATGCCATGGTGCAGTTTACGCTTGTCCTCGTGCAGTTTATGTATGTCATCGTGAGGTTAACGTATGTCATTGAGCGGTTAACGTATGTCATCGTGTGGTTAACGTATACCATTGAGCGGTTATCGTATGTCATCGTGAGTTTAACGTATGTCATCGTGAGGTTAATGTATGTCATCGTGTGGTTAACGTATGTCATTGAGCGGTTAACGTATGCAATCGTGAGGTTAACGTATGTCATCGTGAGGTTAACGTATGTCATTGAGCGGTTAACGTATGTCATCGTGAGGTTAACGTATGTCATCGTGAGGTTAACGTATGTCATCGTGAGGTTAACGTATGTCATTGAGCGGTTAACGTATGTCATCGTGAGGTTAACGTATTCCATCGTGAGGTTAACGTATGTCATTGAGCGGTTAACGTATGTCATCGTGAGGTTAACGTATGTCATCGCGAGGTTAACGTATGTCTTGAGCGGTTAACGTATGCCATTGTGAAGTTAACGTATGTCTTGAGCAGTTAACGTATGTCGTCGTGTGGTTGACGTATACCATTGAGCGGTTATCGTATGCCATTGTGAGGTTAACGTATGCCATTGTGAGGTTAACGTATTCCATCGTGAGGTTAACGTATGTCATCGTGTGGTTAACGTATACCATTAAGCAGTTAACGTATGTCATCGTATAGTAATACACGTTTTGCACGCGCCTTCTATCGTTTCGAATATCTCTTTGTTACGTCTGAAAACGTTGAACAGCCTGAGTGATCGATCTGAACTTTTCAAATGGGCTTACGTATCAAGATATTTATTTAAAAAATTATCAAATTATGGGGCTAATGCACCGCCACAAACTTAATAGCATATACATTATAGTGTGTAGATATGTAAAGAAGACATTATCATTTACATCTACTAATGTCTATAACGAACTACCAGTGACTGGTTTATAAAAGAACATAAAATAACTTCAAACAAAAATCTATACAACTTACATGTACATAAATGGGTCCGATATAGATCTTCTTAACGGCCATCGACACAACAAACATTTGTCTTTATGATGGCGTGTTTAATGATAACCATATAGAAAATGAAAGTAAATGGGCCAGTTATGTTTCTTAACATCAAACTTAACGCCAAACTGCAGTCGGAAAGATGAAGTACATTGTGATTGCTTCGGTACACGTGGTAGCCATGACCAAGTATGGACTTCCGGATAAAATGTGTCTATTTGACAGAAGAACAACACATCAGTCTAGCTGCCTGCAAAACATTATATCACACAATTGGTGACTGAAAGATATTTCGCTACTTAATTTAGTCTGTCAAAATGACAAACTGGTTGTATCTTTGCTTCTCTATATGGACAAATCATTCGAATCGAAGTACAAACATGATAATGTTCCTGAACTAGAAACAAAGATCTATGAACGGACATTATTTTGATTCAAGGTGCTATTTATTAAAATTTGAATTTTGATTCCAAATCTAGGAGTAAATATTAGATGTGTTGTATGGTGTCTATATCAGTTAAATATAAATGGACTTTTACGTACAAAACAAAGTCGTGATAATTTCTGAGATAATGACAGTTGCCTCCCTTATAACATTAGTAATAATGATATATTGGGACTTATCATAAAAAGATCCATTTCACGGTAAAATCGCTGTAACAAGTTGGACACTGATATGGGAATGATGTATGTCAATGCCAATTCTTGTTCACACATTTATTTGTTTCAGAGTTCCTCACCATACGTGTCTTACTGTAAGTGCTGCTCTCATATAAACAGACTACCATACTTAACGTCATTCTAGACTTTCTGGTATCGGGAGCATTTATCGAGAATTATTCTCCAGGCATACGGACGAGCTGTACAGCCACACGTATAAATGTTACTAAATAATGACCACGGGTCAGTAGTTACCATATGTTCTGTACAGTCACACGTGTAGATGTTACTAAATAATGACCACGGGTCAGTAGTTACCATATGTTCAGTACAGTCACACGTGTAGATGTTACTAAATAATGACCACGGGTCAGTAGTTACCATATGTTCTGTACAGTCATACGTGTAGATGTTACTAAATAATGACCACGGGTCAGTAGTTACCATATGTTCTGTACAGTCACACGTGTAGATGTTACTAAATAATGACCACGGGTCAGTAGTTACCATATGTTCTGTACAGTCATACGTGTAGATGTTACTAAATAATGACCACGGGTCAGCAGTTACCATATGTTCTGTACAGTCACACGTGTAGATGTTACTAAATAATGACCACGGGTCAGTAGTTACCATATGTTCTGTAGCTATAAATAGACTCTTATTTAAATATCTAATCATGCAAAGAAACTAGACATAATTTATTCGTATACTCGTGACAGTATGGTGACGACTCTGAATCTCTTGAAGGAAAGAAATCCTATCAAAGTTTGAATGTCCCTTCCTGATTCAAACAATTCAATTTTATCACCAAATACACACTGTATATAGGCATACAATAATATATATATTGATCAAAACAGATACAGATGTCTTGTACAATGGCGGAAAACATATGAACTAGATTCGATTCCCACAAATTCATGCAAAAGTCTGGGGAAAAGTGATTTTTAAGACAACTGAGAGAACTCTTCGAGGCATAATCTAAACTGGTAAAGTTAATGGGAAATAACAAGACTTCAATCATACTACCTCCAGCAGAAGGCCAAACAATCACAGTATATTACTTAGATTCACAATAATACAACTTATACCTTAGTCACATTATTGAGTAACAAGACGTTTAAGTAAGATATACAGCTTATATGCATAATAAACGATTTCTAAGGACTGTTGCTTGAATCAAGTACTTACTTAAATTTCTAGCTTGTTTTAATTTTTTTGCAAGTTAACAGCTCTAACAATTTAAACACAGGCGGACGAATACGATAATATGACTTGATATAAGATACCCTTAATTCTGAAAATACCAGACAAACAAGAATGAAGTGAAACTCATCTCCAGGGTCACGTAGAGTACATAATCTCATAGGCACTGCATTGTATCTGCCTGTTTCTATAATGAGATCAGATGCTTGCAATCTAAATTTCGCAAGAATACATTTATTTTTTCTAAATCACTGTTTTGTAAGATACCACTGTAGATCAAAACGATCGACGATGTGTTTAAGCAACATACATTTTGAAGATGTCTTGCATGTGTTTCTCATTTCCTGAATAAAAGTATCTTTAATACGTTGCTCAAATAATAATAATAATAATAAAAATGTTGCTCATTCAGTACAATTTGTGATATCCACACATCTCTAAAACACAAAGTACACAGCTCGTGTCTTAGATAATAGATCCAATTATCTTTACAATTTGGTTTCTTGTTATAAAGCTCTAAAAGTTCGTCGTAACAGGCCCTCAAAATACAGTTATCAGTCTTCAGTACTTTTAACCTGTACTTAACAATAGCAATCTTACGCTGTATATACAAAGGATATCGACCGAGTTCAAAATACACCATGGCGTTATTTACTGATTTCCTAACACCGGATAAGGTTTTCAAAAATAACAAATGCATATTTTCAATCTGTGATGCAGTACTATAACCCCATACTTCACACCCATAATTCACGATGCATGATACATAAGTTTCAAATAAAGATAATTTGGTCTTTTCTTTCAACAAAAATCTTTTCTCTTTCCGAGTAAGAAGATGACAAACTTTCCTCCCTTTCATAGCAATATTCTTCAATGCAACAGTAAATTTTCTATTGTAATAAAAACCAATTCTAAGCAACAAAACTGGTCTACAACTTGTATAACAACCACTTCTCGTTTGGATACAGCCGTTTATTTTTCCTAAAAACGATTATTTTTGTTTTGTCTCCATTTGCAGATAATTTCCAATGTTGAGAATAAGTATTTAAGAAATCCAACATATTTTGGAGGTCAACCACGTCCTCAGAAAATATTACTGTGTCAGCGGCATACATAATTAAAAACAAATTAATTAGTTGCAAATAATAACTTTGACAATTTGTATTAATCTATTCAGATTTCATTTCATTAACAAATAAAGAAAACATTATTGTGGATAAAGATTCCCCTTGTAATAATCCGACCTTTAAATTATACATAGTGATAACTTACCATGAAGCTTTACACATGCCTTAACACTCTCGTATATAGATTTTATGAGATTAAGCACCCGCCCCCATACACCCGATTTCCACAACTTGAACCACAATTGGTCATGAGATATACTATCAAATGCTTTTCTGTACTCTACAAAGACTCAATAAAGTCTCTTATTACTCTGTCGAGTTTTAGTAATCAAAGTATTCAGTACAAAAATTGCATCTCTGGTACCACTTCCGGGTTTGAAGCCAAATTGAACATCTGTAATTGCATTCTAACTTTCGCTCCACTTTAACATTCGTCTGTTCAAGAGTGAGGTAAATAACTTGGCCACGTGACTAAGTAGTGTGATTCCCCTATAATTATTCATGTTGTTTTTATCACAATTTTTTCCAAGGGTATACTAACTCCTTGTGACCGAGCTTTAGGAATGTACTCTACTTGTAACATAACTCTCTGAAACTATGTTATAGAGAAGTGAGTATTTGTATCTCATCGACCAAGGACACTAGTTGATCTGCTCTTAAAATAGCAACTTCTCCGCCCACTGTACCAAATAACTTTTACGACAACATTTGGGATCTTAGTTGACCTTTTGACCTGTATAAACTGTTGGTGTTTATTCACACATATCGCTAGTGTTGTATAAACGTAGTCCGAATTGTTGAGAATATGCGTATACTTTTTTTATTGTAGAATTTTTTTATTGTAGAATTTTTTTATTATTTTTTTTATTGTAGATTTCTTTTTATTATTATTTTTTATTGTAATTTTTTTTATTATTATTATCATTATTATTATGAGTTCACGTGCAACATGCTTCGAAGATATTCGAAATCCTTGTGGTTGTGTATAGTATTTACGGCTAATGCGAAGAAAAGGCTGCTGTAACCTAAATTAAATAAGTATTTGTATATGACAAACTATCACCTTTATATCGTACCTATTTCCATATTTGTACTTGTTTGACGGTATGCAAGTCTCAGGAGTCGGAGATGTGTTCTAGAAATCTCTGGGGCCAGGCATTGGGGTTTCAGAAATTACCTGTCTGGGTTAGTTAATATCTAGGTTGTAGTAATATTTAAAAATGGAATATAAAAAGAAATGGCTTGGCTTTATAACAGTTTTAACTTTTGTCTCAGTAATCGGACTGTTTGTTGTTTGACAAACACCACGGGGTCTCGAAGTAACCGGATTGTTTGTTGTTTGACAAACACCACGGGGTCTCGAAGTAAATAGATTGTTTGTTGTTTGACACACACCACGGGGTCTCGAAGTAACCGGATTGTTTGTTGTTTGACAAACACCACGGGGTCTCGAAGTAACCGGATTGTTTGTTGTTTGACAAACACCACGGGGTCTCGAAGTAACCGGACTGTTTGTTGTTTGACAAACACCACGGGGTCTCGAAGTAACCGGATTGTTTGTTGTTTGACAAACACCACGGGGTCTCGAAGTAACCGGACTGTTTGTTGTTTGACAAATACCACGGGATCTAGAAGTAACCGGACTGTTTGTTGTTTGACACACACCACGGGGTCTCGAAGTAACCGGACTGTTTGTTGTTTGACAAACACCACGGGGTCTCGAAGTAATTGGATTGTTTGTTGTTTGACAAACACCACGGGGTCTCGAAGTAACCGGATTGTTTGTTGTTTGACAAACACCATGGGGTCTCGAAGTAACCGGACTGTTTGTTGTTTGACAAACACCACGGGGTCTCGAAGTAACCGGACTGTTTGTTGTTTGACAAACACCACGGGGTCTCGAAGTAACCGGACTGTTTGTTGTTTGACAAACACCACGGGGTCTCGAAGTAACCGGATTGTTTGTTGTTTGACAAACACCACGGGATAACTGGACTGTTTGTTGTTTGACACACACCAGGTCTCGAAGTAACCGGATTGTTTGTTGTTTGACAAACACCACGGGGTCTCGAAGTAACCGGAATGTTTGTTGTTTGACAAACACCACGGGGTCTCGAAGTAATTGGATTGTTTGTTGTTTGACAAACACCCGAAGTAACCGGATTGTTTGTTGTTTCTCGAAGTAACCGGACTGTTTGTTGTTTGACAAACACCACGGGGTCTCGAAGTAACCGGATTGTTTGTTGTTTGACAAACACCACGGGATCTCGAAGTAACCGGACTGTTTGTTGTTTGACACACACCACGGGGTCTCGAAGTAACCGGAATGTTTGTTGTTTGACAAACACCACGGGGTCTCGAAGTAATTGGATTGTTTGTTGTTTGACAAACACCACGGGGTCTCGAAGTAAATAGATTGTTTGTTGTTTGACACACACCACGAGGTCTCGAAGTAACCGGACTGTTTGTTGTGTGACAAACACCACGGGGTCTCGAAGTAACCGGACTGTTTGTTGTTTGACAAACACCACGGGGTCTCGAAGTAACCGGATTGTTTGTTGTTTGACAAACACCACGGGATCTCGAAGTAACCGGACTGTTTGTTGTTTGACACACACCACGGGGTCTCGAAGTAACCGGACTGTTTGTTGTTTGACACACACCATGGGGTCTCGAAGTAAATAGACTGTTTGTCCTTATTACGGTGATTGAGAGGTAAGATAAACCTGTATAACAGACTTGAACTGTTTGTGCGCGAGCAGACGACGGGGCATGAAGTCCACTTATGTTTTATGTACCAGCGATTGCAGCAGCAGAATTTGCTGTGACAAACCCTGGAGACGTCGCTGTAACTATGAACTACAGTAGGCATGTCTATGACAGTTGCTACACACATTCAGTCGACAAGTCCGTGTGCTACCGCGTTCGACAAAATACTCGAAAACAAAGCAAAACAGCTAAAACTTTGTCAGGTTCTAGTTCTAATTAACGAGATGTCTAAATCTTCGGCTAAATTCAGGATATTGTACCGTTTATGTAAATTCGTCTCTGTTAACATCTACACAATTCTACTTCTAACACATTCCTCCATCGATTCCTAAAACTCTCCTGGATCCGTAAAATTGACGTACAGTTTCATCGATCTTAAATATTTGGCCAAAATCATCAATGTTTAACTTCCCAGTTTCCCGTTAATGCCTGCCTATCATCTACCTGTGCTGACCTTGGGGTTTCTGTTTTTATGTCTGATGTCAGTGTTAATCACTGAAATAAACCTAGAACCCTTTCCTGGCATGCGATCGGTACCAGCCAAATATCGATGACTTAAAGCCTCTTACTTATTTAAAACACTATTGATTATCGTACAGTTAAGACGTAAGTTTCAATGTCATGTTTGTGGGTTTCTCGGTTTATCAGATTACTCTCTAAGTAAGACGTAATCATCAACTGATTTATTCCTAATTTAAAATTTATTTGATTTTTCGTACTACCTGATTTATGTTATTCCTTCTTAGTCTGGTACATGTTTCTGGGCTGGCGCCGGGTATGGCGTCCATTATTCTAGCCCACACTACCATACTTATCCCGAAAGCGCCATCTGGCGATCAAAACGCAACGTTCTAACTTTCTACCGTCATTGTTCTTCATAACATGCGTCATTCAAAAGGCAAGGTGTGGTAATAACCAAACACAAGAAAAATGTGTGGTAATAACCACAAACAAGACAAATGTGTGGTAATAACCACAAACAAGACAAATGTGTGGTAATAACCACAAACAAGAGAAATGTGTGGTAATAACCACAAACAAGAGAAATGTGTGGTAATAACCACAAACAAGAGAAATGTGTGGTAATAACAACAAACAAGAGAAATGTGTGGTAATAACCACAAACAAGACAAATGTGTGGTAATAACCACAAACAAGACAAATGTGTGGTAATAACCACAAACAAGACAAATGTGTGGTAATAACCACAAACAAGAGAAATGTGTGGTAATAACCACAAACGAGAGAAATGTGTGGTAATAACCACAAACAAGACAAATGTGTGGTAATAACCACAAACAAGACAAATGTGTGGTAATAACCACAAACAAGATAAATGTGTGGACAACAAGAGAAATGTGTGGTGGTAATAACCACAAACAAGACAAATGTGTGATAATAACCACAAACAAGAGAAATGTGTGGTAATAACCACAAACAAGACAAATGTGTGGTAATAACCACAAACAAGACAAATGTGTGGTAATAACCACAAACAATGTGTGGTAATAACCACAAACAAGACAAATGTGTGGTAATAACCACAAACAAGACAAATGTGTGATAATAACCACAAACAAGAGAAATGTGTGATAATAACCACAAACAAGACAAATGTGTGGTAATAACCACAAACAAGACAAATGTGTGGTAATAACCACAAACAAGACAAATGAAATCCAACAGGTATATTTTGTACATGTAGTGATATAATAAAACAGAGATTAACGAAGAATCTAGTCCAATAAATAGAAACATGTCAACAGGAATATTTAAGCAAGATAAATAGATATGTTTATAAAGGTACATAGACCCGGACAGACCTTTCTATGCTATGAATTCGTCTGTCTATGACTGTATCGTCCATGGATATTGTCCTTTTATATCACTGTCACTAGATATACGATAGTCATTCAATCAGAGTGTCACAACACATGTTATTTAAACTACGCTTATCTGTTGAAGTCATGTAAACATCCGAAATGTCAAGCCCACTTTTCTAATGACGATGTTAAACACTTATAATAACAATATATAGAAATACATGACGTAGAGTGTTCTAATCATATCTTTGTTTGATATAAAGCTGGACGTGTTTCATGCTCGCTAGTTTGCCTGTTGGTTCCGTTGTACGATATAAAGCTGGACGTGTTTGATACTCGTTAGTTTGCCTGTTGGTTCCGTTATACGATATAAAGCTGGACGTGTTTGATGCTCGTTAGTTTGTCTGTTGGTTCCGTTGTGTGATATGAAGCTGGACGTGTTTGGTGCTCGTTAGTTTGTCTGTTGGTTCCGTTGTACGATATGAAGCTGGACGTGTTTGATGCTCGTTCGTTTGTCTTTTGGTTCCGTTGTACGATATAAAGCTGGACGTGTTTCATGCTCGTTAGTTTGCTTGTTGGTTCCGTTGTACGATATGAAGCTGGACGTGTTTGATGCTCGTTAGTTTGCCTGTTGGTTCTGTTGTGTGATATGAAGCTGGACATGTTTGTTGGTTCCGTAGTGTGATATACGCTGGTCCCCCGCAACGTGTTTGATTAAGTTTGCCTGTTGGTTCTGTTGTGTGATATGAAGCTGGACATGTTTGATGCTCGTTATACCCCCCGCAACGAATTTAGGGGGGTATACTTGAATCAGGTTGTCCGTCCGTCGTGCCGTCCGTCTGTCTGTTGACACATTTTGTCCGGCTAACTCCTCCTAAACCTGTGAACCTATTTTGATGAAACTTTACAGGAATATTAAGGATCATATGTAGACATGCATGCCCATTTCTTTTTTGGAATATTTTTGTTGCCATGGTAACTGGTCACTATAAACAAGTTTTCTAATAGATGTCCATAACTCCTCAGTTATTTGACCGATTGTATTCAAACTTAGTAAAACGATGTAATTCAGTAAGGCCAATAATTGGACATATTAGACGTTTCCCAAACTGTTACCGCGGAAACACAATCCTGTCCTCTAATTGGTCAAAATTTAGATATTGTCCAATTTTGACCAAATTTGGTATATAGGGTTATTAAGGGATGCCAAACATTATAAAATAGATTTCGGTGCCATGACAAACATGAGTGTTTAGTGTAGATCAAGAACATAACGGCAGACATTTTTTTTTTTGTCTCTGTGGCCCTTCAGTGGAAAATATTACTTCAATAAAGATGTAAGTATTGCAAGACTCTCTTGATCATGAACAACATGTATTCCACCCCTTCTGATTTCCAGAATATGTCAATTACTCTCAGAATAACACTTTAACTTATCCATTGACTCGTTGCAGTGTGCGGGGGGTATTGGTCAGCCATCTAGGCGACAGTTCTAGTTAGTTTGTCTGTTGGTTCCGTTGTTTGATATACAGCTGAACGTGTTTGATTATCGTTACTTTGCCTGTTGGTTCCGTTGTGTGATATGAAGCTGGACGTGTTTGATAATCGTTACTTTGCCTGTTGGTTCCGTTGTGTGATATGAAGCTGGATTTGTTTGATGCTTGTTAGTTTGCCTGTTGTTTCTGCTGTTATATACCTTGTTCTCATTTGAGAACGTGACATTACTTATTTGGATAGACCAGTATTTACATGGCGGGTGTTGTCGATGGCGCAGAAGACGTTTACTCTTCCGGAGCATCTGGTCTTATTCTCCTTGTACTTTATCAGGAGTCTCTGTGTAAGTCTTTCTTTTGTTTATACCTTGCTGTAGATTTATGAAATTTAAATTGGATAATGACTTTGTTGACAGGTTGGTGTTTACTTTCCTTGTTTATGACATTTGAACTTGGATAATGACTTTGTTGACAGGTTGGTGTTTTGTTGTTGTTTACTTTCCTTGTTTATGACATTTGAACTTGGATAATGACTTTGTTGACAGGTTGGTGTTTTCTTATTTATTGATACATTCAAGGTCTTTTCATTTAAAATCTGAAGATTTGTCAATTTCGCCTCTAAAGCATTGTAGAGGTTTAAAAAACTGACATCGGAATCGTAAAGAGAATTTCGATTCGATATAAATAATATACTTAAAAGTAAGATTTATGCGAGAATCCTTAAAAAATGAGATGACGACATTTTATGTATCTCATTAGAAACACAATTAAAGTACTATGATATATTATCATCCAAATCATGATATTAACAGTGTTACTTATGACATTTGCTCTTACCTTCTAAACCATTCACACGCCCCCGACTCCGTTTATTATAATATGTGTAGCTTATAAATCAGAAGCGATATAGATTTAAGAGATGGCAATTAGTTTCTGTGTAATATATATGCGTGGTGAGATCGGATTTCATATCCCTCGAGAGCTCCTTATATCCACGTTTCGTAATCCTTTTTCCCATTAAGGCCTACTTTAAATAACTTTATTGATATACCAAAGGTTATCATCAGTTAAACACTACATACAATAATGAGTGTAGAAAATTATTTGGGTTCGTTCTGTGTTGTTAATGAAAAATTACGAGAAACTTGAGACTCGTATCGTAATTATCGCCTCGTAAACATTGGGCCTTACTAACTTCTAACCTCACTCATTTACATAAATTGTCAGGATATACCTAGATGATATCCGACATTTATGTTTTACTATAAGCTTATTTATTTAATAAGATCGTTAGGGGTCTCATGTCAAGCCTATAAATCTATAAATAGCCGATTATAATCCATGTAGACTGAAAACAACTTTCCCATTAGAAATCAGCTTTCCACAAATGATTATTGAAAACTGACACGTTCCTTGTAGGAAAACGAGCGTGTAATTAATTCTTATTACACTTTACTATCGGTTTCATATACAGTCGAACATTGTTTTCTCGAAATCGTATATCTCGAAGACCCCGTTCAGTCACTGTCTAACTTAGCACATTCGAAATCACTTAAATCGACCACTCGGTTATCTCGAAGTTTTCTTATGATCCAGAAGAATTCGAGATAAAGAGGTTATACTGTATTGTTATGAACGTGAGTTGAATAATTGCAAATTTTACTTCCAACAATCATGACATGATTGATGAGAAAATTCCTCTATTAAAATGCTATTTCGAAGCCATATAATTGTTTTAGTGTTGACACTACTACTAAGCCCACGAGTTAAGGCATGGCTGTTACAACAAGGTAGCATTACTAAAGAACATTTGATTATTAGCTAATTGAATTATAAAGCCTCCCTGTTAATGATGCCTTCCCTTATTTAACTGTTTAAAACACACCAGCTTGCAGTTTTTATTTTCATCGTTTTATGCGGTATATGCTTCAAAAACTATGATATCAGGTCAGTAACATAAATAAATACTTTTAGCGCTATCATCAAGTAGTCATCCTCCCAATAAACTCATCATCACAGATAGCGTCACTAGAGAAATGTCTTGCATCTCAAAAAAGATTTCAAAAGGGGTTTTACTTTACAGGGATCGATAACAGTACAGCAATATGTGATGAGAAATGTATGATAATCTTAGTTTTATTGGTAAAATATACATTAGAATTGTCACGTGGATGGTTGATTAATATCAGCGCCCCCTATCCACTACTCTGTTTGTCACAAGGATGGTTGATTAATATCAGCGCCCCCTATCCACTACTGTGTTTGATTAATATTGGGCGGTAAGATATATTGGTTGTAGATATCTGTATAGAAGCTGATTACATTAAAGAGTTCCTAGACTTGTATGATTCTGAGTATAAGTTATGGTTCTAAACATTCTTCTGGCCCCTACCACAGTGTTTCTCCTGGAGGAACGATTTTTGTCCCTTCACCACAGTGTTTGTCCTGGAGGAACTTGATTTCTGTCCCTACACCCCGATGTTTGACCTGGAGGAACTTGATTACTGTCACTCTACCACAGTGTTTGTCCCGGAGGAACTTGATTTCTGTCCCTCCATCCCAGTGTTTGTCCTGGAGGAACATTATTTCTGTCCCTCCATCCCAGTGTTTGTCCTGGAAGAACTTGAATTCTGTCCCTCCACCCCAGTGTTTGTCCTGGAGGAACTTGATTACTGTCACTCTACCCCAGTGTTTGTCCTAGAGGAACTTGATTTCTGTCACTCTACCACAGTGTTTGTCCTGGAGGAACTTGATTTCTGTCACTCTACCACAGTGTTTGTCCTGGAGGAATTTGATTTCTGTCCCTCCACCACAGTGTTTGTCCTGGAGGAACTTGATTTCTGTCACTCTACCACAGTGTTTGTCCTGGAGGAATTTGATTTCTGTCTCTCCACCACAGTGTTTGTCCTGGAGGAACTTGATTTCTGTCCCTACACCACATTGTTTGTCCTGGAGGAACTTGATTACTCTCACTCTACTACAGTGTTTGTCCTGGAGGAACTTCATTACTGTCACTCTACCACAGAGTTTGTCCTGGAGGAATTTGATTTCTGTCCCTCCACCACAGTGTTTGTCCTGGAGGAATTTGATTTCCCTCCATCCCAGTGTTTGTCCCGGAGGAACTTGATTTCTGTCACTCTACCACAGTGTTTGTCCTGGAGGAACTTGATTTCTGTCACTCTACCACAGTGTTTGTCCTGGAGGAACTTGATTTCTGTCACTCTACTACAGTGTTTGTCCTGGAGGAACTTGATTTCTGTCACTCTACCACAGTGTTTGTCCTGAAGGAACTTGATTTCTGTCCCTCCACCACAGTGTTTGTCCTAGAGGAACTTGATTACTGTCACTCTACCACAGTGTTTGTCCTGAAGGAACTTGATTTCTGTCCCTCCACCACAGTGTTTGTCCTAGAGGAACTTGATTACTGTCACTCTACCACAGTGTTTGTCCCGGAGGATATGTCGGTTGTCGGATTGGTCTAAAGTTTGAATCTATCCATCCATATTTTAACCGAAATATTGCTGTTAACCTCATTTGAAAAATTCAATAAATAAATGAATAAATAAACAGTTAGATAAGACACTCAAATTTAATGAGACTAGAACAAAGATAGTGTTTGCGAAATCATCAACAATGGTAACGAATATAAACTAAAAGAGAACATAAGAAATAAAATGCACGACATCAACTAACCACTAGTATTGTACCATTGCGTTCTCTAACACGTGCGTGACAAACCAAATTCATTACAATTCTACAGGCTGTTCCTTTATTTATTGACGCATAAGACTGAAAGAGATGGTGAAAGTGGGTATCATTGACGAATATCGTTGTCAGTTTAATGGACTGTACGGAATGTAATTGGAATAAACGTACGACTGATTATAGTGTATGTATAAACATGTACAAGACGCTGGCATTGTTTTCCGCTAATCGTTACATTTCCGACACTATGTTCGTGAAACAGCGACGATAATGGTATGTAATTTTACCGTTATTCGCTGGCGATATTTCCTGTAACGTGTCATCCTAAGATCCGTTTGTAATTCTAGTCGTGAAAAGTCAATATAAGCCGATAAAATATATTTCATAATTCTGATGCAAATCCTACAAATTCTTACATTGTAATTACTCCGTGTTTGAGGAATCTTTGATGTTCGCGAGTGATCGATTTGACACCCCCTGAAGTAAAATAATCAACAAGAAGCCAACATGTAAACAATGAAATTTCAACGTCAATGAAACTAGGGCAAAATATGAACAAAAGAAAGATTTGCATGGAGACTCATGAAAAAAACACAAGGACAATATGACCAGGCGTTCCGCTGGAGTAAGTGTCTCCTGTTTTATCGACACATCCGCTATGCAAACCTTGGCCAATCCAAATACGTATTGTCACGTTCTCAAATAAGAACAATGTGCAAAACAACGGAAATGCCTTAGATGAATTGTCATCAACGCGAGGTGGGACTGTTTGATACAACAAGGGGCCAGTTGGCCTCAATAGGTGTCAAATACATCAACAGTGGTAATAACATAATCAAATAATTAAATCAATTTCTACATTTAGAAGACCTTACTCTTCCGGAATACCTGGTCTTATTCTCCTTGTGCATGTTTCAGGAGTCTCCCTCTGATTTTTTGCTCATATTTTGCCTTAGTTTTATTGACTTTGAGTTTGGATAATGATTATGTTGACATGTTGGTATTTGGTTTGATTTTTTTTACGTTTGTTTGTTTGTTGCTGTTTTTTTTTAATTATTATTTGCAGCAGCTGATCTAATTAGTTCATCGCTGGTTTCCATTGCATTAGTTTCAAAATCCTATTCCAATAGTGAAAAACCTAGCAACATTTCATTTCCGTTCAGCTCAAATGTTCTATGGGAGGTAAAATGTTGCGACTGCGTAATCGAATTTTTCATCCATGTTTTCTACTTCCTCGAATAAAACCATGTGCTCCTGAAGTGTAAGGCAAACTAACGAGTCCAGCATTGGACGAAATCTTCCGGAAAATGCAAGCATTTTCAAAGTGTCAGAGTGCATTAGTTAACTCAACGTTTTGGAACCAAGATAGTGTCAAGTGTTTTTAGTGAGTGATGTCAAATAATTTAGATCTGCTTGTTCATATCAGTAAAAAAAATCTAGATCAGCTCGTTTTTGTCACCTGATGTTACTTCACTACGTCAGAGGGGGTTGGTTATTTGTTATTTTATAAGATATCGAATGTTTGTATCTCTCAAATGGCAGGTTTTAATAGAATACAACACCTTTGAGCACTTTGAACAAGGTAAAAAGGCAACTCAAATGTTGACATGAGACGTAGATTAACGATTGATGAGATAAGTTCAGAGGTTGAAGCCACGTACAGTCGCTGTCCACTTATAACGGAGCCACTTAACGGACATCTAATGCAACTGCACTTTGATGTCATTGATCATAACAACAACGGCAGAAGTACTGTTAGATGTGTTGATGTGGCGGGTATGACAAGGTAATGACGTATTAACAACATTTACAAGGCTTTAAGGACATAGTTTATATCAATTATAGCGCCCTATTCCAGCAGTAACAAGGAAAATTACAATACTGATAACAGATGGTTGAACTGATCTCGACGAGGCTAACTGTTATAACACATTAAGCACACATTCCAAACTTCCTCTGACAGAAGTTCAACACCTAAACGGTAAAACATGTATTTTCAAGAAAAGATACCGAATGAGGTAGCTAGTGATATACGATATGATAATAAGTATGATAAAGAAATCTTCCATCATTACTAGTGATGATATAACTTTTCCAATGATGATATAACTTTACCAGTGGTGATATAACTTTTCTAGTGATGATATAACTTTTCAGTGATGATATAACTTTTCAGTGATGATATAACTTTTCTAGTGATGATATAACTTTTTCAGTGATGATATAACTTTTCTAGTGATGATATAACTTTTCTAGTGATGATATAACTTTTCAGTGATGATATAACTTTTCAGTGATGATATAACTTTTCAGTGATGATATAACTTTTCTAGTGATGATATAACTTTTCAGTGATGATATAACTTTTCCAGTGATGATATAACTTTTCCAATGATGATATAACTTTTCTAGTGATGATATAACTTTTCTAGTGATGATATAACTTTTCAGTGATGATATAACTTTTCAGTGATGATATAACTTTACCAGTGGTGATATAACTTTTCTAGTGATGATATAACTTTTCAGTGATGATATAACTTTTCCAATGATGATATAACTTTACCAGTGATGATATAACTTTGCTACTGATGATATAACTTTTCTTTTCTAGTGATGATATAACTTTTCAGTGATGATATAACTTTTTCAGTGATGATATAACTTTTCAGTGATGATATAACTTTTTCAGTGATGATATAACTTTTTCAGTGATGATATAACTTTTCTAGTGATGATATAACTTTTCTAGTGAACTTTACCAGTGGTGATATAACTTTTCTAGTGATGATATAACTTTTCCAGTGATGATATAACTTTTCAGTGATGATATAACTTTTCAGTGATGATATAACTTTTCAGTGATGATATAACTTTTCAGTGATGATATAACTTTTCAGTGATGATATAACTTTTCTAGTGATGATATAACTTTTCCAGTGGTGATATAACTTTTCCAGTGATGATATAACTTTTCCAGTGATGATATAACTTTTCCAATGATGATATATCTTTTCTAGTGATGATATAACTTTTCAGTGATGATATAACTTTTCAGTGATGATATAACTTTTCTAGTGATGATATAACTTTTCCAGTGATGATATAACTTTTCCAGTGATGATATAACTTTTCTAGTGATGATATAACTTTTTCAGTGATGATATAACTTTTCAGTGATGATATAACTTTTCTAGTGATGATATAACTTTTCTAGTGATGATATAACTTTTCCAGTGATGATATAACTTTTCTAGTGATGATATAACTTTTCTAGTGATGATATAACTTTTCTAGTGATGATATAACTTTACTTTACCAGTGATGATATAACTTTTCCAATGATGATATAACTTTTCTAGTGATGATATAACTTTTCAGTGATGATATCAGTGATGATATAACTTTTCCTAGTGATGATATAACTTTTCTAGTGATGATATAACTTTTCTAGTGATGATATAACTTTTCTACTGATGATATAACTTTTCTAGTGATGATATAACTTTTCCAGTGATGATATAACTTTTCTAGTGATGATATAACTTTTCTAGTGATGATATAACTTTTCAGTGATGATATAGTGATGATATAACTTTTCCAGTGATGATATAACTTTTCCAATGATGATATAACTTTTCTAGTGATAATATAACTTTTCTAGTGATGATATAACTTTTCCAGTGATGATATAACTTTTCTAGTGATAATATAACTTTTCTAGTGATGATATAACTTTTCTAGTGATGATATAACTTTTCTAGTGATGATATAACTTTTCCAGTGATGATATAACTTTTCTAGTGATGATATAACTTTTCCAGTGATGATATAACTTTTCCAATGATGATATAACTTTTCTAGTGATGATATAACTTTTCCAGTGATGATATAACTTTTCTAGTGATAATATAACTTTTCTAGTGATGATATAACTTTTCTACTGATGATATAACTTTTCTAGTGATGATATAACTGATGATATAACTTTTCTAGTGATGATATAGCTTTTCTAGTGATGATATAACTTTTCCAGTGATGATATAACTTTTCCAGTGCTGATATAACTTTTCCAGTGATGATATAACTTTTCTTAACTTTTCAGTGATGATATAACTTTTCAGTGATGATATAACTTTTCTAGTGATGATATAACTTTTCTAGTGATGATATAACTTTTCTAGTGATGATATAACTTTTCTAGTGATGATATAGCTTTTCCAGTGATGATATAACTTTTCTAGTGATGATATAACTTTTCTAGTGATGATATAACTTTTCTAGTGAACTTTTCCAGTGATGATATAACTTTTCTAGTGATGATATAACTTTGCTAGTGATGATATAACTTTTCTAGTGATGATATAACTTTACCAGTGATGATATAACTTTTCCAGTGGTGATATAACTTTTCTAGTGAACTTTTCCAGTGATGATATAACTTTTCTAGTGATGATATAACTTTACCAGTGATGATATAACTTTTCTAGTGATGGTATAACTTTTCTAGTGATGGTATAACTTTTCTAGTGATGGTATAACTTTTTCAGTGATGATATAACTTTTCTAGTGATAATATAACTTTTCCGGTGATGATATAACTTAGTTTGGACCAACCAGAGAGGATATTTCTAGTCTAGGATATTGAAAGTCGCCTAGGTTAAATCAGTTGAAACTCTATTAAATATTCTCCATGTTCATTTATGATTTTCTGACATCTGTTATAGAAAACAGTTTTGTAAAAGATCCCTACCAGATAACTTCTTAAAATATTAGAATACAACGTAAAGCTATTTATTCTAAAGCATTGCCTTGTTGTCATGGGTAACGTCAAACATTCTGATGTCAAAGACTGCGCTAATATTTCCCGAACTTTCTGACAACGTCTTCGTTTTATGATTGAATCTGCTTTTTGCCAATTTAGTTTTCATCTAAAATATCATAAAAGAAATTAATGACTTCCATTATTTCGTTCGTGTGATGAGATATACATTTTGTCACAGTCGTACCAGATATAAAGCGAGAAATCATTTTTACATTTTTTGTATATCCTCTGTCTACCATCCCTGCAAAGGACCAAGTGTTCCGATTTAGCCCAGGAGAAATTCTGCTCTATTAGATAACGTCTATTTGGTGTCACTAATAATTAGTTTCACAATGTCGTGTTACAGACGTCCGATCGTTTTAATGTCCAGAGCATAATAAACACCAGTACAAGCTAAAAAGGCGGACAATGTCTCTTGACGTTATTCCCCTTAGTAATTGAATTCCAATCAATTTCATACAGGCGACTTGCAATTTCTTGCTAACTCTCTAATAGACACGATCGATTCATTCGCGCCATATGGCAATGCCAATTTAGTCAAAAAGTGTAACAAAAAGGTCGATGGTCAATCGGTTAATTATTACTCACGTTTAAATCTCGTGGATTCAGCGATTTGGCCAAATCTACATGTATAATGAATTCTGCAGAGATCGTAAAGCTACTTATGTAGAGAAAATGTGTTTAACCTAGATATATAGGCTGTTTGTTTCTCTTCAGGGAGAATGTGTTCTTATTAACATAACTAACGTATCCTAGAATATCGGCACTGCCGGTATTAATTTAAACACTATTTATATCCATATATACTTGGAGAGACAGCGAGATGAGACGGAACACTTAAAACAAATGAAAGTAAATCAACCATATAAAATATGTCCAAATCAAAGATGAAACATACCGAGGACGAATTTAATTAATGATCAAGTTTCCGCTTGACAGCCTCTCTGAAGATCTTCAAACAGATAATTGACATACCTATAGGGAATAAATGCCCTTCTGCTGGCTCACTTGTTTTTTTGTTTTCATACTAGACTGAATTAATAAAAAAAAAAGATCAAAATAGGTCACAAAGACCTTCAGTTTCACCTTAAGACATTTTGTCGTTAAAGAAAAATATATTTATATACCACGCCCCTCGTATATATTCACCAGAATTGGAAATCAATTACTCTTTTCCTACAATGAAATCAGTATAAATTCACTCCCATCAAGCTGTTTGATAAGCATGATTATTTACCTATGGTGAAATTTCCATTTCTTTTGTTCCTGCCTCGCCAACCTCTGGTGTTAACATATCGCAGATATTCAGGGACACGTTTCAATTACTACGTTTTTGTTTTGTTTTGTTTTTGATTATTTTTTTTTTTTTTTTTTGTTTTTTTTGTTTTGTTTTGTTTTGTTTTTTTTTTTTTTTTTTGCAAAATGTCGTCAACTGACGAAAAACCCTTAAAATAGGGTTTCTAGAGATGCAGGTTGACGAAAAGTGTGGGAAAGTTTTAAGGTTACTTTCTTATTTTCTTAGATTGTCCAAGATTTACATGCTTATGTATGGTCCGGAACACCTAGCCTTAATCCCCTTTTACTTTTTCAGGACATTCCGTGTAAATCTTTCTTTTGTTCATATTTCGTTTTATGGTATTTGAGTTTAGATTATAATTATGTTGATATTTTGGTATTTTCTTGTTGTCTAATAATTGTTTGTACTCTGATAGTTTCTACCCCGTTTTATATCCCATTTTGAGATCTAGACATTACTAGAAATAAATGGAATAACATAGTGTGATTAATTGATGAACTAAAACTGTTCATGGACGGAGAACTGGTCTGCTATTCAACTGGAGAATGTAATTTTTAATTCTCTCACTAT
This sequence comes from Ylistrum balloti, assembly GCF_031769215.1. Classification (NCBI taxonomy): domain Eukaryota; kingdom Metazoa; phylum Mollusca; class Bivalvia; order Pectinida; family Pectinidae; genus Ylistrum; species Ylistrum balloti. The sequence goes on from NW_026782192.1 coordinate 256,415, forward strand.
ACAGTTTGAAAATTTATATGACTTGCAATCAGCTTTCTGTAATGAAGTGTTACTAAGGTTGCCAACATATATGACACTGAACACTTAATTGTCAAATGTTCAAAAGACCTCTCAAAACATACTGAATAGGAACGTAACAATTACTAGACGCCAATGTATATAATTGACAATTTTAATGAAGCTGAAAATACAGCTAGTCAAACCTATTTAGTAGCAAATCAATAATTAATACGTAACAGAGAAATCGCAAACGATACAAATTCCCTCCAGGTACCATATTGCCCTGGGCGGAAGAAAAGTCCAATGAATGAAATTTGATCAAAATCCACCAGGAAATGAAGCATCAAAGGCAAAAAAATTCCTAAAGTATTTATCTTGATTTTATTATCCTTAAAGTAAAGGTTGATCGAAATCACTCCTGGAATAAAGACTATGTAGTTATTCTCTAGATTTTCTAAAAATAGTAACTGACCCCGACCTTTTGATTCGAATATTTCAACTCTGCAATAACAAGGAAATGTTCCTATGTCTCCTCTCCTGTATAAGATGCCAGGGGCATTGATTACCTCGTCTTGTTCAAATCAGGGGTGAATATAAGCAACAGGTAGTATACTTCTCTCATTATTCTTGAATTGCAACGATAGTGTTTTCTGTAGAATTTCAGGACAGTTGCTCAAGAAATATAGTCAGTTGCCACCAAGTTGATAATCAGGTAGGCCCAAAACAAGGATGATGAACAAAGTCCTACATTTACATGGGGTTCTGTCATGTAATTAGTCACATCTTAACAAATATGGAATAGGAAGGAAAACACAGGATATCAGACGTTTTTGCTACTCACAACGATATCCTCGTAGTAGGAAATTTAGCAAGGTTATTTCCTGGTAAATAACTCTGCTAGCCATGAACGCCTAATTTGATTTCGATCAAATTATTTTGTAGTATCTTGAGACAAATTGGACTCAATTTTGTCTAAATCGAGGGTCAGTCCATGTGTATAATTGCAATCTTTTTCCAGCATGAATAATGAGAAGAGCGCAGCATGGTTTGCTATTAGACTACAGGATGCGTCGGTTCAATATGATACCCACCGAGATCATCATTTATTTTCAATTATTAAAGTCTCGTTAAAACTCCTAACCTTCCATTATATAAAAACTGAATTACAGAATACACCTATTTAAACAAGAGATCCCAGAGGGATATTGGCGCCCACCATTTTTGACCTTTATATGATCTTTGAAAGTTGGATTTTGTCTTCTTTTCTCTTTTCTTTAGTTTTTGCTCTTAATGATAAGACATTTGAAAATTCCTTTGCAGAAATAGCGATGACAATCCTTACCTGCAAAATCCATAACGGCCGCTTGGCAGCCATGTTGTTTCTTCTGACCAGTCCGAAAATCAATCGAGCACCAGGAGAGACAAAAGGGAACATACGTGTGAAATTTGAGAGATATCCATTGAGTACTTCTTAAGAAATAGCAACAGCAATCTTTACTAATCCAAGATATTAGTTACAATCTCACACAGGCACAACTAGGGGCGTTAAGGAACTTATTCATGAAATTTGAGATAGATCCAAAGTGATAACAAACTTTCGAAGTCAAAATCCGAGATGGCCGCCTGTCAGCCATTTTGGTTTTTTTATCAGACCCAAAATCACATGAACACAACTAGGGACCAAGAGCAACCTACATATACAATTAAGAAAGATCCAACCAGTACTTCTAAAGGAATAGAGATAACAAATTTTTTAAGTCAAAATCCAAGATGGTCGTCTGTCAGCCATTTAATACACCACACCCAAAATCAAATGGACACAACTAGGGACCAAGGTATCCTACATATACAATATGAAAAAGAGCTATCAAGTACTTCTCAAGAAATAGCGATAACAAACTTTGAAAGTAAAAAACCATGATGGCCGCCTTTCGGCCGTTTTGTTTTTCTGATCGGTTCCTAAATAACACGGGCACAGCTAGAGACTGGAGGGAACATACATACACAATTTCAGAAAGGAAATGTATACGGACGGACAAAACAGACGACGGACCACGGACGCAGGGCAATTTGAATAGGCCACAATCTGATGATGTTGGATTAAAAATTGTACGGAAGATAGTGAATAACACGATAATATGCTACTCCATATCATGGTTTTATAAATGTTTGGTAAGATATATACAGGATAGTTGCTTTTATCTATGGCCCTTATCAGATGTGACATCTTTGCTGAACTCCGATGCCTTGAACGTATTTTTTGAACATTCTTTCCTTTGACTTACTTGTTATCAATTCTCGAGGCTCACCTATTTGTGACATCGTCCCTAGGCAAATTCTAAACGAAGTCTTCCGAGAAAGATCCACCAATTTTAAAGTTGATATATGTTTGCAAATAGGCTTTAGTTCCCCTACTTCAAAACCTGCATTTTGTATGTTATCCGTGTTGGCAGGGTTCACCAAATCATTATTTAGTTGTTCATGTCTCTGACAAAATGATAGCTCTTGTGTTACACTGAATGAAACATTCCGTTCACAGCTTTAGTAGACTTAAGGCTTGCTTCTGTAATAGGCCTGCAAGACGAAGCAATTACATGACAAATGAATGTGTTAAATCATATTTTACTTTTACAGCGTGGAACTCTTCCTGAGTAATAATTTTTTTAATCTTGGAGCTTCATGTATAATTCATGATGCTATTTACACATGTAACGAAACATCAGTGGGTGTTATATTACTGCTAAACGCCTTTTCTGCCATGCTTTGTTGCCTTCAGAGAAAGCGATGCCTCAAGGAAAAACCAAACACGTTCTTATTGTTTCGTGTAATTAAAAAGGGCAAACGTGAATTTAATTTCACGTTAGGGTAGATACATTAAGTCTGTTTTGATTGATTTAAAATGGTCAACAATCACCATTCATTGATAACAAGGAAGAAATCTTGGCAATTACCGCAACACATGAATCGGAAAACCTTACTGTTGTCAAGCAATTCCAGATATATATATACATATCAGAGTTGGCATATAATACAAAAACCTGTCTCTATTTCATTTAAAGAGGCTACAGCTTCGTGCTGTACATCCATTAGGGTATATCGACAGAAGAGACCTCTGATCAACCGATACATTTCATATAAAACTTTCTGACAACATTCTCGTTCAAGTTTGATTTCTGTTCTGCCGTCCTCTCACGGTAGTGATCAGATTTGCTCCAGTTTTGCTGAATTGATATAGATAATATATATGATAATAAACAATATGATTTGTTTTTAATAGAACGGAGTTGTTCTCCATGTTATGGTATCTCCACGAGACCTTGCAAATGTTGTTGTATGCTGCAAATTGGTAAGCATTCATTTATTTACTTTCCACTGTATGTAAAGGAAAGAAAACCTTTCTGAAGGGAGTTGTTTCTTAACAAGGTTCCTGGTGCGATGAATACATACTACCGTACCGTATAATGTAGTATAGACATTATTTGTCCGCGTATCTACTTGAGAATTTTTGTATTCTTATTACATGTGTCCTGTAATCGTTCTTTACCAGAGTAATAATGGTTGATCATCCTGTTATATAAAATGTCGGACTACATTTTTTTCAAACTCAATCCATTAGTGAATAGAAAGTGTATCATTGTTTCCTGATGGAATATGATGCTACCGTGTCAATGTAATGATATTGTACTGTATAATACCGGAATAATGTCATTCTTTGACTAAAGAACAGTCTCCAGATGACTTGAGTGTTATAAGAATCAGGTTTCAAGTTCCTTTGATTATAAACCTTTGTTTAGTTATCATGTCATGGAAAAACAACTTTTATTAAGTCTCCTAAACGAAGTGGGTGTGCTACATAATGTTTAGCTCCATATATTCATATTCTTATTATGATAGCGTATATTTATGTGAATCAATTTGAACAATGTTCCCGAATGCTCAGATTATCTAATTAGTAATGATATATTCAGGTCACTTAATGTTTGGTGGCCAAGAACATTACGATCGGTCATCTGACTTGTCAATTGTGACCTCTGATTGGTTACAATCATGGCAAAAATGTAAATATCGCCAGATTCCCATACAAATTGGTATGCAGGTTTGTTATTACAGGAGAAACAAATGACGTCTGTTTTTGAGTGGACAAGATGGCCGAATAGACAAAATACATACCCAATATTTTTGCCTCAGAACATTTTCTTTTAAATCAAGAAAATACCAACATAATCAAAATTCAAACTCAAATTCCATAAACTAGAGAAACATATGAAGAAAGAAAGATTAACACGTAGACTCCTGAAAAAAAGTGCAAGGAGAATAAGTCCATGTGTTCCGGAAGAGTAAGCGTCTTTTGCTTCATCGCAGAGACCCACCATGTAAGCCTTGATCAATCCAAGTAAGTAATGTCACGTTCTCAAATGAGAACACGGCACACAGGAGTGAAACTTATAAAGACCACTGCCAGGGTTGTGCAAATACGTCCTCATGTAAGAAGACTCTGATTCAACACTGTAATGACATTCATTCATTCATTCATTCAATCAACAAACAGATCTCTCTATAATTAGTTTGTCATTCATTCAGTAATTTATTTAATCAATTTGTAATTCATACATTCATTCATTTATCAAAAATATTTATTATTCATGTCAATTGACTTTGCAATAAGCAAATACAAATGATTCAATCATTCATACTTGTTTACAATTCTGACATGATATTGCTCTGAGATAAGATAGATGAGGCAGGAAATGTGAGTGTGTACCTATCAACAAGCTAGCTTGACACTGAATAATCCAAAGACAATATATATATATATATACACACTAAACACAAAACAATTAAATTGTGATTAAATGCAATCAACAGCTTTTGATATTTTGGTAATCTGTTCATGATTTCATATCAATACGATCTGACACTTCAGTTGACACCTCTTGCACGAATCACTGTACGGATTCTGCTATGCATTGAATTAATGAGAACATTCATTCGCCTTAAGGGAATGTTGTTACATTCTTGTGCTAATGATGTGATCAACTGGGCACGGTTAGTTGGATGGTTTGACGATTCCTTATACGCCTGTCCAGCTCATCCCACAGATATTCAATGGGAGATGTGTCGGGGCTGTATGGGGGCCATTCCAGAGGCTGAACGTTGTTTGTCGTAAGAAAATCACGACAGACATTGGCAGCATGCGGTCGAGCATTGTCTTGCTGGAAAATTAGATCAAGACGTCTGAGAAGTGGAAGGTCACGTGGTTGGAGGGTCTGGCATCTGTATCGAACGGCATGGAGGTTTGGATCCAGGACAACAAAGGGTGATTTTACTCCATGGGAGATGCTATAACTATCTATCAACATCGCAATTGCTCTACTCCTCTGATTTTGCGTTGAGCATGGCAATTCGGTCAATGGCGAAATCAAAATGCCGACGTGGAAAATTAATGTGGCTGAACATAGAGTATCCGATGAAATCATTCGTTTGAAAAAAGCAAGCTTGGCTAGATCACGCGGCATGATTTGTACTTAATAAAGGTCACAAAGTCAGACAATGACATCGTCACGCTTGGCTGATTCTAGGGTATAATGTCGAGAAGGGAATTTATTCTTGATGTAATACCAAATATGATAAACAGATTATATATATGATACATTATTTGAATTATAAAAAAATGTTTATTTAAAGAATATCTGTCTTTAAAATTGTAATATATATATTTGTGATCATGTTCAGTTTATTAGTTGAAATTTTCTAATAAATTCTGTGTACATAATAACTTCTAAATCGAATCATCTAATTACACGTTGATGGTAAATGTCCCTTACTGTACTTAAACCACCTTGCGGTTTCCACTGGTTACATAAATTTTCAACTGTCACAAACATGACTAAGCTCTTGTATAAATATTCTGATCAAGTATTTATCTTATCTAACTGGTCGGGTGGCGCAGTGGTAGTGCACTCGCCTTTCACCTAGCCGACCGGGGTTCGATTCCCGGAACGGACGTGAAAAGGTAAGGGGTCACCTGTCCGACCACGTGGGTTTTCCCCGGGTACTCCGGTTTCCTCCCACAATAAGACCCCTCGCGCGCTTACATCCGGGCCAACAAGAGTGATTAGTATAAGTTGACATAACCTGTTTTGCAATTGTTGTAAAATAAATAAAGTTTAAATTAATCTTACATTGGATTTCTGACAATGCATTGACCACATTTTTCCGAAAGCATTTTTTATATTTTTCAAAGCTTCCTTTAGTGTAGTTATCCACATAAACAATAACTAGGATTCGTCTGTTTTTCCAGTTCTGTTATTCCTTTCTCTAAATATCTCTCAAGTTTTCTCTTACTTCTTGCTTTTGAGATGGAACAAGAAATTAAGAGAGAACGAATTTAACTTTTAAAATTTCAAATAATGGCTCAAGTATCCTCTACAACGGTCTACTTTACTGAAATTTACATCTAAAATTATCCAAGACTGATCTGTTTTATAAACAGGTATGATTTGTGAACCTTTTGTTTTTGAATATATGTCTGCTGAAACCAAAAAAATATGGTCTAGTCTAGGTGGTAATATGTAGTATTATATTTTTATTACTTCTTGAGATATTAGGGTATCATTGTGAAATTATTATGAGTCTATTTCGCTGTTCTGTACTGTGTTCCAATCAAGACATAATATCAATGAACTACTGTGTAAGATTGGTAAAGTGAACAAAAAGTTCTCAAAGAACATTGGAGAATCTTGATTTGGCTCATTTATATACTTGTTAATGACAAACTGTTTTGATTAATTGAAAGGTCAAGTACAATTAACATTCCTGTGTTAGTTATCTGTTTTGTCGTGGTATCACATACTGGAGTGTAATTCTTCAGAAATAAAGCAAGGATTGTTTACAATTTACAAACTGCAAAATATACTCTTTAGATAGGTATATAGGTGTTGTCTGACACGGAAAACACAGCAATGATTTTCTTTGTCTGACATACAGAGGCGATTTATGTGGTAAAATTAAAATATTCGTCTATTGTTATCAAAATGGCTTCCGGACTTGATTGGTTGAGAAGTGTAACTCAGAACGAAATGGCGAATTTACACTCGCGGAAATAAAAACGCAAAATAAGTATTTCATTAAATCAATATATCATCATTACGCTTCAACTGATATTATGAAACCAACAGAGTTAGAATTATGTTTTTTTTTCAAAAATTACACAAAAAGCTCACTAAAGCTCCAGCTTTTTGTAACTGTTGAAACGACGAGTGAAATAAACACCACATACAGCAACCATTCCCTTTATAATCTCTATCTGTTTGCTGACCTGGCTTAGATCTCTTTTGTCTGACGTGTTTCTGGGGTTTTTTTGTTTTGTTTTTATCTTTGCTGTCTGTCAAGATTCCTGTCGTTATATGAACCTGATTGTTCCGAGGACGTTAAATCCTAAACAAGCGAATAACTGCTTCAAATGATTAAAAAACGTTGTCGTTGTGGGCAATTTCTTGACAACTGGTCGGGGTTGTGCTGTGATAGCTGTCAAAGGTTTCTTTCATGACGACTTTTTTTCTAATCATCTATAAGGCCTGACTCCTGAAATGTTTGGTAATCAGCTTCCGGGAACCAAACACCGACTGCGAAAAAAACATACCTAATATTTAGTTAAGTTTACCTGTTGGTCCGTTGTTGTATATTTGAGAATGTGACATTACTTAAGGCTTATATGAAGGGTATCGTCGGTGAAGCAGAAAACACGTACGCTTCCGGAACACCTGGTCTTTTTCTCCTTCAACGTTTTAAGAAGTCTCTATAAATCATTCTTTTTGTTCATATTTCGTCCTAGTTTTATGGAATTACCGTTTGAATTGTAAGTATGTATATATTTTGGTATCTTCTTGATTTATTTTTAGTATCCAAGTTCGAAATACTCAAACGCCAGCTGATGACTAGATGGCATGGGATCAGGATATTTGTGTGACAGTGTACAGACTACTTCAACATAAAGCGTCGCGACGAAAACAAGGATTTGATACACACGCCATTTCTCTTTATTCCGCGAGATTAACGGCGAGATCCACAAATCCACACTGTTTTGTAATAAGCCCTGTACAAGACTTGTTTCTGTGAAATCTAGTATTTGAAGAATGATTTGTAGCACGACACACGACCAGCAACTACCGATCACTGGTATTCCTACCGAACGTGCTTGTAATAATGAAAAAAGTGCAATATAGAAACGTTCTTTAGATTATATCACACTAACGACAAAATCTGACGTACAAGATTGTGCAAAAGACACACAAGGGAATAGCACCTTTTATAAAACTTAGAGTTAGGAACAGAAGAGCCAAACAATCAATTTAACTTCATCATACAGCTGTTTAGTCGTCTAGGACGTCTAGTGATGCTAAGGGCCCAAATTAAATTTTTAAGCCCATGAGACGACTGAGGAAAAATCGAAGTGATAGAAAGAAAAGTCAAAATCTAATCGGGGAAGTGCACTTTCCCAATGATTAGATAAATTTCAGAATTCTATTATATAAGATAACAGCGTCAAGTGCATGTGTATATTCTGAACCTTGCCGCTATTCAAATGAATTAAACGTGTCATGCATGTTACGGCACATTTCGGGGACTTTAAATCCACCAGACGTATCTACAACCTCATATCTCAAAAACACGAAGAAAATACCAATATGGCAACGTAATCATAACTCCAACTCAAATTTAATAAACTAGGGCGAAATATGAACATTAGAAAGATTTACACTGATACTCCTGAAAACGTTTCAGGAGAATAAGACCAGGTGTTTCGGAAGAGTAAGTGTTTTTTGCTTCATCAACGATATCCGCCCTGTAAACCTTGGTCATTCCAAGTAAGTAATGTCATGTCCACAAATGAGAGCAAGGTATACAACAACGGAACCAATAGACAAATTAACGAGCATCAAATATTTTCAACTTCATGTCAAACAAATGCTGACCCCAAAACCGATTTGATATCTTTGCTGTTACTTGAAAAGCATCGTTTCAGATACTGTTGCTTTCGTAATCAAGAATATCACATTAAATTGCAAAGCGGGTTGGCAATTACAAACACGAGATGTATCAAAGATCGTACAAAATACTTAACATTGAACAACACAACTGATGTGCAGCTTATTGAATCATTGACACATTAACAATTTCTAAATTTATTTTTGAAGTTCCACAGTAGTTTTCAGCAAAGACCAAAAAGTGATTAAAAAACAAACTAAACAACTAGACTATAAGAAAGGAGGTGGGGAGATTGAATCCAAATATATTTTAATCTTCAATTATGTTTTACACTATTTCGAAATATACCGGTTCATATAAGATATACGTTCACATAACTTATTGATTTCTTAATTAAATATCTCTCACGTTCAGTCAGGATTAAGGCTAGAGGATCTACACAAATCTAAATAACAACACAACAACTACAGCATTGATGTTCATCCGGCATCATATATGGTGAGGAAGTACGCCAAGTGTGTGTCTCCCAGCACATCGCTGACGGTAAATCATGAATTATACATCACAGAAAAATGTAACAACGAGATTTACTATTTCTGTGCGAGGGAAGTGTACTCGCAAGCCACCTCGCAAGCATCATTAACAACGTGATAGGCAAGGGTTCCTAACACAGTATTCTTCTTAAAAGAACAACATGCGGTCTGTATCTTTCAAATTAAATCTGATTTGATGTCTTGTACTTGGTGAAAAGCTTCAATTACCTGAATGTGTTTTTACTGCACCGAAGCCAGAGTTTAGGTATGTGGATTTTTGTTATCATAGAGTTGATTCTCTGTTAAAGATGCCTGAGAGGTTCCTCAACGAAAGTATCTTAAATCAATACTTGTTCCGCCTGGTTTTGTTATGATTTATTATATCAAGATATCGAATTAGCATTATCATCAGAGATCGTCGGAGAACTATCCGCCACTTTGATTTCGCGTCCTCAAAACAATGGGCAACGGAAACAAAGGTATTCAAAGACGTGTTGATTATAATGCGCAGCACAGCGATAAGATCATTACAGTGACTGTTGAACATCTTAAATGTGAAATACTATGAGTATGAGTTATTTCCTTTAGCTGTGTCACCCAAAATCCAATAAAACGATATTCTCTCTCCATGTTTGTAGCTCATCATTATGTTGTCGGTAAAAACGTGCTCAGGGTCATATATTTCTAAAGTTCTTTTTTTTCGATTTGTCCCGGTCATGAGACATGCCAAATACAGCATTTAAACAAAAAAGCAGACGAAGGAGGAAAAAGTGAATGGAGGAACCATGTATGATATTTACAGCAAGGTTAGTGAGCTACGCATTCCCAAAGCTTTTAACGGACCGATTTAGAAATGCTTCATTATGCATAAACAAGAAAAAACCCAGACATGGTAACAAAGTAGTACAGTATGTTACAAACTCTTAATCGATGAGACGAAGGCAAAACATTAGCAAAAGTAGTATTATTAGGAGCCATTCAAGTGCCAACATGTCAAAAGACACTGAGTTCGTCATGTTGTATCGTTTTATAGCCCATTAATGTTCAAAATGGAACTCATACACACAAAGTAAAACGTCAACAAATTCTGAAAATCTCAGCAAACGACCTTGATCTGAAGTATCACAAATGTAATGGTAAAAGTCTATTGCACGTCAACGATGAAATAGGACCGATTAAATTAATATATCTTTGACGGCATATTACGAGTTCATCGACCTGTTTAAATCCAGAGCAATCGATTAAATAATGTCTGACTCTGTTACGGTTGAATAAGCGGAGTATTTTCTTCGTAAAACAGTATGTGGTACAGATAAGGCCAGTATGTTATTATAAGAGGATAAATTCGAGAATTTGCTTTAGTATTGTTTAAAGGTTCAAACAGCGGTCAAGGTCGGTTCCCATGGTGTGTGAAAGGTGAGTCCATGTTTAAGAGATGTGTTACTGTGAGACTCCTTGTGAGAATGTGGAAAAGAAACGACTTTATAGTACTGACAACGAGTTAACCTATAGTTACGATACCATAAGCTGAATGTTAAGCATGGAACAGTAATTACCTTTGAGACTCTGCTAGGTATCGGCCAATTGAGAAAACCCGAAATATTCCTCACAAATGCGAACATTCAACCAAAGTAAGGCATTGACATGGGAGTTGATCATACAACGGATAGAAGACAAGATATAAACAGACGACCTAAAGTCATGCAATACGAACAACAGAGAGAAGCTAAAGATATGAACGGTTGACTCAAGGTCATCTAATTAAAGCAACAGAGAGAAGGTAAAAATATGAACGGTTGACTCAAGGTCATCTAATTAGAGCAACAGAGAGAAGGTAAAGATATGAACGGTTGACTCAAGGTCCTTTAATTAAAGCAACAGGGAGGAGGTAAAAATAGTAACAGTTGACTCAAGGTCATCTAATTAAAGCAACAGAGAGAAGGTAAAAATAGAAACTGGTAACTCAAGGTCATCTAATTAAAGCAATAGAGAGAAGGTAAAAATATGAACGGTTGACTCAAGGTCATCTAATTAAAGCAACAGAAAGAAGGTAAAAATATGAACGGTTGACTCAAGGTCATCTATTTAGTGCTACCGATAGAAGATAAAAATATAAAAAAGTAAACTCAACGTCATCTAATCAAAGTAACTGATAGAAGGTTAAATATAAACCAAAGGAAGATATACACGCAAAATCCCGAAAAGGCACTCTGAATAAGTTCTCAAGTGGTTTGTGTCTTCTGTTTCATCAAAGACACCTGCCATATAATTGATTGTCAAACAAAAAGAGAACAAGATAACCATGGACGAAGCAATTAGGTGAACTTCCTAGAATTAGATATGCCTAACTTCATATCAAATATCACTTTCTTTTAACAGTGTATGAAGGAAGCATAAAAATATTTTTTTTGAAGTTTGACGAGTTTCCTAAAATCTCATATCGAAAGAAACAATTTTAAGATGTGTTTAATTATATTTCTCAAAAAACTTACATTATATTTTGACAAGTCACAATCAATTGCTGACGCGTACAGCCAATTAAAACGCTCTAGGGCCTATTATGCTGTTGAGATATGCATTAGATCGTAACAGAGTGCATTCACTGGATAATAGATGGATTATGTGCTAGAAAAAAATGGCGACGGCGATCAAACTTCCTTTTATACATTTAATTATTACGCTGTTGACATTTTTCATGGCATTAGTAATATCTAAAATAACCCCTAGACATACCATAGGTAGAAGGCGATGTGGACCTGACAAATTCTCAACTAAGGAATCAAAACAGGCGTTTTCTATTACTCACTTGGGAGGTGTTCCTATTGGTTGTGTTTTAGATAAGGATTGAGGTAAGAACCAGCACTGAATCAAACTTCTTTTATCCTGGTAATTTGGTACTATTGTTTTCTAAATGACCCTTAAGTCTATCATCAATGGCCATCGTTCTCGTGTGACCTTATCACTTTCAAAAAGACGTAAACAATATACACGTCTGCTAGTTTTCCCTCGACATCTGTCCTTTTATGACCTTCATTGTTGTGAGGATGTTAAATACCTCCACACGAACAAATGTGCTGCCGAAGAATTATCAAGCGGCTGAAACATCAATAACATAAATATTGTTTTTGTTCACACAACTGACACGTCTTAATTCATATACAATTAGAAATTACCTATTTCCCCAGGAGTAATTAATAATTGCTGGTGTTTTGTCCTATCGACAATATACAAATTTCCTTTACTGATTGCCTGTGAACAGGTAACTACATACATCGTGTATCATGTAAACAATATATTGGTGCTTTAGTAGTGTAAAACAAGCGGATCCATATCGACCAGTTTTATCTATATTTTGCTAGGACTACGAGCTTCAGTTTTTCTGACGCAGGGATCGCTAGTTAACCAGTGTTACGTGACGGACAGACTCCGGTGACAATTGCCGTCCAATTTAGCGCTAGATGATGGATGTACACAGAACAATGAATTGTCATCTCAGAAAGGATGGATTCGTTAAAAATAATGAAGGGATATTTCATGTATTGTCGTCTGATTTAATTCTTTATCTCGAGCGGAGAATGTTACACTATTTACGTATGTTCAAGCGGTAAAAATGGCCAATAACAGAATAATGGTGCTTATAGATATGTATGTGTACGATCTATCATTGTTTACAAATTATTTAGAAGTCTACTGTCGCTGATTCTGTATCATGTATAAGGTTTCATCACGGTAGTGATCAACAGGATGTGTTAGGTATTCTGTTCAAGGTGTCATACACCGTTATGAAAATGGCTTGACATGATCCATTTTCTATACTTTTAAAAGAAACATTTTTTTAGATAGCGTTTTAAATGTTTGTATGAAATTTAACATTTAACAACCTGGACAAGATATTTCAAAGACTGCTTCACTGAAGTGACATATCATTGAACAAACACAAAATGGCTACCTCCCTTCAACAGTTGCGGAGGAATTGTACCTGCATATTGCCTACAGTTTATATATACGATCGTAAAGGGTAACAAGGATTGTTCCCTTTTTTCACTAAAAGTTTGTCCCCGAGACCTCAACTTGCATACATCTAGAAAACCACGGACACTACATACTCGCTTTCATCTACCTTTATGTTGTCGACGACTGGCATACAATCTCATAATTCAGGGTTCCGAGAGATGCAGGTTGAAGGGAATTATGGGGAATGCTTATCGTCCTCATTAAATTTCTTTGTGCGATATGATATTGAACGTAATCGATGTTTGTTAGTTTACGCAGTGGTTCCGATGTTATTTAACCTGTTCTCTCTTTGGAACGTGACATTACGTACTTGTATTGACCAAAATTAACATAATGGATGATGTCAGTGAAGCAGAAATGCTGACCATGCCTGAACATCTGGTCTCATTCTCCCTTTTTTTTTTTTTACATCTTGCACTAATTTGAGTTCAATAAAGACTCTTTCGAAATATCGGTAATGTTTTTGTTATTTTTTGCTTCGGTGTTCAGTCCACGAATCGAAGCTATATTCTTAAAGACAAAGTAACACAGAAAAGGCTAACAAATGGTGGACAACAAAATGTTTGAAACGATCGTATATATAATTTAGAATTATTAAAGGATAACCATGATAGATAAAAACCCTGTTACAGCTTTCAGGGTGTGTGTATTCATCATGGTAACGAGTTTAGCGAAAGTCTATGATATTTGGTCCTAACTCCCTAAGCCCTGTAATATGTTGGCAAACGTCTTACTCTACTTTACTTTGATCTGATCCAAGACATTTTAACAGTTCTATTTTTAACAATAAGATAGGTCCAAAATGTAGATATTTTTGTCAAAGTTGCGCGGCAAGTCTAATGAATGGAGAAAACCACGTGGAACGGCGGGCTGCTGATCTCGCTAACATATGGTAATAGTTCACCCATTAAACAGTGACTATATATATACCGCATGTTGCAAGCAGAAGCTAGTTGTATGTATAACTTCGTTTGATTCCAGCTTAAGTTTAACCAGATTTAATACTGACTACTTACGATTTTTCGTTGCCGTTAATATAAAGATATTACAATGCAGTTGCAGGAGTGCTCCAGTTTAGGGTGACAATTGAGAAATCAATAATACTAGCATTTGTAACTGACTGTAGTATCCTTACAGGGCTACTGTTTTCTGTATGTGAATTATTTTGGTATGTTTATCACTAATGTTCTCTCCCTAGGTAATCATATCTTCATTCTGAACAGCCCATCTAATCTAAAAATGGAAATGACGTCATATTAAATGGTAAATATACGTTTAAAACCGTCCTAAATATGCAGGTAATATACCCCGTACACGACAGTATGTGTTGTCGCTTTAATCGCTTATTTTTAAGTTTGGTTATTTCCCACATGTGAATAAGAATATCAACAGTTACATGTTATGTGTAAGTCCTTTAAAAATACTCTGAGAATCGAGTGTTCGTGTGATTTAGATAAAAAGCAATCTTTGTGTTTTCTGTCTCTCTTTGTTTTCGTTGAAACCATGAAGTATTTTTCTTAAATTATGACACTTTGGTGATAAATAAATTCGATACATAAAAGCTATTTTTTGCAGAGTCATTGAATCATGTAAAATCTTGACCACAATGCACCATTCATGTACCCATCGTTCCTAGAAATTTTTTAAGCAATAACATCGCGGGGCTGAACAAAATATACCAATGTCACGTAATACTCCATCGAACTACGCACAATTATGGAATTGAAGATTTCGAATCCAAATGCCGCGAGGGCAAAGAACTGTGGTTGCTTTGATTAAAGAACACATCTGGTAGCAAGAGATGATTACAAAACTCTTTGAAGAAGATTAAAATTCTGGAAAAGTAAAAGGTTGAATCAGTTTTCTTTCCTAATAATTAGCTTATTTACATGATATAGACCTTTTACAAACAAATATACATGCTTCACATCCGGGTCATAAATCTCTTAACTTCATTTCTACAGTTTGGTGACATTTATAGAATAGAAGGTCCTATATCACAGTCATTCAGTTGCCATTTTCTATATGTTTTATTTTTTTATGAATATGAAACAGGACGTGTTCGACACTAGTTAGTTTGCATCTTGGATCCATTGTTGTAAACATTGTTCTCATTTGTGAACGTGGCACTTAGTTCGATTATACAAGGTTGCCATCACGGATGTCGTCGATGAAGTACAAGACGCTAATTCCTCAGGAGCTCTAGTACCGTTTAGCCGAGAATATGCCGCCACCATGACACCGCAACACACATAAACTTTATTTGTTTTACAATAATCGCGAAACAAGCTTTAACCTTATATTGATATAACTCATAATGACCCTGATAGAAGCGCGTGAGAAGTCTTACTGAGGGAGGAAACTGGAAAAACCCACGTGGTCGGGCAGGTGACCACTATCGTTTCACGTTCGCTTGGGGAATCGAACATAACATAACAGCAAAGTCATACAACAGAAATCAACCTTTTCCACGTGATATTCGAAGGAAGTTATCTGGATACGCTGCAGCGGGCTCGTACTAAACAGGGACGTGAGATCTGTCGCATCTCGCACATATACGACAAGGATTTCAACAGAGCGCAGTTTTTAATTATTTTTAATGGGATAATACAATGTTAACCCTTAATGTACACATAGATCAAGATAAAATTATACAACAGCTAAAAAAAGTCCTGAGAATGCTTCATAAGCTTGTATACTATATACCTCGCAATGGCCATTAGTCTGCTGAAGGTGATCGTGTTGTAGCCCAAACATCCAAATTTTTTTAATAAAAAAGTTAAAACATGAACTTATATTCAATGTTTTGTTTGCGTTTGTTGTATTTCCTTTCACGAGCGGCTACTTCTAGTGCTGTTCGTTTCTAAATACTCTAAATGCAGAAAAGGACTATTGAAAACAATACATAGAGAACAGGTACACTCGAAGGCGAGAAAGTCCATCGAGCATCAATGAAATATATGGCAAACTGGTGGTAGAAATATTTGGAAAAAATATTGACTTAGTAAGTACGTCTTCGAACATTGTAATAAAAATACTATTATATTTTCATTTATGTTGTCAACGTTATTGATTTTCAGAGGAGCTGATTAAAAACCGAGAGGTATGGGGACAATATCGGAATCCTGACGTAAACATCTTACTGTCATTGAGGAAAACACGAATTTATGTCGCTGTAAAGCCCATCACTTTCAAACTTATCGGATTTCAACTCTGTAAGGAGGTTCCAGACAAATAAAAAATACCGCGTACGGGCAAAAAGGTCACTTTTTTCAACGGGTCGATAGAAAACTAAAAATATCAAACCATAGATTTATACGAAACTGATT
Source organism: Ylistrum balloti (assembly GCF_031769215.1). Lineage (NCBI taxonomy): Eukaryota > Metazoa > Mollusca > Bivalvia > Pectinida > Pectinidae > Ylistrum > Ylistrum balloti. The sequence goes on from NW_026782192.1 coordinate 273,279, forward strand.
GCCCTTCACAGATACTTTTATTCCCAACCTATGAAGAATTTGAAAGATAAACATTTTTAATCAATGATCACTATTGTCCCCAAGAGGCAAGATTCACTTTTTATTTATGGGGATGTCTCTGACATTTGGACAAATTCCTGTCATTTTTACAGAAGTATTCTCTCATTGTTCCAATTAGATCCCGGGTGACCTAGTCTTACCAATTATGTGGAATTGTTTCCTTTTCCTCTTAGGATGTTTTACCTAAATTCTGTCGGTTTCCGCTCAGTCGTTCATGCCAAGTAGACTTTGACGATAGTCTCATAGCAGCTTAAGTCACATTACGACTATTTTACCGAAATTTCGTAACATTGCGGGGTCCTTTGCACGCAATAAGAGTAAAAGACGCTTAAGATAAGATTAAAAGATGGTTAAAGTCAGCGAAACGGCAACCATGGGAGAAAAAGATTTGTAGAAGGGAATCGGCAAACGAATAACGACATATGACAAAAAAGTTCCTAAATAATCGACGTTTTATGTCGTGTTCACGTAATAAACGGTACTTACAAGGTTATCACAAGGTACTTGCTGCTGACCTTAAGTAAGAAATAGAGGTACCGGTGACTAAACTTCCAGTATAACCGGATTTACAATGATCACTGCGTGCATCATTAATAGGATTTGTGCAAAATAAGAAGATGTGTTTTTATCCGTCACTTCCAATCTGTTTGATGCCGGTTTAACATTGTAACATAATGAATCTCGCTGTGTTTCCAGAGAGAAATGTGATTTCCACGCAGTCTTAGGTTTTCTACGGGAATCATTCTTATTAAAGACCACATCATATTTTCCGTCATCTTTAATATGTTTGATATCGGTTAAATATTGAAACTTGATTAAAGTCAATACATCGCCCAGGAGAAAAAAAATCAACAGAATACGCACATGTCAACACAATCATATCCAAACTCGAATCCAGTGCAATTAGAGCAAAAGAAAGATTTAAATCATGGAAACTTTTCAAAAAGTACAAGAAGAATAAGACCAGGTGCTCCGGAAGAGTGTTACATGCCTTTTAAAAGTATCATATGGAAGGTACCGATCTGCAGTGACTTTTTTTGCTGTATATAAAGGTTATGTATTATCAAATCGTTGACATTAACTCTCAAGACAGGCCATGTAGAGGGATGATACTTGTGTGTGTTAAGTAGGGGGAATGCGACAGTAGAATTCACACAATTGATAGTTTCCCGACCACTTGATAATTACATCAGATGAATAAAACAACGCGAAAGATCGCAAAGGTAAATGTATGTGGAAACTTAACACGCTATCCAATCAAAATGAAATTCTTCAAAGCACAAATATCGGCACGTACATGCATAACATTTTGGTATCGTTTATTTCGCGTCAACAAATGATCCAATTCTCCTTGCGTCACTTATCTGTTGTCTTTAGCCTTTAGGCACACAACATGCTTTTTATACATTTAAACATCTGTTTTGCTTTGAATTTATTCCAAACAAAACAATACGAGCATTTCATGCGATATTACATTAACTAGTTTCTATCGATTATGTTTAAAGGATCTGAGCACTCGAGGATTTCCTCCGGTCTTTCGCTTTAGTTTGGTATTTTTATTTTGTTTACTTCATCACTTTCCCCGAACCACCTGGTCTTATTCTCCATGTACTGCTATATAAGTCTTACAATTATCCATTTTATGCCGCCGTGTTATCGATCTGAGTATGAATTACTGTTTGCACGAGAATTATCTCATTCAGTATAGATACATGTATACTTTTGATTTCCTCAGTGGACGAATATGACAGAAATACTTGTTTCCGCAATAACCATTAGCCTATGCGCATAACAAAAAGTATAACAAGCTTTAAAACTGCTCGTCAAAGTCATTTCTTATTGTGTCTTTGTCAATCCGGAACAGAGAACATTGAAATTATATAAACATCATGTGTTCTGACATTGAAAATAGATATCAACACTATATCATTCCAAATCATGCGTTATAAGTAGTTTACATGAGACAACGTCAAGCTGTATAACAAGAAAAAACGCCTTCTCTATATGTATGAATTTCTGTTTCAAAGGACATAATTGTGTAACAGTAGAATATAATCTCCTACAATGGCTTCCAGCATCCTGAACGTACCAGTGTTAGACTTAAATCTACAAAGCATCGATACGGATTCGATTACAGATGCAGACATAAAAGAGGAATTGGTGTAGACACAGGCCCATAAAACCGCGACTATACTTAGTATTGTAGGTATAAAGCAGGAACAAAAATCCTCATTGCAAGTTAAGTCACCTTGGCTAATTGTAAAAGTAAGAAGCTTTTTTACAGTTTGTAACATTTTCTTTGTAATTTTACAACATAATTGCCGTATTGAGAGGACGTAAAATTCTTTTGCATTTCTTCAGTGATTTGATCACTTGTCTGGTTTTATAAAAACTAAATTAACCAAACCTAAAGTTGTTTAATTAGCCTTATATGGAACAGGCCTCATTTAAATTATAAACTTGAGAGACCATTTGTGCTTATTTTAGTTGAACACATCCGCGCTAAAGCTAAGATTCAGCGTACACGAACATATTACAGCACACAGTAATTACACACAGCTGCATTTGCCTTGCATTTATTTTAGAAGTCGCTCTTAAATGACCATGGATGTTAATAGGACGTTAATTAAGCAGATTAAATTATACATACTAAATCTTAGAGAACCATTTACAGACGTTTTTTATTCCCCCCGCACTGAAACTTCGTAGAACAAGATCTTAATGACATGTCACCTAGTTAGTTTTATTTTGAACCCAGGTCATCTTGGAATGATTGAAAATACGAGAGTCCACAAGATATCTATTACTGGTACGTAACAAGCAAAGGACATTAAACTACCTTACCCAAATTTTATAATTTAATCACCAATTTAATTTCAGAGAAATTAGATATTGTACCAGGCTATTAAATCAGTTTTACTTAAACATAAACTTATTGAAGTCATACGTCTCAATCCGAGCTGGACATATGATGTACAGAGTTTTTAGTTTCAATTTTAATCACCACGTGATACAAATCAAAGGAAAGATATGTTGATGCTTACAATACTTTGACCAATCGCTAGATATTGGACATTTTTTGAAAAGGTTTAATAAAAACACCTAGAAATGAAGCATTTGTCAAAAATTAACTAGGAATATCATTTGTCCGAAAAGTTAACCAAATCCGTAAACTTGAACTTAATGTTGATATTTTACGGAAAGATATCCTTGTTACTCGTATTTGATTAAATGTAACCAACATCAACCTTCCAGTACACACCAACGACATCAGAATTGTCGGCGAAATTATCTACTTAGACCGAATAGTGTGTCGTCTTAGTAGTTTAGAGATGTTTACTTATGTGTTTTAGTTTGGGTTTGATTCTTTGTAAGTGTCTTGTTTTTATGTGGTTTGGCCCTTCGTGACTATAATAATGGTGTACAGTAATACCGGAAAACACCTTAAATTTATTGATCAGGCATTGACATGTCCTTAACTGAAACTCTGATCCCGATGATACCCTCTCATCTGCAATCCTTTTCACATTGAACTATCAGTAGAGAGCAGTATTGTTATAATGAGCATATTCTATAATAGTCTCGGCAAATCTTCATGCAGTTATTAGATGGTGTACTCTGTCACAATCTTATCAATATTTTGGTCTTGTTATAATTAATTATATTGGTGATATTATATCAAGATGGTATTTTGTGCAGTGACATTGCACGTAACTTCAAAACACAGAAGATACAACAAATGTTATCTACCTGATGGCGTGATACAGCTAACAAATTAATTAGGAAAGATTATAGAACAGGTAGACAGTTGTAACAGATTAATTAGGAAAGATTATAGAACAGTTTTACAGCTGTAAGAGATTCATTAGGAAAGATTCTACAACAGTTATACAGCTGTAACAGATTAATTAGGAAAGATTCTACAACAGTTATACAGCTGTAACAGATTAATTAGGAAAGATTATACAACAGTTTTACAGCTGTAACAGATTAATTAGGAAAGATTATACAACAGTTATACAGCTGTAACAAATTAATTAGGAAAGATTATAGAACAGTTTTACAGCTGTAACAGATTAATTAGGAAAGATTATAGAACAGTTTTACAGCTGTAAGAGATTCATTAGGAAAGATTCTACAACAGTTATACAGCTGTAACAGATTAATTAGGAAAGATTCTACAACAGTTATACAGCTGTAACAGATTAATTAGGAAAGATTATAGAACAGTTTTACAGCTGTAACAGATTAATTAGGAAAGATTATACAACAGTTATACAGCTGTAACAGATTAATTAGGAAAGATTCTACAACAGTTATACAGCTGTAACAGATTAATTAGGAAAGATTATAGAACAGTTTTACAGCTGTAACAGATTAATTAGGAAAGATTCTACAACAGTTATACAGCTGTAACAGATTAATTAGGAAAGATTCTACAACAGTTATACAGCTGTAACAGATTAATTAGGAAAGATTCTACAACAGTTATACAGCTGTAACAGATTAATTAGGAAAGATTATAGAACAGTTTTACAGCTGTAAGAGATTCATTAGGAATGATTAAAGAACAGTTTTACAGCTGTAACAGATTAATTAGGAAAGATTATACAACAGTTTTACAGTTGTAACAAATTAATTAGGAAAGATTACAGAACAGTTTTACAGCTGTAAGAGATTCATTAGGAATGATTAAAGAACAGTTTTACAGCTGTAACAGATTAATTAGGAAAGATTATAGAACAGTTTTACAGCTGTAGGAATGTTTTACATCATTAGGAATGATTAAAGAACAGTTTTACAGCTGTAACAGATTAATTAGGAAAGATTATAGAACAGTTTTACAGCTGTAAGAGATTCATTAGGAATGATTAAAGAACAGTTTTACAGCTGTAACAGATTAATTAGGAAAGATTATAGAACAGTTTTACAGCTGTAAGAGATTCATTAGGAATGATTAAAGAACAGTTTTACAGCTGTAACAGATTAATTAGGAAAGATTATAGAACAGTTTTACAGCTGTAAGAGATTCATTAGGAATGATTAAAGAACAGTTTTACAGCTGTAAGAGATTAATTAGGAAAGATTATAGAACAGTTTTACAGCTGTAAGAGATTCATTAGGAATGATTAAAGAACAGTTTTACAGCTGTAACAGATTAATTAGGAAAGATTACAGAACAGTTTTACAGCTGTAAGAGATTCATTAGGAATGATTAAAGAACAGTTTTACAGCTGTAACAGATTAATTAGGAAAGATTATAGAACAGTTTTACAGCTGTAAGAGATTCATTAGGAATGATTAAAGAACAGTTTTACAGCTGTAACAGATTAATTAGGAAAGATTATAGAACAGTTTTACAGCTGTAAGAGATTCATTAGGAATGATTAAAGAACAGTTTTACAGCTGTAACAGATTAATTAGGAAAGATTATAGAACAGTTTTACAGCTGTAAGAGATTAATTAGGAAAGATTATACAACAGTTTTACAGCTGTAACAGATTAATTAGGAAAGATTATAGAACAGTTTTACAGCTGTAAGAGATTCATTAGGAATGATTAAAGAACAGTTTTACAGCTGTAACAGATTAATTAGGAAAGATTATAGAACAGTTTTACAGCTGTAAGAGATTCATTAGGAATGATTAAAGAACAGTTTTACAGCTGTAAGAGATTAATTAGGAAAGATTATAGAACAGTTTTACAGCTGTAGCAGATTCATTAGGAAAGATTATAGAACAGTTTTACAGCTGTAAGAGATTCATTAGGAATGATTAAAGAACAGTTTTACAGCTGTAACAGATTAATTAGGAAAGATTATACAACAGTTTTACAGCTGTAACAGATTAATTAGGAAAGATTATAGAACAGTTTTACAGCTGTAAGAGATTCATTAGGAATGATTAAAGAACAGTTTTACAGCTGTAACAAATTAATTAGGAAAGATTATAGAACAGTTATACAGCTGTAACAGATTAATTAGGAAAGATTATAGAACAGGTAGACAGTTGTAAGAGATTCATTAGGAATGATTAAAGAACAGTTTTACAGCTGTAACAAATTAATTAGGAAAGATTCTACAACAGTTATACAGCTGTAGCAGATTCATTAGGAAAGATTCTACAACAGTTATACAGCTGTAATAGATTAATTATGAAAGATTACAGAACAGGTAGACAGTTGTAACAAATTAATTAGGAAAGATTACAGAACAGGTAGACAGTTGTAACAAATTAATTAGGAAAAATTATAGAACAGTTATACAGCTGTAGCAGATTTATTAGGAAAGATTATAGAACAAGTAGACATTCTCAAATTAATTTTCTGGTTGAGCGAGTTTTCTGGAGCATTACCTTTTGTAGCTTAGGTTCATAGATCATTGAATAATACAACTAAACCAAAACAAGGAAAAACACATCAGAGTTTTATGAAAATCAAACTATTACGTTGACCACGGGTTCAATATTTGTAGGTGAGGAAATGTTTTATTAGGCTGAGTATTCTAATGTATTTAACGTGTAGCAGGATATCAACATTTCACATGTGTTTGCTTCCAGCAATGACATAATTTACATTTTGTGCCGAAACAGCCATATTCAATTGACTCCTGTATGGAAAAGTCTTTAAGGTTTCGTTAGATATCTAAGAATGTTAGAGTAGTACTATTGTTCCTGTGTAAGGTTTTCATGGCTCATGGGAAAATACAAAAGCGAAGAAAAATCGTGTGAATGACAAAACTTACGCTGTTGGTGGGTCTACCATGTATAAGTGAAGATTATGTTTAATCGGGTCAAGTACTGTGGCAGGCGAGCAGCAGGATATAAACAGTTCAACATGTGTTTGCTGCTGGCAATGAACTTCATTTACACTACTAGCTGATATGGCTATTGTCGACAGACAAACCTGTATACCGATCTCCTTCAATATTACAAGTCAGCTTTTATACATCGAGGATAAGGTAAACATTTCATAAAAGTCTGAACATGACGTGAATAAACTTTAGTAAGGGAAGCCAACCCTTCCTTCTAGCAGATAAATGTTTGGTTTATTAAGCAATGTTAAGCGGATATGTATAACTTTCAAAATCATCCTGAAAATACATCGATAACGTTGTTCTTTTTAACGACAGCTTGACACGTTATCTTTACAAACGACACACCTCACTCAGGCTTACAAATGACACACCTTACCAAGGTTTACAAACGATATACCTTAACAAGGTTTACAAATGACACACCTTACCAAGGCTTACTAATGATACACCTCACCAAGGTTTACCAATGACACACCCCACCAAGGCTTACTAATGATACACCTAACAAAGGCTTACTAATAATAGTCCTCACCAAGGTTTACCATGATACACCTCACTATGGTTTAACAATGGCCCACCTCACCAAGGCTTACCAATGATACACCTCACCAATGTTTACAAACGATATACCTTACCAAGGCTTACCAATGACACACCTTACCAAGGCTTACCAATGACACACCTCACCAAGGTTTACCAATGATACACCTCACCAAGGTTTACCAACGACACACCTCACCAAGGTTTACCAATGATACACCTTACCAAGTTTTACCAATGATTCACCTCACCAAGGTTTACCAATGACCCACCTCACCAACGTTTACCAATGATACACCTCACCAAGGTTTACCAATGACCCACCTCAACAAGGTTTACCAATGACACACCTTACCAAGGCTTACCAATGACACATCTCACCAAGGTTTACCAATGACACACCTTACCAAGGCTTACCAATGATACACATCACCAAGGTTTAACAATGACCCACCTCCCCAAGGTTTACCAATGATACACCTTACCAAGGTTTACCAATGATTCACCTCACCAAGGTTTACCAATGACACACCTCACCAAGGTTTACCAATGACACACCTTACCAAGGTTTACCAATGACACACCTTACCAAGGCTTACTAATTATACACCTTACCAAAGTAAGTTGATTTTTCAATTGACATCATCAACAAAATGATCTAAGACTACCATTGAATCTTCAGTCCGATATTTTTGTATATTAAACTCGCATGTTAAAATTAAATGTAATGAAACCTTACCTGTTTTCCAAGAATCCGGGCCAACAATTTAAGTGTAATATCCACTTCCAAACCGATCCGTATCAATAGTCTGGCATATTCCCCCAATATCTAAATTTTAATATCCAGGCAAGTGATTCCATATGCGAAAGAGCACGATCGACGGTTTGTGTTGTATCTATATTAATATCATTAAATTGATATCATTGTCCTGATAATGATCCTTTTCGTCAATGATCACCAAGCTGTGTTTCTTACTGATTGTTTCATACTAGGCATGGTACCCCGCCGTGCAAGATCTAACAATGTACGTTATCTTTTCTCCCTTTAGTTCCTTGGCAGAGATTCTCATCTACTGAGGTAATGAACAGCTGTGTTAAGCTTGTTCTGCCAATGTGTATATAGACACGGCGCTCTTTAATAATACTCAATTTCTCCCTATATGAATTTTAACGATTATCTCCATTCATCAAATGTCATCACTGCTTTGTATCGATCATGGTTACCTGGTGTTACGTCTGTATCTAAAGCAAGGCTATCGATTGGATAATGAAAAATGATAATAAAAAACTTTATTACACAAGAAATCAGAGAGTATCGATTGTTAACATAAATTATTTCATCACAAATATTGGTACTAGATTTTATATTGACATCTTTTTATGTGTTCCCTACAAGTAAAAGATAAAACGGTAGGTCAGTGGGCGTTTCCAATCGAAACGCTTCTCATTCTGTCCTGTCCTATTACAATTCCCGTTATCGCTGTTTCTGTTGTAAACATATAAGAGAATAATCCACGTTCGTTAGTCTGACTGATTAACGTTGCATTAACACAAATTGGTTTAAGTGATTAACATTGTGTTAACACAAATTGGTTTAACTGATTAACATTGTGTTAACACAAATTGGTTTAACTGATTAACGTTGTGTAAAGAAAAATTGGTTTAACTGATTAACATTGTGTTTACACAAAATGGTTTAACTGATTAACGTTGTGTTAGCACCAATTGGTTTAACTGATTAACGTTGTGTTAACACAAATTTGTTTAACTGATTAACGTTGTGTTTACACAAATTGGTTAAACTGATTAACGTTGTGTTACCACAAATTGGTTTAACTGATTAACATTGTGTTTGCACAAAATGGTTTAACTGATTAACGTTGTGTAAAGAAAAATTGGTTTAACTGATTAACATTGTGTAAAGAAAAATTGGTTTAACTGATTAACATTGTATTTACACAAAATGGTTTAACTGATTAACGTTGTGTTAACACAAATTGGTTTAACTGATTAACATTGTGTTAACACAAATTGGTTTAACTGATTAACGTTGTGTTAACACAAATTTGTTTAACTGATTAACGTTTTGTTAACACAAATTGGTTTAACTGATTAACATTGTGTTAACACAAATTGGTTTAACTGATTAACGTTGTGTTAACACAAATTGGTTTAACTGATTAACGCTGTGTTTACACAAAATGGTTTAACTGATTAACGTTGTGTTAACACAAATTGGTTTAACTGATTAACGTTGTGTTAACACAAATTGGTTTAACTGATTAACGTTGTGTTAACACAAATTTGTTTAACTGATTAACGTTTTGTTAACACAAATTGGTTTAACTGATTAACATTGTGTTAACACAAATTGGTTTAACTGATTAACGTTGTGTTAACACAAATTGTTTTAACTGATTAACGCTGTGTTTACACAAAATGATTTAACTGATTAACGTTGTGTTTACACCAAATGGTTTAACTGATTAAAATTGTGTTAACACAAATTGGTTTAACTGATTAACGTTGTGTTAACAAAAATTGGTTTAACTGATTAACATTGTGTTTACAAAAAATGGTTTAACTGATTAACGTTGTGTTAGCACCAATTGGTTTAACTGATTAACGTTGTGTTAACACAAATTTGTTTAACTGATTAACGTTGTGTTAACACAAATTGGTTAAACTGATTAACGTTGTGTTACCACAAATTGGTTTAACTGATTAACATTGTGTTTGCACAAAATGGTTTAACTGATTAACGTTGTGTTAACACAAATTGGTTAAAGTTATTAACATTGTGTTTACACAAAATGGTTAAACTTATTAACGTTGTGTTAACACCAATTGGTTTAACTGATTAACGTTGTGTTAACACAAATTGGTTAAAGTGATTAAGATTGTGTTAACACAAAATTGTTTACTGATTAACGTTGTGTTAATACAAATTGGTTTAATTTATTAACGCTGTTAAAACATTCTGGTTAACGATGTGTTAATATAACATTTTCTAATTGTTCAAAATTGTGGTGACAGTTATTGGTTTAATTTGTTAACATTGTTTGAACACAGTCTGACTAGTTCACGTTATGTTTTGACATGTTGACGTTGTGTTAACACATTATAGTCCAATTGGTTAGCGTAATATAAACATATTATGGTAAGACTAATTAACATTGTGATAACAAGTATTGATTTGAATGGTAACGTTGTTCACATTTTTGTCCAACTGGCGATTGTTGTGTTAACACACTTTGGTTTTACTGGTTAAGGTTGTGTTAGAACATATTGGTCTTACTGGGTAACATTGTTTTAGAACATATTGGTCTTACTGGGTAACATTGTTTTAGAACATATTGGTCTTACTGGGTAACATTGTGTTAGAACATATTGGCCTTACTGATTAATATTGTGTTAGAACATATTGGTCTTACTGGGTAACATTGTGTTAGAACATATTGGTCTTACTGAGTAACATTGTGTTAGAACATATTGGCCTTACTGGGTAACATTGTGTTAGATCATATTGGCCTTACTGATTAATATTGTGTTAGAACATATTGGTCTTACTGGGTAACATTGTGTTAGAACATATTGGCCTTACTGGGTAACATTGTGTTAGAACATATTGGCCTTACTGATTAATATTGTGTTAGAACATATTGGTCTTACTGGGTAACATTGTGTTAGAACATATTGGTCTTACTGGGTAACATTGTGTTAGAACATATTGGCCTTACTGGGTAACATTGTGTTAGAACATATTGGCCTTACTGGTTAACATTGTGTTAGAACATATTGGTCTTACTGGTTAACATTGTGTTAGAACATATTGGCCTTACTAATTAACATTGTGTTAGAACATATTGGCCTTACTGATTAATATTGTGTTAGAACATATTGGTCTTACTGATTAATATTGTGTTAGAACATATTGGTCTTACTGTGTAACATTGTGTTAGAACATATTGGCCTTACTAATTAACATTGTGTTAGAACATATTGGCCTTACTAAGTAACATTGTGTTAGAACATATTGGCCTTACTGATTAATATTGTGTTAGAACATATTGGTCTTACTGGGTAACATTGTGTTAGAACACATTGGTCTTACTGGGTAACATTGTGTTAGAACATATTGGCCTTACTGATTAACATTGTGTTAGAACACATTGGCCTTACTGGTTAACGTTGTGTTAACACAAAGTTTATTAAATGCTTACTTACATATGACCAGCGCCCCATGCTAATTTAAATGTCGTTTACATGAAATCCATGTCTAAGATTGTATAAAATATACTTAAGTGAATATTTTCTTTGATTAATTTAAAGTGAGATAGAGAACAGAACCAAACAATGAACTTAACTGCATCATCCTGCTGTTTCATCCTTCTAGGACTCGTCTGTGATGTTAAGTTTTGATGCCTAGGAGGCGACTGATGAAATCCAACGTCAGGAGGCGAGGAGGTTCAGCAGCTACAATAAGCATGTAGATTTCGTATTTTTGTGACAGATTATTCAGGAACGGCGTCAAGTTCATGTGTATATACTGAACCATGCAAATATTCGGATGGATTATACGTAATAGTTCATATTTCGACGTTAAAAAGTAAGGCTTCGACAACGACTATTTCTCTAGTTTCTCTTTCAGAAAAAATCCAAACGATAACGACAAAATCAATATTGAGCACGTTACCACATAATATAATAACGGTAGACATGACCCGAGAAAAAAGGCATTGGCTAGACCTTGTACACATCAGAGGGAAAGATCGTAACGAGATTCATTTTCGCAGAGACTATTTTATCCCTTCAAGCTAACTACAATGAAGATATGTCAAGACTTGAAATAGGAAAACATACTGTTTAATCCTAGCCTTTTAGGAATCCCAGATTTTTTTTTCTTTTCGAGCTAAGTAGAAGAAAGACATATCGTGACTTAAGATAGGAAAATCTACTGTGTTATCCAAGTTATTTAGGAATCAAAGAACTATTTTATCCTATCAAGCTATTTAGAAGGAAGATATATAAAGATCTAAAACAGGAAAACCTTCTGCGTTATGCCAGTCAATTAGGAATCCAAGAATTATCTTATCCTTTCAAACTAACTAGAAGTAAGACTTATCAAGATTTACCATTGGAAAACCCACTGTGTTATCCCAGTCATTCAGGAATCCGGGATATAAGAATGGTTGTGATATATTTTTCTACATCCTATACACATTAATGGTCTTTAAGACTGTTTTCCTTATATGTACAAAATGAGTGTACATGTTGAAAGCATGTTTTCGAGAGGTAGTAATTTGTTCACGTAAACCTCCATGCCTTGTGATATTTCGTCAATAATGTCATCTTTATAGTGCTATCACACTGGAGTGATATACATATATACCAAACATCCCCAGTAGGACAACACCCGGCTGTCAATTAAGATTCTTCATTTAAATGTTTAAATAGCAATCGTTATATTCTATAAACAATTAAATGTATGTAATTTATCCATTGTTTATATTCTGCCGTAGTGTTGTTTTGTTTGAGTCTGGATTATGATTATGTTGACATGTTGGTATGTTTTTTTTTATTGGATTTGAGTTTTATTATGATCATTTTGAGATGTTTTCCTGATGTTTTATGTACCTGATTTTAGCCGATCTTTAATAGTTTTAACTTAGTACCAGGTATATAAAAACGGGTAGCAAAACGCGATGACTTATGTATTTCTATTTTCACAAATCATTCAGTTATCTTTTTAAATGCGTCAATTTTAATCGCACCAACATCAGTTTCAGAAGCTTGTGTAGTCATCAACATCATCAACTCGTTTTAATCTGGTATCGAAGCGATAATTTTATCGCCATCAGCTGTTCATTATTTGTTACGTCCATATCGTCAGTGGTGATATATTCGGCCGATATTCGTCCGGTCGCAGTCTTTCGGAACATTGTTGGATTAGCTATATTGCGATACAGGGGTTTCGTCCTCGTCGTCCGAAGTCTCTTGAACGACGGAAAAGTGGGCCCGTGTTCATGAAACCGTTCTCATGTTCAAGCATGAATTTTGTGCTCAAGCTTTATGTCTTGTTTAAGTTATAAATTAATAAATAAGGCTGATTTTGCCAAAGATTTAAAAACAATTTCGAAAGGACTTCAAGTCAATGCTATATTCAAGGTTTAGATTTGACATTTTTATTATTAGTATGACTTAGGTGAATTAAAAAAAGATTGCTTGAGCACAAAATCTATGCCTAAGCATGAGAAAAGTTTCATGAATACGGGGGCTGGTGTTCGTAAGGATGGGTGCTGCTTTCTCCGTACGTGCTTTTTTACAATCCTTGTCGTGGTGTATACAGTGTAAAGGACAATCAACATGTTGACCAAGGTTTCGTGTTTCTTTTCGTGGTGACGTTTAATCAATCTCCTACGGTACTTGTATAAAAATACTACGCCACTTTGGGATAGGACAATGTCTTCATAGTGATTATGTTTCAGGAGATGTAAATAATATTTTTGTTTGATATAGGATAAAGCGCGATAAGCCATGAAAATAACTAAAGTTGTATCATCACTAGGAAAGTTATATTCTTAATAGAAATTATTGCATTGCCACCGAGTCACCCGATTCAAATTTCCCCAAATCTCTCATTTCCGATAGAATTGGAGAGTCCAACGCTACCAAAACAGGTGGAAAATAAATTATTCAAAAGTTTTTTCGAATCGTGTGAACGATGTAGAAGGATATCCAGAACAAAAACTGTATGCTAGAACCAAGATTGAATGCAAAACAACGACAGATAATTCACTAACCAGAAACATTTGGAAACTCGAGGACATGAATGCTTAATTATACCTCGAACAAATATTTCCATGATCAAGGGGATTTTTTTAATGACGAATTTGGTGTTGGGGTGAAACAATTTCAACATACCACGATCCAGTCATATCCGAGTACGGTACAAGGAATGTTGTTAGCAAACAAAACAAGGCTGGTCTCAATAAAGAAGGAGACGAAATGGTTCTAATGATAATAGTGGAAGGGAAAGCCTCGGCTTCATTATATAGGGAGAACATAGGGATGTGTTAGAATAGACACTGACAAGGGGCGGGTGCTAGATAATGAAGTGTGTGATCGAGGTTACTACTGTTCCGTGACTAAGGCCCCTCGCTCCTCCTGCTAGACAGTCACCAGACACTTCACCTATCGGAATTAGTGACTGCAGAAACCATACACAATATGTTATAAACCTTTATTGGAGAACGCAACTATCAAATAGAGTTGTCTGGACCATTCAAAGATGCATGTTAAAATGTCACTATATCCTGTTATAAAGAATGGCAATTTCTCTTTTTAAAAAAGCATGATACCAAACAGATCATATTGGGATCCAGCGCCACAACCTGAAAGTCAACACGTTGGTGTTGATGATGATGGTAAAACATACCACTAACATGCATATATGATCTGAGTCCATTTGAGTAATACGCTACGTCATCAAAAGCCTACGCTTCTTCACCAGTTACAGATAAATAAATATGTTAGCTGAGGCAGTCAAGCTCACGCTCTATATTTTGAGACGTTTGTTCCACTCTTGATTTTCCAAAGATCTTTCTCATTCATCTTGCGTTCAAATGTTTCGTTATTCCACTAAGTATCTTGAACAGTTACAGTTACCATAAAGTAGATCTACAGGCATCAATACAGATTATAGCTTCTTGTCAGCTCAAGGCATCAACGCAGATGTCAATGGATTGTAACTGCCATCGCCTTCTCACGAGAGAAAACATTCTCAGCGGAAAAAGAAAATTGTAAATTAGATAAGCATCGGAAACAGATCGGCAGAGGAGCGGGAAAATGTTAAGATAAACAGGCTATTGAATTTACAATTCAGTTTAATAAGTCTGTTTCGCAATCCTGTCGAATATTCACGTAACTGATCAAATGCTATAGGAATTCGTAATGTTATTGCAAGCCTATCCAAATTATTGTCATTGCTCTAGTAAGAACACCCCAGTCATGTCACTGTCCTTGACGCTGTTAAAAAAAGAATGGCGACGAGTGCTAAATTTTCACCAGGTATCTAAATTGACAATGACTAGTTTGGGTCGATTTTCGCCGGATATGCAGCCCCAGATCACCGCACCACAACTACGCATCTGTCACGCAGGACTATTACAGCACTCTACGAATCGGTCCTCTCGACGTTGCAATACTCGCTGTCTCCCATCATTGTGCTTCAAACAAAATATCAACACATCAGTGAACAAGACAATGCTCCACAGCTGTAGGAGCCATCATCAGTGTCACCTTGCCCAGTAAAGGCGATTGGTGCGATGATGTCGCATAAAGACGGAGCCTATGTAAGGCCTCCTCACACACATTCGGTGACGTTTCTGCCTGTTACGGATGGTCTTAACGCTTACCGTCGATTAACTTAAAGCCTTGGTGCTACGGTCGCATGAGGAAACTAATCCCGGAGATTTTGCAGCATTATTAGATGGTCTCCTCGAGTGGAGGTTTACCTGTTGTCGATTACTGCTTGGATGGTCGGATGGTTAAACGATTGCATTAAAACATACACATTTAAGTGACACACCGTTTTTTTGCTTCACCAAAACCGTTTTGCAACCTTGTGTTGCGATGTGTTGACCTGGAGCTTGTCAGCATGTCCTCTCTTCTGTAGACTGACGCGGCATGGCGTTAATCTTTCATTTGAAACCAAATCAACGTGAATAATTTTTTTTTAAAATGTTGGCAACGATATTCCTACAAAACACATTAAAAAATTGAATAATCAACGAACGTTTGGAGTACGGCAAGGTTACGTTATAACCCTTTCTTATTCTTTCGGGTGTTGGATGAGTAGTTCTTTAGTTACTCGATATCTAATTCCTCATTAATTCCGATATTGCAAGGGAAACATTGACATCATATAAATATATAAAGACAACATAATCATTATGCTAACTCTAATTCCATAAACAAGATATAAATAAAGAAAAGATCTACACGGAGACTTCTGAAATAAGACCAGATGGTCCGAAAGAGTTAACGTCTTCTGCTTCTTCAAAGTATTTTAATTACCATTTTCAGGATAAAACATGTCTGTGTTACAAAGAAGACATATGGAGCATGATCATCACTTAGACATTCTCACCGTTTTCAGTAAAATCTCACCAAATGTTTGTTTCCTAACACGGCAGTAGTGATCAGTAAGCGTAATCAGAATCTAGAAGTCACAGTTATCAAATTATCTCAACCCTTATCGGGCTTTTCCCCTCTGGCCCTAGGAAGTCACATGTCTATCATTAATGTTTCAGATCAAATATGTTTAGAATCCATACAATCGTGCTGTAGGATTAGAATTTAAAGCAGAAAGTATTGACTCAGTTCACCTTATTAGGCGCGCCTATCTGGTGGCGGCCACGAGGTTTACAGTCCGTAATGAAAGACATGTTCACCTAGCCAAAGTGTTTTAGTTGGAGTAGGATTTGGAAAGCAACACCTTAATTTCCCCTATTGAGCCATGTTGTACTCGTTTTAACAGTCAGAACAACCTGATGTAAACAAATTATTGCCCAAGGGGTATTTAAGGTCAAATGTGATTACAGTCAGTTCAAGGAACAACCAAACTCCTCCTCTCTGGGACCCCCTCTCCTTAACTGGTATCTAGTTTGAATAACATTATTTATTTAAGGCATGTTTGCCACACCTCTGTGATGTTTCGACCAAATGTATTGTTGATTCATTAAAGTGTGAAGTCAAAGCAAATTATTTCCTTTTGGGGGCACAGGAGTCGAACAAGCCTTATTTATTTAAATTACTGCCACCCCCAACTACCCCCATCCAGATTAAAAGTTTTAATTTCAGAAATTGGGTTATTTTATGATTTTGAAATTAAATTAATAGTCCTTATATATTATGAAGCTATCTATGTGAACATAAACAACTTTGCACGTAAAAAGTATGGAAGCAGCAAAGAGATGTTGATATTATCACAGTTTATATAAAATCAATTTAAGGTACTCACTGTCTCGAGATTTGCACTTCTGAATTGAGATAGAGTCAGAAACAGAGAGACACAAAGAGAGAGAGACACACACAGAGATAGACAGACAGAGATAGAGAGAGAAAGAGAGCCACAAAGAGAGACAGACACACACACAGAGATAGACAGACAGAGAGAGAGAGAGAGAAAGAGAGCCACAAAGAGAGACAGACACACACAGATAGATAGACAGACAGAGATAGAGAGAGAAAGAGAGCCACAAAGAGAGACAGACACACACACACAGATAGACAGAGATAGAGAGAGAAAAAGAGCCACAAAGAGAGAGACACACACACACAGAGAGAGATAGACAGAGATAGAGAGAGAAAGAGAGCCACAAAGAGAGAGACACACACACAGAGATAGACAGAGATAGAGAGAGAAAGAGAACAAAAGGAAGATGAACGACATGTGACAATCATTGATTTTGACTTTAAAAGTTATAGATATTTACCATATCAAAATTGGTTTATATTTTTCAAATAATAATATCGCCGTGTTTTTCGCTTGTCAGTCGATTACTGGAAACTTCTATGATTTAATATGAAGCCTAATTTCCAATAAAGTTTATTCCCCAAATCTCTCATTATCCGTTACATGGTTAAAGTGTGTATGTGCATTTCCTTTTGCATTTAGTTATATTAGTTTTGTTTTTCACTAATCTGGGGGTCAAAATTATGACCGACAGAAATTGTTCTGAAATGTTCGTTTGTTTGTTTTCAAATAATATTCTCATTTTGGGAAACGTTACGAGTTGGTTTATTTGCTCATACGAGTAAAGAAGTGGATGTGAAAGGTCATATCATGTGATATAAACTGTCCGTTTTTAAAGGCTAGAATTAGGTATGTTTGACTGTTTCAGACATGTTAATCTTTGTTAAATGTATGTACTTATGACACTAATTGACCAATTACTCACAATAAAGTATTGTATTGAATCTCAAAATGCCCATTTCACGTCAATTTTACATGCTTCAGCCGAAATCTGACGATGCTATATCAAATGTGTCTTTGGATGGACATGAATTCCTAGCATGTCTATTGCTTGTAAACACAGACGAATGTTCACTGTAGCAGAACAATTATTATGTCTATGTCAACAGCCTCCATCACGTTTTTTCATTGACAATATAAATCAGCAAAATTTGATTTGGTGTGTTTTATATTGTTCAACATCCCAAACAGCATAGGACGGTGAAGGTGTAAGAGTGTACACGTGTTGAATGTGCAGATGACAAGTAAACCATCGTGTGATAGTGCGGAACTGAAACCGATTTTATAGTTTCATGGTCAAATCATCCCAACAGACTACTGGCATACCTATGTGAGCTAAATGTGCTCTCTGTTGACTTTCCATACGAGACTGAATTTATCGAAACGCTCATCAAAACGCCTCACAAACAACATGCAAAGTCTTTCAATTTTACTTTCACTTTCAATGCAATTACATGACAAAACATTGGTTTTAAAAAAACAAACAAACAAAAAATAATAGCATGTCAATACATTATATAGATTTACCAGGAGACTACCAAAAACACAAGGAGAATAAGACCAGGTGTACCGGAAGAATAAGCGTATTCTGCTTCTTCATAACGCCTGTAACATTAATGTAATGTTCGCCAAATAAAACAGTATCTGCTATTGTCATTGTTCTCTTGCAATGAAGCCTTTTTCCTTTCAGAAACATGAACGGCGGTATAAATATATGCTTATGAAATATTATATATCTTTGTGTGACATGAAGCTGGATGTGTTTGATTCTAGTTAGTTTGCCTGTTTGTTCGGTTGTTGTAAATCTTGCAATCATTTGAGAACGTGACATTACCTACTTGGATTAGCCAAGGGTTACGACGGGTGTCGTCGATGAAGCAGAAGACCATTCCTTAACACCTAGTCTTATTCTTTATTAGACTCTGTGCAGATCTTTATTTTGTTCAAATGTTGCCCTATATTTATGGAATTTGAGTTTGGATTATGATTATTTTTTCCATGTTTTCCATTTTCTTGATTTTTTTGTTACTTTTTTAAAAATTTTATGCTGTCCGACTCAAAGGGTCTTACTTCCCGGAAGGAGGGAAAGTATTTCATAAATATTGTTGGATTGTCCATGTCGATTCATATGTTTATTTTCATTTGATATTTTGTAAAGACCACATACATGCTCTGTGTATTTTGGTCAGATGACCGTTAAAACCAATAGGGCTCTCATGATAGACTCTGATATATCTCGGCCAAGGGCTAAAAACCAAAAATCCTTCATTACAGATGATAGATCATTATCATTGTTTTCGGTCGGTACAGCATCAAAAGTAGACGCAATCTTGGAAAATATTTGAATCTTTTGTTTGACACTGGAGCCATTAAGGTGGAAATGGTGAGAATGTCGAGAAAAAGAAAAAAAAATCTTCAAACCAAGTCTCTACATGGCCCAGACAGTAGTGAAAAATTAACTATATTTACCTATTGGCTATTGTAGACAGCGATGATATATTGGGTCTCTGCTCCCATGGGGGGTCGATAATGGGCCCAAGAAAAGAGTTAATTATCACATCAAGATTGGTATCCCTTTGGAAACATTTTGAGTATGGATCAAAATTATGTTATATGTTATACAAGAAATGAATCATAACGCTATTCGTCACATAGATAAGCATAAATTGAATGTATTCCTTAAATAAGAAGGTTTGGCGAGCATGGTGATTAAATGTGATTAATGGTCGAGGTCTCTGCCATTCTCCGTCAGATCACGGGAATGGAGAATACAAGTGTGGTTTACACAGGAAATAAATGGTTTGTTCCATACTCCATCTGGGAGAACCACTGACTCGTTGTGTAAGTTTTAGATATAACATTTATCAAAGTTTTTTTTCTCTGCACTGTCTTCTTGTAATTTGCTTGTTGTCACTACCTCCACTTTTCTGATCCTGTGCGTTGAGCTGGCGAGAAACAATAAACAAACAAAGATTAGTGTTAATTCGAGGTGATATATGAAGTCTCTGTGTCCTTGGAACAAATTATCTACAGCAGCATATGTAGAATGTACACGACAAGCGCCTCATTCAATTTTTTTTAAGTATTGTGTTTAATGGTACATTTTAAGATATCGTTTGGCCCTGATGGTTTTATAATAGATAAATCATTTCCTGGGCGGTTTGTATACAGGTTGACGACAGGAAGTCAATGATATCTCTTTTATGACATATTTTATAGGGAAAGGCGCTTTGACATTATACCATACTTTTTGTTGATTAAAAAATACTTCCCAGCGTCATATCAGATACAATATTTCTGCGAACGAATTATACTTTGGGGAAAAGGATAAAAATGGAATAAAAACACGATATCTGGTATCATTTTAACTTAATTTTAGGGTATAATCTCAGCGGGATATTTAATACCTATCAGGTATAATTTTCATATACATTCTGATAAATATACAACCCTTATCATATTTAACAAATAAACATTAAAATATCGAAATTGATAACTAATGACATGACCAATAATTCATTTTATCTTATTTATTCATGTATCTATTGATTTTATCTGTCACAAAATTTAATGGAAAAAAACTAGAGACCGATGGGATGGGATTTGAAATAAATCTCTTCAGTACTTCTCGAGAGGTAGTGATAACAATCTTCCATAGTCAAAAACGGAGTTAGTTATTTTGTTTTTCTCGTCAGTTTTGAAATAATAATGACACAAATAAGGACAAAGAGAAACCTACACAAGAAATTAAGAAAATATTTATTCAGTATTCTCATGAAATATAAATTTCAAATTGTCAAAATTAATATTCAAGAAGGTCGCTAAGAAGCCATTTTGCTTAACGGGTCAGAGCCAAAGCGGTTTTGTCTTGTTTACAGTCAAATAAACAGCAATCTTCAGTTCAGGACGACCTCCAGATGTATATGTGGTCAGTGTATGCGTTGTGTACGTGAATTTGGGAGGATGCAATGTGTTTGTGAAAGCCTCCTTGTGATAGCACAAGACGTGTGCAAACCTATGGATAGGCATCTACATCGGTCGTTTAACTATTTCTTTGAATTTGATAAAATCAGTTTGAACTTATCCTTTTTCGGTCATTCTGGAGTTGCTGTCGTTTATCTGTACCACGTAAATGGTACTAACATGTTTAAATGAATACGACACCTTACAAAACAAAGTGTGCTGTGCAGTAAGGAAAGTTGTACACAAAATGGATTGGTTTTCTTATCTTTGTTGGATGTTGTCATGTTCGTCGAAGGAAATTGATTATTACAACCATATCTTTTTTCATTGATCACATCCTGTAATTGAACGTTTGGAATATAATAGCGGTTTTCTCAATACAACTGTCTATTAAGTACATCGATACTGTTTTGAAGATCCCGGCGAAGATGGCAACCTTGAACCTGGTAGGACCATTAGGACAACAACATAACATATGTAAATTCTAATCATTAGTTTACTTAACTTACACTGATAAACCCTTCATCAAAAGAAGCGATAGAGAATATCACACCTCAGAAGAACTTTCTGTTAAAAAAGGAGCAAAACAGATGTTCGTGCATTGCAACTACGTCTACGAAAATGATTGTAGGAAGTAGGTTCGATGTCCGGTACGATTAGGGGACAGATACCCTTATTATTGGAAAGAAATTTGGACATCATTAAGACAATATCATTCATCACGTTTTGTGTTTAAGAACACCTCATTTGTTCAAGCCATGTTTTAATAGGACGTTTCAAATAGGTAGAAAGTGTATCTACAATTGAATGATAAAAACTTTTTATACTATAATCACAATGAAATATCATAGTCTTGACACGGTAGCATAACGACACAAACGGACCAACAAACCTATCCACATCATCTTTAAAGCTGAGCGACAAACCGCTAACCCGAATCACGATGTGAATGGTTTTTGATTGTCCCGACGTGATGTGGAATCCTTAGCTTCAAACGTTTATATGATCCTCAGAAAGAAGAACAAAGGACGCTCATGTCAAGAGGAACAGAAGATTTTAGGAAGAGAAAAGAGGATTATCCCATGTTATTTAAAACCCTAACTGCAGAGCAGGTAGGGTCCTTTTACGACTTGATATTCAAAACCTTGGTACAAATATTTCTTGTGTTTATCTTTCACAGAATAACATGTAACTTTTCAGTTATTAGGGCTGATTGATACGTTGTGAATCTCACATTTAAATATTTGAGTTTTGGCGGACAATTTGTTTTTCAACACAATCCTCTTCAGCATTTTTATACTTTTGCCAGCGTTGTTAAAGGACCTCAATGCCACTTTTTAAAAAAATCCTTTTCTTGACCGTCCAAAAAGTCCTCAACAGCATGTATGACGTCATCATCTGACTGAAAGTGGGTACCGGGAATGGCCCTTCACAATTTTGGAAATAGATTAAAGTCTGATAGAGCAAAGTCAGGGAAATAAGATAGATTCTCAATCAATTCAAATCCACAGTCGTTAATGAACGCCATGGCAATGACAGACTTGTGCACAGGGGCATTGTCCTGGTGGAAGACAGTTTTCACTGAGTTTTCCGCGGCGCTTAAGTTACTATTTTCTCTTTACTGCCTACGAACTGATGCATAATACATGCCATTGATTGTTTGTTCCGAATGCAGAGATAATCTACCATTAGAATACCATCAGAATCCCAGAAAACCGATGCCATAGCCTGTCCAGCTGATGGAACAGTCTTTGGTTTCTTTTACGGGGTCGAAGCAGGATTCGTCCATTCTATAGACTGTTGTTCGACTTCTGGGATAAAATGATGGACCCATATTTTATACATAGTCACAAACATCTGCAGAAAGTTGGCAAAATCTGCCTCTAAAAGATTCAGATTAACACGCGACAATGTGCGTTTGATCAAATGACAGAAATCTTGGTACCGAACGGGCTGAGAGCCTTCTCTTCAATATCTTCCGGAAGGATGGGATATACTCTTTCCTGTGAAACCTCACCTGTACTAGCTATATATATATCTGTCACTCTCCCCTCAGCTATAACAAAATCAGACTTTATTGACTTTCTGGGACGGGCGTCATCTCTAAAGCTCTGCTACGCTTAACTTCCGCCACCCACATTTTCATTGTTCCATATGAAGGGGCATCATTTTCTAGTGTTGCTACCATATTAGTATGGCTATTCTAGGTTTTAGGCCTTTCTTATGCCAAAATTGAATCACTGCTGTTTCAGCGATTTTGTCCATTTTGCAAAAGTCAATTGCCTTGTTTCTTTATAGTAATACCTCTTCGACATAAACTGACTAAATAACACCAGTCTTCGGTTACACAGTCTTAAATAGTCAGTAAATAGAAGAGCTGAGACATCCCTTCTTATCTTCTTCAATGCAACGCTTACAACTTATCAATCAGTCCTCGTATAATGGAATCTTCAAACAGTATTGTATTGTTAGGGTGTCAATGAAACGATACACCGACTGTATTGTCTAAGTGCATATCCCGTTTTCTATGCCATTGTATATCGGACCGAGATTTCTGTATAGATATGTGCACTAATCTGATGAAATGTAATACAATCATGGCAGTAGCTTTGTAGCTAATGGACTTACATAATTGGATACAATCGACCATTTAACATCGTGAAAATAAAATTCTATTCTAGGAAAGATAATGAATTAAACCTTCGTTTGACATTACTCTTTTTAAATAAATCCATCTTTTTACAATTCTAATTTCAGAACATAACAACAGACCTGTTATAAACTTGAGAAACTTCTCGTTTTTTATAGAATAATTCATTGGTTTCAGTATTGAGCATCACCGGATAACGTTATATATATTCTACATAGCAGGAAATTGATTCCTAGCAGGTATATGTAGTAGGAACAGATTACGAACAAGTCATTAGGGATCAAAGATCACTTAAAATATATGTTCACACAAATAATTAGAACGAAACACAATATTGGTATTCCTTTAAAAACTATCTCGTTAAAGAATTATTCCTAATCAAGGATCAAGACTACAAAAATCTTCAATGGTCGCATCAAGGCCAAGAGTGAACAAACCTATAAGTTTGACTTTATTGATCGTTTAGCATTCAGGCAAACTAAGCAAAGCAAGATAGAGCAGATGTTAAAAACCGACACTGCAACAAAATCGACTCAACATTGTGAAAACAAAAGCAAATTATGAATGAAGGAAAATTTTAATCCATTGAACAAGTACAAAGCGAATAAGACCATGTGTTCCGGAAGGGTACCATGTCAGGTTCTCACATATTCATCATCTTGCAAAATAGCATCAAGAAATTACCAACATGGCAACATAACCATAAGTACATCATTCCTAGTAATGCAACGTTATCAGATGGGATATGCTTATCTACCGATCCCGAAAACGCCCTAACGGGCATTTAACATATTCGTTTTCATATCTTATATTGAAATTAAAATGTCCTGACGAGTTCATGACTATGGATGTTATTATCAATAATAAAGACCAACACTTGGTGGAAAACTGTCCATGTCGGTAATGTTGTAGGATAATATTGAAATAGCGGCTGATGTAGAAGAGTCTGTCGTGTCTTTGATTTCCAATTCTGGTGGGTATATACAGTGACATGGTCAATAAATCTCTTGTAATTAAAGACAAGACATCATCAGTATATGTGAAAGTTCTTCGATAAACGCAGCCTTGTATGAAAACAAAAACATGTCCGCCAACAGAGGGATACAGTTAAGGTATGTCAATTGTGTGTTGGAAGATAATACTACAAACCTCGACAAAAATGTCAACCAGGAACTTTTGGATATGATTTCGTCCTCCATGTATTTCATTCATTTGGACATATATTTTACGAAATACATTTCAGTATCATTCACAACCATATATTTGTTTCGCCGTTCACTTTATTTTGAAAAGAAAACTCCCATAACAAGATTACAAAGACGGGTTTTTTAAGTTTAGAATAGGGTATGTTGGTGTACAGAATGGAAAAATCAAATGCACAACTTTTTTAATAACCGTTCATATCAAAACGAATTTCAGCCCTTAACATCACTAGTTCTAGAAAAGCTGACTGATACAATTTTTTTATTGGTTGGCTCTATTTTTCCTAATTATGATATATTTCTGAAGGTAATTTAACATATACAATATTGAACCACATTCTCAATCCTACAATGTCCGCAAAAACAATAAAAGTTATAAATCAAAATACACAAAAGTGTTTTATAGAGTGAAATACATCAAATAGTGGCATATTTTTTTTGAATCATCATAAACCTAGGGAACCTTTTGTATTGATCTCGTTCATACATATATCTAGGCCGTGATGTTGCCATGTACAAAGAAACTGTCACTCTGTAAAACATTTATGATAAAAGCTTTGATAAAATCATCCAATTCATCCTAAAATAAAGTGATTATGGTCCGACGGAAACATTATCTAGCATCACGATCGTAAACAATACATAGCACGACAGAGGGGGCTTATATCTACAGTAAATGAAGGCTGTGAACTGGAAAAAGCACATGAAACTTCGGTACAGAACAAATTGTATTAAAAGGAACATGTACGCACTATGTGTAATGTTTAATTGTTATTTATCTCACGGAGTGTAATATAGATACATTTATTGTAACCATAGTACCGTGCACTGGCATTTTTATCAATATATTCTAATAATGATTGCGATATCTCCATTCACACGGCTTGTGATTTGAACTCATGTTTCAGACAGGAAATTGGTTTTGAAAACATACTACACCGATAAATTGCTTTGATACATAGCATACCATTGATTATTTCAGTCCATGAATTTATATAATAGAGTGGAGAAACACATTGAAACACAAAAAATATCTAAATAAGAAATGTGTCATTGTTTTTTGAAAGACAAAACGGCAACGCACACCAGACATACTCCTGTTTTTGACACCCCGACCACTGTACATTATAAAGGCATTAGCCTGATGCTATGTTTGATATCTAGACGGATTGAAATGAAAAGACCACAGCTGTACCTTTCAAAACAAATCAACATTGCGTGTCATCTGAACGAAGATTGAGATTGACGTAGAGTTCTAAAGTTTCGCCTGGTGTCACGTGACATGCGTAAATATGTTACATTTCCATCTCACCTTGTCCTGATTATCTGGATGACCTTAGCTGAAATTTACCTTAAATCCTCCACCGTTGTCTAACGTCTAACGATGTCAACATCTAACCTACATTCTATACCTCTTCTGAAGTTATGAGCGGAAATTTGAATAATCCGAAGACGATTTGTCATTCGTATTTAGAATTTTGACCAGTTGATTAAACGTGTAAATAGCATATATATATCAATAGGTTTTGTGTACAGAAATCACAATGAAGTGAACATTTTGTTATTTACGATATAACGTGTAGGTAACATATATATCAATTAGGTTTGTATACAGAAATCACAATGAAGGGAACATATTGTTATTTACGATATAACGTGTAGGTAACATATATATCAATTAGGTTTGTATACAGAAATCACAATGAAGGGAACATATTGTTATATACGATATAACGTGTAGGTAACATAGATATCAACTGGTTTGTATACAGAAATCACAATGAAGGAAACATTTTGTTATTTACGATATACGTTTAATATCAACATCTCTATTTTTCCGTGTGGTAACTCTCATTTCTTATCAAGCTACTTATATGAGTTTGATATATCAAACAAAAACACCTTATATATATGTTGTATCATTTTCTCAGCAAGAAGCTGTATGATTCATATAATAATCAAAAATATCACATTGTTATTAAAGATCAATAATAAGGCAGCCATGTTATAAACGTCATGCTGTAATGTTAATAAAGTTTTTCGTTAATATTAGTGTTATCACACAGAAATGCCATGGCCATCACAACACACTGACATTGGGATACCCTTTATATATTTCATTCAAGTGAGAGTCTATATATCACTTTGGTGTATATTTCGGTTTGGAGACAGAAACAATAACAATAACAACAAGCAACATCAAACAACCCCTAAAAAGATTACTTAATTAGTACTACAATGTATACCGTGGTAAGAATGGCGTATACAATAACAAAAGTATTACACCAGACAATCTGTATGGCACGTCGTAACATCTGTCGAGTACTGGTTTGATTAAATCTGGCTTATTTCTGTGCTATCAAAACATTACGGTAATTGATTTTTCTGTGGGTTTAATGTCTCCTAACAAACAACAGTTTGTAATGAAGATATTACCGTTACATCAATGAAAGATGACAACTTCCTCTTGACTCAGGTCTTCCATGATCCTTCATAAGGTTCAACTATAATTAACATTGTTTATTTCTTTAGATCCCTGGCATTACCAATTAGCTTTTCATAGAAGCTGTTAAATATGTTTATCGAAACCGCAAGCATAAACAGAATCCAAACTGGTCTGTATAGCGCAGGTAACTTTCACGTGTTCCCCAAAACTTTATTCGAGGAAAAAAAGACATGCTAAAAAATTCCTAATTCAAACTCAGAATTGACGATATGCGCAAGAGACGGATTCATGCGAAAACTTCTCAGAAAGTGCTCTGGGATAGTAAATGGCTGCTACTTTATCGACGACAGCCGAAATGTACATCACAAGGAAGTAATGTCAAAGCTAGACAGTCACGAAGAAACCCTCAGGAGTACTAACGCTAATCGAACACATCTAACTTTAGATCTCACACGAAATGTATTGCTACCCAACAAGCTCATGATGCTGAAACCTTTCCCGTTAACAACATCAACTTGCAGCATGGTAATTGTATGTGACAGTTGTCTTGATGCCTACTTTAGAAAAAACTTTATATTGGAAACAAGACGTAGAATATCGAATCAGCTGCGACATGTAAACAAATGTAGTTTGCGAAGCATTTATTTCTCAAGTGTCTTGGACTTTTCGTTAATGTGAATAGGTCAACGAAATTGACTACTTTGACGTTAAAATGGGTGACGGTAAAGCCGTTAACATATCTGATCGTCCTTCATTCAAGCAAGCTACTTACACAATATCATCCTCTCTCCTTTTGTCAGCCATCCATCTTCAAATGGTTGCTATTCAAATCTCACTGCGTCAGTGGTCCATCCTTGATCATCTGTGTTATCGCCTTGAATAATTAAAGGATCTTTCTCAGAGTTCATACGGCCATTTTTATTTTCATTATAATAATTAATCATGTTTTGCATGAGAAGTACTGGATGGATCTTCCTCAAAATTCACATGTTTGCTTCTCTTGGTCTTCCCTACCTTTTGCGATTTTGGAACTAATAGGAAAAACAAAAATGGCGACCTTCCTTGATTTTTATATGAACGATTTGTATTGCCAATTTTTCAAGAAATACACAAATCTTTTTCAAATTCTGTATGCAGGTTTATCATGATCCCTAGCAAATTCAATTTCATTATCCCTAGCAAATTCAATTTCGGCATTGATAAAACAAAACAAAATGGCTGACAGTCGGTCGTTATGGAGTTTGACTGTGAGGAAGTTTGATATCATTACTTCATTAGAAAGTACTAAATGAAACTTTCTCTAATTTCATATCAAGGTTTCTTTGATCTCTAGTTATGATTTTTATATTATGATGTCCTGTTGTTGTTTTAATCCAATAGGAAAAAACATGACAACAAACAATATTAAGTATTGGGAGTTGAAGTCTACTATCACATTTTTGCTACAACATCCAATATTAAGTGTTGAGAGTTGAAGTCTACGATCACCGTTTTACTACAACATCCCTGATAGATTGTTGATAATATTTTTGCCTTTGTCAGTTCTACCGAAAATGATTTGTTTATGTATATTACTTTGTTTATTGACGATTGATTTGCCTGTTCAAACAACATATAACGGAAAAAGAAAAATTAACAAGAACCGAAAATGGTGGATTTAAATATCACTCAAGGATCGCTGATGGTTATTGTGAATTAAGTGTTAAGGCGTACAAAGCAGCATTTTACCCCTGTGATATGGTAAATTCGTAGAGCAGCAACTCTTGATTCAAGGTATATTCAGTATTAAGAGCTGTTTAACATAAACCGAGATGTAAATTAATTTCTATATCCACTTCCATTTACAGAAACAACTGTACGTTTTTAACACTGGGAAATTTTATCAAAATACCATTTAAACACAATTAGTAGATAAATACACGTGTCTCGGAAGACTCAAAATGCAATTCCTGTCCACGTCTACGTTATTTATAGCTTCCATGAATACATCATACCCTTGTGACCATTTTTTCAAACAAAATTAAGAAAAAATGAATGTCATAATATAAATTATATTGCCATTGTATTGTGTAACTATTTCTATTCCTACAACATATGTTTAATGTTTCCATTACATATCGAAAGGACAAGAATAACGGGCTATCAAGATACAATAGCTGGTGAGTAGTATGTAACTATAAAGAACTTAAATTGATGTATGATGTAAATGAAACAGGTTATGTTTGATCAATGGACATACACTTGTGCCATGTAATAAGTGAATTTGAGAAAAGTATGAAATAATGACAAAACAATATTCATTTCAACTTCATCTATTAATAAATCATGAATTTAAAAAAAGCCTTTAATATCGAATCAATGCAATGAATAAAAGGTACATCTAGTTAAAGAAACAGTTTTTGTGTGTTTATTGCATAAAAACAATGACATATAATCACTTCTGTCGCCCGCTTTAACTTCGATCATGACGGACTCCGTGCACTTCAGCCCTTTGCCAATTAAGGAATACGGCACTTTCGGTATCCCTCATTTGTGTGTGATGGTCGAGGATGAATTCTGTGGGGACAAAACAAGTTCAGCTAATGATATACTGTTGGGCAATTTACTCTGTGCTCCTTACAAATAACGTGTTTCTTACATGTAGCTTTCACTTCAAATCGTAGTTTATATATTCACGGACAAACCGGTTCCATCCGGCTGGCGGAACCGCTTCATTGCAGCGTCAATAGTAACTTTAAGCAGTAGAAAGATATTGATGAACTGAATTGATTTCTAACTTTTTTTATTGTGTATATGTTTATCTTCAATTGTTCCAAAAGGGAAAGTTCGATATATTTACAAAATAGAAACAATTCGAAAAGGTGCATAATTGAATTTTCTCAAATCGGACTATTTCATACAGCTGTGTGTTGTTTTGATGATTACCAAGTGACCTCGAGCTTATTTCCGCGGAAAGCTGTACTTTCTGTACTGATTTTAATTATTTCATTGCGGAATAAATATCATCATATTTTATCATAAATCAATATTAAGAGAAATAAGCCCTTATAATATAAATATATTGATTGCAAGTCATTCTTTTAAACTTTCATATGGAAGAGAAAAAAAATGACTTTCAATCCATTAAGAGAATATCCGATATGAAAAATCAACTATTCAAAATGATTGACACAAAGACTTTAATCACATTTAGACAATGTTACGAATTGATCAAGACAAAGCCCTTTGGAACAAGTGACATTTCTATCTCCAGATTGACTTTACTTCCATTACGACTCGATGAAATTTTAGACTTTCAATCTAATACTTAAAAACACGGTCAGAAGCTAGCCTTCTTCGGCGGCAGTTGTCAAAATACAGCTGGTTGATAATAAATAATGACACGTAAATACATTCTATAGAAACATTTGCAATCTGCTTCTGCCTTTGTAAGCTGAATTCCGATTCCCCGTGTAATTAAATCCTTCCAACAGAA
This sequence comes from Ylistrum balloti, assembly GCF_031769215.1. Classification (NCBI taxonomy): domain Eukaryota; kingdom Metazoa; phylum Mollusca; class Bivalvia; order Pectinida; family Pectinidae; genus Ylistrum; species Ylistrum balloti. The sequence continues at coordinate 304,468 of NW_026782192.1, forward strand.
ATCTATATATCTCTGGGTCTTTTTTTTTAATTGAAGTGATATAATAAGCAAAACCTAAGAGTGCATATTTGATATTATGTTTGTTTTCTGGCATGTGTGAATAACTGGAAATGAGTGACAGTTAGTACAACTGAAGAGAGCTTATTACAACCAATTGTTCAACCTAATATCATTTCCATCTTTACATCTGATTAAACAATTACAAGGAAGATCAATTAACCACTAATCCTTAGGGTAGAGGAAGGTGCCACCGAAAAAAGAAAAAAACAAAAGCCTCGGACTTGAAATTTCCGCCATTTATTTACGTCTGTAAAATGTCAATAAGTACGATTTAAAAACTTCAGTTGTTCGAAATTTTTGTCAACGTTTGGCTGTCTAACGGTATATCCTGTTTTATTTTTCCGTCCTGAATTCACTCGAAATAGAAAAGAGGTCATTGCTGACTATAACTGGAGAAAACAAAATGGGCGTCTCATTAAATCTTAGTACCCAGCTTCATCATTGTTTTAAACATATTTTATTGTTTACAAATAGACAAATGAATAAGAGACAAGTTCTTGCAACTTATGAACTCTTCTCCACAAATACAGTACAGATAATGTATGACAACACGTGACATATGTTCATACAATAAACATAAAAACACAGAATTGTAGACTTAATGTTTAAATCAGTTTGTCAGCGGATAATACTGGAAAATTAAGAGAGAGGGAGAGAGAGAGAGGGAGAGAGAGAGAGAGAGAGGGGGGGGGGAGAGAGAGAGAGAGAAAGGGGGGAGGGGGAGGGGGTGGTTCATGGTTGCCTGCATCGTTTGGACTGTTGAATATATTTTTGAACTGATTTTATTATTTCGCAATTAGTTTGGTAGGAGTAAGAGTTAATATCACCCCATAATATGGTTTCTACGTTAAAAATCACGTCTAGGTCATATAGAGTATCAAATAATATTCGTCTACAATTAGAAAATAAAGCGTACGAAAGAAAATAGTGACTTGCGTCTTCAACGACGTCTCCACAAGAGCAATTTTGAGATTGACAAATTCCCACCCTAAATAAATCTGAGCGCAGTCCACTACGGTTGTTCCTTATTCGACAATGTATAACGGAAAGGAAGCGGTTGCCAGAGTGTAGATAATCTGAAACTGAAATGTTTACAGGAGAAAGCTTAGATCTGAAGGTATTTAAGGACGGGGACGCTTTTACAGAATTATCTACGTTATTCCACAAATTTGTAGACGACGGCACAAAGGATTATTTCATAGTATTTAGACGACTGTGGGGTATTTGGTAATTCTCAGGGTTTCTTAATTCAATGTTTAAGTCACGTCTAATGGGTGGAAGTAGATTTACCAAGTAAGAAGGAGCTATCTTATTGTGTATTTTGTAGAACGTAGTCACTTTTGATTCCTCTCTTCTTTGTTTGAGAGAAAACCAACCTGTTTCACGATACAATGACTCACGAGACGCTATGGATGCGAGACCAGTAACGATTCGTGCAGCCTCTAATTGGACTTTTTCTAGTGAGTCGGACAAGTGTTCCGAACAGCCATCCCAAACACAAGAGGCGTACTCAAGAGTTGGCCTAATAAACGATATATGAATAGTATTAAGAGTAGACTTATTTACCTTGTACTTAAGTTTTTTCATGGCACACACTTTTTGAGAAGAAGTTTTAATGAGAAGGTTAACATGGTCACCCCATTTGCAATTACTGCAAAAGGTTACACCCAAGTGACGATGCGAATCATTGAATTTAATGGGTTCACCATTGCATACCAAGTTTGGTTTGGCAGGGTTATTTCTAGGAGAAAACATAACTGCCTCCGTTTTAGCAGGATTGAATTTCATAAACCATTGGTCAGACCAAGTTTGAAGACGATCTAGATCCTGATTCAGGGCAACTTCAATTTCATCTGAAAAGGCAGATGGTTTTTGAAGAGAGGAATCATCAGCAAATAATCTCACAAAAGTGTTCATGGGATTAGCTAAGTCGTTGATGTAAAATAAAAACAGCAAGGGACCCAGTACAGAACCCTGTGTTACCCCAGCCCTGACCGGCTTAAACGGCGAAGTATTGTTTCCATATATAACAGATTGGTATCTATTGGTTAAGTAATTTTCCAACCAGGATAGTAACACTCCATCTATTCCATACTGATGGAGTTTGAACAAGAGACACTTATGCCAGACTTTGTCAAATGCCCTGGACAAATCGCAAAATACAACACAAGAATATTCATTATTATCCAAAGAGCTAACAATACTGTGATACATTTCTATCAACTGATAGACTGTGGAGTGGCTGGGAAGGAAACCAGATTGATACTTGTAAAAATATTGTTGTCTCTAGCAAAGTTAAAAATATATTTAAAGACACATCTTTCCACAGTTTTTGACAAGCAACTTAGCAAAGAAATAGGCCTATAATTTGAAGGAACATGAGCATCTCCTTTTTTAAATACTGGTAAAACGTGTGCTTTTTTCCATTCCGAGGGGAAAACAGCATTCCTTAGAGACCTATTAAATAATAATGTAAGAGGTTGTGAAATAGTTCTGGCTGTAGCTTTTAGCATACGGTGACTAATCCTGTCTGGACCAACAGCTTTCCCAATGTCAAGAGTAGATAAAATATCATAAACATCTTTTTCTTCGATCATAAAACTAGAAAGTGAATTAATGCATTTTCTGACGAAGTTTGGCAGATTTGTATTAGAATCATCAGTACTGGAGACAGAAGTAAAGTAATTATTGAGGATTTCAACCTTTTCCTGGTCACAAAATGCCGTTTTGGTAATACCATTAACATTGTATTCTAGAGGAGGTATAGAGCGGGGAGAGGAGGAGAAAAAGCTGTTTGCCAAAAGGCACGGGCATTTTCAGTTTTTGCCGTAGAGACACATGATTCCAAATTACAGAAGAAATCAGCCTTGGCCTTCTTTTTCATATTATTTACTCTGTTTCTCATACCCCTGTATGAAGACCAGTCTTCTTGGCGTTTAGAACGTAATGCCTTTTGTTTGAGTCTGTCCCTTATACGACAGTGTTTACGTAAAACCGAATCGAACCAGGGTTTGTCGGAGGGACGGATAGTAACTGTAGAATTTGGTATAAAGATTCTAGCCAGATCTAAAAATTGCCTAGTGAAGTTGGAAACAGCACAATCGATAGAAGGTGCATTAGAAATTAAATCGTGCCAATCTACTGATGATAACGAGCCATTAAGCCCAATGTAGTCTGCCCTATTATAATTCCACACCAATCTCTCGTAAGATGTTTTACAATTATAAGAAAATGATAAAATTATAAAAGTCGCTTTATGATCACTAACAGTATTGTCTACACTGAATGTCCCACTATCGAGGCATTTAATATCCGGAGAAATGAATATAGGATCTAAAAATGTAGCTGTGTCAGTGGTTACACGAGTGGGCTCGGTAATAACGTTTACGAGGTGATAGTTGGTTACTAATGTATCTAACTTATTATATCTGTGTAACATATCAACATTAAAATCGCCAAGGATAACTATATCAGAACAATAATCAGAGACAGTCTCAATGCACCACTCGAAATTTTGATAGAAAGAGTTTCTGGAGTTTTGTGGTCTATAAAATAATCCAACCATATTACGTCTATTGTGGCACATAACTTTCGTCCAGATGCATTCTAGATTTGCCGGTTCAAACTCGAGTTTGTGACAAAATTTAATAGAATCTGAAAAATATATAAGAACACCACCACCAAAAGCATTTCTATCTTTACGTATAGAAGTGGAATAGCCAGGAATAGAAAGAGAATCACTTACGACTGAATCGTCTATATGTGTCTCCGAAAAGCACAAAATGTCAAAATCACTGATAAAAGAATCGAGAAAAGAAAATTTATGTCTAATGCTTCTACTATTTAAGTGGAGTAAACTCAAGTCAAAGTTGCCATGATTGTCAGGACCAGGGTTTGTTTCAACATCTCCACTTAGAATTAAGATAATAAATAGAAAGGGAAAGTCAGCGCTATAAAAACCGGATATACATATATCTAGACAATGATAAACATGTTGGAAAATCCATATGGAATACATCTTAGCCATGTCTTAAGTAATGTTAAAAGAAATAAAAGGAAATATGCTGGGTTCCAAGATATTTTACATGAGGACGTAAACGAGTAGATACTACCGTTAAACCTTCCGATTCACGCCCTATAATCCTCTAAGGAATTTCCCATTATCTAGTATACAAACATAGGTAAGTATAACATACAAGTAGAGGACATCAATCGGAATACAGTCGACTGTGAATAAAAAAAATTGGTAGAGAAAGAATGTAAAAGGTAGGCAGAAAGAATAGGGTAAACATGAAAGAGTAGGGTGGACACACGATAGACTGAAAGAGAGAAACTAGAAAAAATATGTGTCTATAACAAAAAACATTCATCGTTGACATATCACTAATGAGAAAGTGGTAAGAAAAAAGTCAAACTATTTCCGGGAAATACCATCAAACATATAAACATATAAGCGATAAACCAAAATAACCAGTACACGCACATACTCCCATACACATCTACTAGTTGTTTATCTGTCAAGTGCGCACACAGAACCTATGCACATTTATCCCTGCAACTTGCACACACATCCGTACGAAAAACATCAAACATACATATACTGCATTCTTCATACACACCATATAGCGCACATACTACCTATGGACATATGTGTAAACAAGAATAAAGATACTTTTACAATTAAACCTTAGACAGTGAGGGGTCCAAGTATATAGGCTGACAAGACAAAATTTTGGATAAGGAATGGACAGCAAGGGAGAAAAAAGTATGAAGCATATACATTGCAGCATAACATAGTTAGACATCTTAAAAAGCAGAGTAGAAGATATAATATCAAAGACAAGTAGTAGTCGTGACATGTACAAATATATGTAGGGGGAAAATAACACATGTGTTGTCAAAATAAACAGAAAGATTGATAAATACTTGTAAGTATCAATATGTGTTGGAACTTAAAAAAAATAGTGCATATTAATACGTCAGATTAGCGAAAACCATACCATACTTAATATTAAATCCATATCATTTTGTTACATACTTGGCATTGCACAACAGGGTAGTCGAAAGGCAACAATGTACGGATAAATACATGAAAAAAATCATGATTATACATGGACTCCGAAAATAACGTAGTACCATCACTTCTGCAGGTAAAAACTTAAAAAAAATACACACAAAAAAAAAAAAAAAAAAAAACATTTCTTCATTAGTCAAATAGAAACACTGGGTTAAAACAGCACAGGTAAGTGTGCTATACAATCGGAAGCTCAAGTTAAGTTAGAAGTAATATGCACGAACTATAGAAGAATCGGACTGGGGTCTTGCCCTTTAATCTGTTAAACGAGCGAAGCTAACACGTGATCTTATACCATAAGAATTACTCAGAATGTTGCGAAAAGTGCACAGTGATACTTTTAAAATATACACAAACGTTTTTGAAGAAAAGTAAACCGGCAACAATTCAATATGTATATAAAGAGAGAGAGAGAGAGAGGAATGAGTATATGTTCTTGTTAAAGGAGATCGACCATACAGTTAAACCAAAAAGTTCAGGTAAGTACGTAAATGTACAGTAAACATACGCTAATCATACACGTAATAAATGTATTCAGTTAAATGTGTAACTCATATTTACCAATCTATAGTATTCATGTATTATTACACATGTAATGGGTTCAGTGTAAATTTCAAGATTGTGATTCTATATACATGACATGTGCTTAACAGGAGACATGTATATGAGTCAAAAAGTTCATAGGACAATAAAGATTAGAAATGATACACGTGCAATACAAAGAAAGGTATTGATGCACGTAACTGGGATATGCGCAACATAATACAGGACAGGAGCAAGCTGACTATTAAAGTTAGTACACCTATACAAAAGATGGCAAAAAGTCAGTAAGATCTTGGAGGCTATTGATCATTGTTTTCTTGGCTTCCTGGTTTTTTTAGGAAGATAAGCCCATCGCGCGTCCAAAACGAGTGGATTTTGTCATCATGACGAAGTCTGCTGAGTTGGTTGACAATCAGTTGCCGCTTTTAGGTGAGAGATTCAACAATCATAATTTTGTCACTGTTTTGCTTAAGTTTCTTTTTATTACTGAAAACTGCTTCACGGTCGGTGTATCTTATAAAACGGATAATAACAGATACTTTACGATCTTTGATGGGACCAAGGATATGGCATCGAGAAATTGAGCTGCGTTGTACTTTCATCTTAAGGTGAGTATCACAAACTTTCAAAATCGCAGCAAGGGGATCAAAAGTGGTAGAGTCTTCACCCTCGGGAACGGGAATATCTAAGAATTTTAAGCAGGTTCTCCGGGAGTATTGCTCGTGCTCGTCCAATATAATGTCATAGTTTGAGTGTTGGGTTTCTAGCTCACGGATTTTATCATTTAGAGATTCAATGGTACTGTCCTGGAGGGGGATTTTTTGTTCCATCGTAGACACCTTGTCATCGACTATCTGGGAGATTTTGGCGTTGACACATTTTTCGATAAAAGTGGTCATTTTATCATTGACCAATAAGTCAGAAACCACCTTCTCTAATTTAGGCAAGATCTCTGAAGACAAAGTTTTGGTTAATATAGAGATCACAAGATCACTAACAGGTCCAACAAGGCCCTGGGTTATACAGTTCAAGAACGCAGGATCTGAGGTATCTAATAGGAAGTTGGGAGTGCTCAGGGAGGAGGCTTCACCGGGAGGAGCGGGGTGAGGGTGGGAGGGCTCGAATTCAACGGTCATCTTTTTGAAAGCTGATTCAACAGCAAAATCAGGCGAAGAGTCACATTCGAGTCTCTTTGCTCTTGTGGCAGATGGATTTAATGGAGACGAGAACTCACGAGCTTGGTCTGGAGTAATAGTTAGCTCGCTTACCTGAGTACTTGTCGGTGCGGGCACCTGTTCCTCGTGACCTACGCTGTTGTCGACGCTATGCGAGTTCATTGTTCGAGCCTATACACAAGAATACACAAACAATCCTGCGAAATAAGTCCTTTTCGAAATCAATTTTCCAGAAATCACCAAACGTACGTGTTCACCAATCTTCCTGCAATACAGACACTGGAAATTTGGAGGAAAGGTCCCCCGGAAAATTTGGAAATAAAGCAGATTATTGCTCCCCCGATCTCAAACACGTCCGTCCACTTACAGCATCACGTGACTTTCCCTTCATCATTAAAACGTTTATGTCTGGTAAATCCCGGTGGTAAATGAAGTTTGTACAGAAATTCTGTCGATGTTTGAGATGTTAAACTGAGTAACATTGGGTTCTAAGACAGCAATGTCTGAGTTATCTTAGGGCTCAAACTTGCTGACACACGATCCTAACTAGACCCTTTTTTTTTACAAAATCAAGATCATAACTTAATATTAGATAGGCACTGCAAGTTGGTCAAGAAGATGTACATTTTGAACTGTCTAATCGATGTCTGCAATGAAGCGTGTTTTTAAAGTTTATTTTGTATTTCGCAAGACTTTAACAAAACATCAGCACATACATATGTACGGATGTATCATCATCATAATCATCATCATCATCATCATCATCATCATCATCATCATCATCTTCTTCTTCTTCTTCTTCTTCTTCTTCTTCTTCTTCTTCTTCTTCTTCTTCTTCTTCTTCTTCTTCTTCTTCTTCTTCTTCTAGAAAACAATGCATCATCACGATCAGGCGGTGATTTGGTGGCACAGTTGTAACACGCATTCGTCTTTCACTATGACCTAGCCGTCTGGGGTTCGATTCCCCAAAGGGATACAGGTTTTCTACTACAGTTAGACCCCTCGCATGCTTACCATAATTGCGATTTTTAAAAGTTGAAATAATAGAGTTTCTATATGTAAATAAGACAAGCACATACAATCATACACCATGAAGACAAACAAAGAAGAATAAAACCAAAAGGCGACAAGATAACGCAAAGCGTGACATTATCCTCGCGCCTGCTGTTTAAAAGAAAGACATACAATCCTATTTATATGTTGATATTATAAGTTTAATTTCTATTTGTTATTTCTAATTGTTCCATGCAAAGTATTGAAATGGAGAACTTCTACTAGAGTACTAGCTCGATGCCTGTACAAAGTTTTGAGTAACGGGTAATTACCTTGAACGATTTACGAGAATTGGTCTGAAAAAACTTAACTTTGTGATTTGGCCTATCTTTTCCCATGGTAACAGAAAAAGAATTTAAATGATGAACTTTCCCATAACAAGCTATACTACTAGCTTAATAAGTGTGAACAGCTTTGAGCAATTATCTCGAATGGTTTCAGACTATCTATCGTCTTTGCTTTAAAAACGAAATAAGTTTGTAGTCAAAATATGGTGAAAAACAATATATTTAAGTCGGATTTATAAAGGAGGTGTTTATATGTTTAACCAGTTTTCCTTCTTAAAATCAGAATATTCTCACCCACCATTTTCTCTTCCTTTTTACTATTGAGAGATTTTCGTTCTGTTAATTAACAAATCATAAAATGCTTTAGAACCTTCAGTTTTTTAAGCAATGTTGATTTGTCTTGGAAGAAAAAAGAAGGTTGTAAACATCGCTGAGACTATTCTGTTATACATTGTAATTCAGAAAAATCAATATAAATATACATATATTTAAATGAATTTGTCATGAAAAATTTTCTTTAAAGTCTCCATTATTACATTAACTACCTTTTTTCTGGAAAAAAAAACTCACCACTAATAGTTATCTTTTCATTGTGCCTTGTAAGTGTTTGCTGGAAAATTTCTAAACATTCAAATGCTTGATCATAATTAATTACAAACAGTAACTGAAACAACATCCACATATTGTAGTTTTAATGTAGCTAGGCGACAAGACAGGTTTTACACCAAATCTGGGCCTTTCGGTAGTTTTCGTGTAAGAGACGATGTACTTCTCGTTCACGGAAAGTGACGAAACTTCCCGAAGCTTAAACCGGAAATCAGGTACATTGGAGAACAAACCTGCATAATCTTGAATGGTTAGAATTGTAATTTTTCAACGAGATATTTGTTATATGCGTTCCAAACAATTAAAGTATATGTTTGTTACATTCATTTGAATTATTTAAGACTTTTAGTATGATTTAATTTCCACATGAAAGCTTAAAAAGATATTTTGTCAGTCAAAATGATTTTTAATTCATTCAGCTGTCGACTGTTCTCATTGCGTGCTGTAAGTGTATTGTAGGTAATGAAATTCCAGCCACACTTCAGTTAAAAGTTGATCGCATAGGCAGCGTGTCGGAGTTATCACACACAATACCGTAAAGCGCCCGCTGCGATCGCTATTAATATTATTCTAAATTCACTTAACTAGAACATTTTCTTAATGCATTTAGCGTGTAAAAATACTGCCTCTTGCATTATTAGTTTTATAATTGAAAGAACCTACAAAATTGGGGGTCTATTTTTTGTTGAGTGGGGTTACAGTCTTGATTGATCACGACATAAAATTCATTTATTCTTGATATCATTCATTTTTGCTCAAATGTTACGGAGTCACGTCTTCTGAGAAATGGTGTTTGATTTCTCTAAATTATAATCCATGTTAAGAGTTGGGCAGTGATGACAACGTGGAGTGAAGATAAAGGAAAATGATGATGAGATGTCAACAGAGGAAATTATCCAAGCGCAATAATTTATTTATCATGTAAAAGAAATAAAGAACGCTCTGACTACTTCAGGATAAGACATTTTGAATCATACAACGTGGTAAATAAAACGAGACTTTCCAGACAGATTTTGGCGCTTATATAGGCCTCATCATGGCCTTTTATTTCTCTTGATTTTTAATGACTTTAAATTCATCGATTCCATCAACTGAAGCCTCGCTTAATTTGCTTTAACATTTTCATAGGGATCCCGCTATAAGTTCTTAAGCAGTAACACATTTAAAAATTCAAACGCCAAAATGGAACAGAAACTACTCTTGTAGTCGACATGTGTCATGTGGAGATTCAGAAATAGATGTCTTCCTTAATATTGGTATCATCGTATATACCCACCAGAACTGGATATCAAAGACACGAACAGACTCTTCTACAATAGATGCTTTACTCGATCAATATCTATAACAAAACCAACACAGACAGCTTTCCATCAAGCTGTATGATAAACGTGATAATTTCAATTTTCCTATTGTGCATTTTCCATTTCTGGATAGCAATATCACTATGTCCCACAACCTACCGTGTTTACATGATACAGTTAATTCGATATTCAATGGCCAGTTCCCACTATCACGATTTCCGTGCAAGAAGTCATCAATTGCGGGCAAACTTGAAACACAAGGTTCAAAAGATGCAGGTTGAATTATGGGTAAGTTTTATGGTTGCCATAGTGATCTCATTTAGAAATATTATATCTCTTAGTGCGACATGAAGCTGGACCTATTTGATGCTCGTTAAACTGCTTGCTGGTTCCGTGTTTGTATGCCTTGTTCTCATTTGAGAACTTACTTGAATTGACCAAGGTGTACATGGCGGGATTCGTCGATGAAGCAAAAGACACTTTCTCTTCCGAGACACCTTGTTTTATTCTCCTTTTCAGGACTCCCCGGGGTCGGGTGGGAGGGGGGAGGGGGGAGGGGATGGGGAGGGAGGGGCTAGCGATCACAAGCATTAATGATAAATTGAAAATTTCATCTCGAAGCAGATCTAAAAATTCAAATCACGACGAATACGCAGCAGCCATGTAGGACCAATTCTGATGTTACTGTAATTCCATGAGGTCATCCTCAACATTATTGATGTATAGCGATAAAACAATCTGTCAAAATCCAAAATCATCATTGGAAGCCATTTTTAAATAAGTTTCCAGAACATTCATTCAGTAGACAGTAGCGGTCACAGACTGAATGACGCACGACTTGGTTTGATAAGTCTTCAATCTGTTTTTCTTTTTTTTTTTCCACTGTGGGCTAGGAGTAATTATTTGATGCAAGGAAATGACGTTATTTATTTCACAAATATAACAACGGTCGTATGATTCAGTAGATAAAACAAAAATGCATGTCGATTTCATTATTCGTCCATACGAGCATTTTCTTGGGAACCGAAATCTCTGAAAATATGTACTTTTTTGCGTCAGCAAAGGTTAGCTCCCCTTGAACATGAAAGTAATACAAAAATAAACGAGAATGACTACAGGCACAAAACTATTCAGATCAGTGGGGAAAAACTCCGTTTGCAGTACTGGAGCGTAGGTTTCAATATCACTGGTTGCTTGGTTGTCATCTCGCATTGATGAGTTATCGGACCGAAGTAGACAGTCTGTCCTCGATCCGTGGCTTTGTGATGTTTATTACCCATTACTCAATGATCGGATTTTCGAAGTTTGACGAAGGGATTCATGTTCTGAATGTACATCATTAGATAAGACCCTATTTCAGGTCAGTAACGATCAGTATTTCTAACAAAAACGATGGAGGGACAAGCCATTTACTACAGCTCTATGACCAGAGAGACTCTGTTGCTGTTTTCTGTTCTCTCTGTATTCAAAAGTAACTTTCATTTACGAACTTATTCTTTTGATTTGACAATCATAAATTGTAAAAATATCTTTGCAAATTCTGTGATATATCACTGTAGAGACGGTATAAATAAAACGTCAGTGTTTGTGTCATGTTTTGAATTAGGCACACGTATGTCGATCGATTGTATGGAAATTTACATACATCCTCGCAACAACAACAAAGGAAGTCTAAAGATTTAATGCACTAAGCCACGACCGTATTAACCTGTCGTCCCCCTAAAGTGTCGTAATGTATCTTAACATCCACCCAGTCGCACTATGCACTCAACAGTCCTGGTGCATCCAACTCATTGTACAACGCTCCACTCTGCGGTAGTGTCATGATGGACACGAAGAAAAATTCCCTTTGAAAAACAGTTGCAATAACGATTCAAATTTTTGTCGCCTTTTAAGATCATGACATCGGGACAGAGTTATTTTTATAAATTGTAAACTAACATAAGTCATGTTGATTGATTGAAATAACACAAGTTAAAATGTGGAATGTTTGCAGTTTCAAAACACCGAGTGGACTGATTTGTACAGAAAATTGATCCATGTTGATTGTTTGAAACAACAGAAGTTAAAATGTGAAATGTTTGCAGTTTCAAAACACCGAGTGGACTGATTTGTACAGAAAATTTATTTGCTATGATATAAATGACAACAACAAGAATATGTTATATGTGAACAAAATGATAGCCTTATCTCAAATTCAGTGAAACTTAGACACCATTAGACACAACGAAGACGTTGTCAAACAGAAACTTCATTATTTTTACTTTATCGTCCTCCATTTATTTTTTTTTCTCACGAAATTCGCTTCAGTTGACAACCACATATCTGTACCGCCGTCCATCTTTCTTGGAAAAGACAGCGTTCATGAGAGTAGATCGGAGGCGTTCTTTCAATTTACAATGGGGTATACAGAATAAAAAAACTTTTCTTCTTTACAATCCATATACCGTTAATTCCAATTCTTGAGTAGATAGAATCTAAATTAGACTGTAACCCAGACGATGGTACTGAGAATGTTAAAAACAAGTTTAAATGCAGATTTGATTGATTAGCTAGATGTACCAATAAAAAACGCTGTTTCTATGGATTCTTGTTAGGAATCTGGGCAGGTCCGTTCCCTTGTCATTCATAGACAATCTTAATTATTGTAACACTGAAGCATGATTAAATTCTGTGGAAAGATTGCATAATGTGTAGATGGGCTTTCCTTTGTTATCAAGCAAGCCCTGCTCTTTTTGTAAACAGGAAATGAAATGATGTCTGCAGACAGGGATCAAGTTATTGGACATCTTATAATTAGAATTCGTCATATCGTCTACAAATAAGTATATCTGATTAATGGAGTAATAGCGACAGAACAGAAAAGCGAATTGGCAAATTTTCGAGGAAACCTCTCCCTTTATCAGGACAGAAATATTACATAGATTACATCTCATACATAGAACATAAAACAAATACAAAGTTATAAAGTTAAATCGAGAGCGGTTGTGTAAATTTAGGTGTCTCGATAATCCCTTCGGCCGGTGGTCGCCGAAGTCCCTTTATAACGGACAAAAATCCATCCCAAGTTGTTGTATGGAACTAAATATATATATAGTTATTTCTATAATGATATGTCAGTGTTTAGTAGTAAGACAAACCACATTTTAAGTGAATCTGGTTAAGTTTCTAGGTCTTTGATTTAACACGTGTTATGTGTTACATTCATTAGAGCCGAGCAATGAATAAAACTGATTCACACAGCTGTTTCGTTCGTCTAGGACTCGTTAGTGAGGACCCTAATTCTGATGTGTATGAATGGTAATTACAAAATCCAGCGAAAGGAATATCAAAATCTAGACGGGAAGGTGCAATAGGTTTAAAATTAATTAAATTTCATAATTTTCACATCATCTATTATTTCAGAAAAAACGTTAGGTACGCGCGAATATTCTTGATTCGAATGGATTAAAAACAAGGTGCCGATTACGGCAAACCTCAGGAACAAGCTGATTCTTGTACCCGATACTAACACTACTTACACTTCAAATCGGTGTAATGGATATTAATGGGCCAGATTAAATATAACCACACCAATTTCACATGTAGCCAACCATGTTAGATGTTTTATCATGTGTCACTTCCGGTAGGTACACTTTACAGATTGATTGTAAATAAACGAAACGAGATTAACTTTTTTGAACTATGAATATAATAAAAATGATGTATGTCTTTCCTTATTATGTAATTTTCATCCAATGAGTCATTTTCAAATAATTCTTTAACTCTTATATCAAACAAAAGCAAAAAACACTGGAAACTCTAGAAAAGTTTTAAGCAATTGTAAACAAGGCTCTGGTGCCTCAATGATTAGCAGGGATCATTATGCCTTTTTCACACAGCACGTTCTTTACTCACTTGTTATAACATAGTCTTTGTCTCACACTTGATTGTCTAACTATTTTACTTCTCCTTGGTGTACCTGCTATAGGACGTGGATATGACTAGGTTTTTTTCAAACTGTGAACCTAAGATACGAAGCATCGGACTGTAATTTCTGACTCAAGACATGGTCCGGAGACCATAGACTTTCGTTTTCGCAAACACCAATGATATTTTGTTGTTTTACTAGTTCTTGGAGCTTTTCGTTGAGCTTCTTGAACTTGGATGAGTTCATGGTAACCGTTATTATCGAAGTTTTCGTGGTTGCATTCTGTATCACAGTTTCAGGTTGTGGTTTGTACAGTGTTGACAACTTGTTTCCTTTCTCATTACTCTTCACTAGAATTATTTTTCCTATTGATATCACTTTGTAAATATATGTATCACAGTTCCGACTTCCTTCATAGACCTTCTTTTTGAACTTCCTTTCGCTCTTTCTAGCGACTTATTACAGCTGTCAATGGCATATTTATCAGACTTTTGCCCTCGGTGCTCACGTGTCATCCATCTTGAATCCAAACCTGTATTTTCTGCTGATTTCATGCATTATTCGAATTGAAAGGACTCCCGTTGCCTTTCTTCGCTATGGGTTCCCAAACATGTTTATCCCGTTCATAGTGTCTAATATCGAATCTGTCGCACTACCTGACATTAACCTTAACCCTGATATATCAAGGTATCACGATTGTTCATCCACAATGGCAAGCAGATATTCACAAAAATCTATGTTTACATGTTTCCGTGGGTAGTTGGGACATTTTCAATGTCTTTATGCTCTTTTTCATTAGTATGTCAGAATAGACAATACTTAACTTCTGCCTCGACTAGATTGTCAGTATCAAGGAATTACATTTTCATCCTAATAAAAAGCTTTGTATTTTCAGACACAATGATATCCTTCATTTTTCACAGTAACTTCTCTGTCTCTCAGTGGCCTTGGTGACACGGCTTTCTTGTCTGTTCACAGCATATTTTCTCAATGGACAATGAGCTCATCCTCATACTCATCAGTGTTGTCAAAGTTTCAAAATTAAATATATCTCCTCGTTTGTGTGTGTATTCTATGATTTTCTGTAATGTAGGGCTTCTGAGAGTTGCCTCCCTTATGTCATTCAGCGTGACAGTTCATTTAAAATAAAGTTAACATCCTGTTCAACCATCTCCTGTTCATGTGAATAATAATGAAGAGACTTGTATAAAAGTGGATGTATGGATAAAAAGTCACCTGCAGAATCATGTGACGAGTGTTACACTTCAAGTTAGTTAGTGGAATCTACCTATACCCCTTACCCTGTACCATTTACCACCTCCATCCCTTACTCTGTCCCCTATACCCCTCACCCTGTACCATTTACCTCCTCCATCCCTTACTATGTCCCCTATACCCCTTACCCTGTACCATTTACCCCCTCCATCCCTTACTCTGTCCCCTATACCCCTCACCCTGTACCATTTACCCCCTCCATCAATTCCTCTGTCCCCTATACTCCTTACCTTTTACCATTTACCCCCTCCATCAATTCCTCTGTCCCCTATACTCCTTACCTTTTACCATTTACCTCCTCCATCCCTTACTGTCCCCTATACCCCTCACCCTGTACCATTTACCCCCTCCATCCCTTACTATGTCCCCTATACCCCTTACCCTGTACCATTTACCCCCTCCATCCCTTACTATGTCCCCTATACCCCTTACCCTGTACCATTTACCCCCTCCATCCCTTACTCTGTCCCCTATACTCCTTACCCTGTACCATTTACCCCCTCCATCCCTTACTATGTCCCCTATACCCCTCACCCTGTACCATTTACCCCCTCCATCCCTTACTCTGTCCCCTATACCCCTCACCCTGTACCATTTACCCCCTCCATCCCTTACTATGTCCCCTATACCCTTTACCCTGTACCATTTACCCCCTCCATCCCTTACTCTGTCCCCTATACTCCTTACCTTTTACCATTTACCCCCTCCATCCCTTACTATGTCCCCTATACCCCTTACCCTGTACCATTTACCCCCTCCATCCCTTACTATGTCCCCTATACCCCTTACCCTGTACCATTTACCTCCTCCATCCCTTACTATGTCCCCTATACCCCTTACCCTGTACCATTTACCCCCTCCATCCCTTACTCTGTCCCCTATACTCCTTACCTTTTACCATTTACCTCCTCCATCCCTTACTCTGTCCCCTATACCCCTCACCCTGTACCATTTACCTCCTCCATCCCTTACTATGTCCCCTATACCCCTTACCCTGTACCATTTACCTCCTCCATCCCTTACTATGTCCCCTATACCCCTTACCCTGTACCATTTATCCCCTCCATCCCTTACTATGTCCCCTATACCCCTTACCCTGTACCATTTACCCCCTCCATCCCTTACTCTGTCCCCTATACTCCTTACCTTTTACCATTTACCCCCTCCATCCCTTACTATGTCCCCTATACCCCTTACCCTGTACCATTTACCTCCTCCATCCCTTACTATGTCCCCTATACCCCTTACCCTGTACCATTTACCTCCTCCATCCCTTACTATGTCCCCTATACCCCTTACCCTGTACCATTTACCCCCTCCATCCCTTACTCTGTCCCCTATACTCCTTACCTTTTACCATTTACCTCCTGCATCCCTTACTCTGTCCCCTATACCCCTCACCCTGTACCATTTACCCCCTCCATCCCTTACTATGTCCCCTATACCCTTTACCCTGTACCATTTACCCCCTCCATCCCTTACTCTGTCCCCTATACTCCTTACCTTTTACCATTTACCCCCTCCATCCCTTACTATGTCCCCTATACCCCTTACCCTGTACCATTTACCCCCTCCATCCCTTACTATGTCCCCTATACCCCTTACCCTGTACCATTTACCTCCTCCATCCCTTACTATGTCCCCTATACCCCCTTACCCTGTACCATTTACCCCCTCCATCCCTTACTCTGTCCCCTATACTCCTTACCTTTTACCATTTACCTCCTCCATCCCTTACTCTGTCCCCTATACCCCTCACCCTGTACCATTTACCTCCTCCATCCCTTACTATGTCCCCTATACCCCTTACCCTGTACCATTTACCTCCTCCATCCCTTACTATGTCCCCTATACCCCTTACCCTGTACCATTTATCCCCTCCATCCCTTACTATGTCCCCTATACCCCTTACCCTGTACCATTTACCCCCTCCATCCCTTACTCTGTCCCCTATACTCCTTACCTTTTACCATTTACCCCCTCCATCCCTTACTATGTCCCCTATACCCCTTACCCTGTACCATTTACCTCCTCCATCCCTTACTATGTCCCCTATACCCCTTACCCTGTACCATTTACCTCCTCCATCCCTTACTATGTCCCCTATACCCCTTACCCTGTACCATTTACCCCCTCCATCCCTTACTCTGTCCCCTATACTCCTTACCTTTTACCATTTACCTCCTGCATCCCTTACTCTGTCCCCTATACCCCTCACCCTGTACCATTTACCTCCTCCATCCCTTACTATGTCCCCTATACCCCTTACCCTGTACCATTTACCTCCTCCATCCCTTACTCCCCTCTGTAATCAGGAACATGTTATAGCAACATATATGAATACCTCCTTTTAATTCAGATATTGAATTAAATACAATAGATTCAAATAAGTATCTCTGCCGTGATAGCGATATACTTGATAATTTCAAAGGAATTTGAAAGTATAAAAAAGACCGACTAGATATTTGATAAGTCAATTGGGAAGCTATACAAAAGAAACGCAACTGACTAGCATTTTCTTACACCAGTATAGTTAAACACACTTTAATTGTGTGTCTTGTACAATTGCACAATCTAAACAATGACTAACATTTGGTGTGAAATACCACTTAGGGAGGGCAAAGCACTATTTATATAATTGAACGTATAGTGAAACTCACATTTTATTCAAATGAAAGTATTATTGTGAGACTTCGGGGGAGTTCCGTTCTACAAAATTTGAAAATGAGGCTTTCAAGTTATTTTCTCGCATGGCTGAACAGATGTCAATCAAATTTGTGGTCGGTCACACATTGGACGATCTGATGCTGAAACCCTTGCACTGAAACTTTGTCAGAAATGACTTACTGTCTTTTCGTTGCGTTGCGCCGACTTGGAGCATGTGTCAAAATCCCTTTCCGTTTCCTTCTTTCGCCAGACAAGGCATTGCATTAATCCATACAATCTAACACAAAACAAATATTTTATGAGTGATACAGGTTTTGAGATAGTGCATAATTCTTTTTACGCAACTCAACTGAGAAAATGTTGGCTAAAGTGATGTCTTGTACTATGGGCCAATCTTTTTATTTCACAATTAACTGATTTCAATAAAAAATATTGGCACCTACTGCATAAATTCCTACATAACAACTTAGTTTTTTTCCCTTAAAATAGTCTCAGATGTTCTGGGCATTTAAGGATTAATATATATGCGATTCTCTTAAAATTACATTGCTAGATTTCATTATCTAAGTGCCAACATGTAAAGGTCTTGGGACATTACACAATGTATTCACAAGGTGAAACCAAAACAGAAAAGGTCCGGCTGCTGAACTTGAGAAACATTGATTTTTATTTACGCCGATGACTATGATATACTAACACTTGTTTGATGTGTGTGATATAACACGATGACATTTTACGGAAATGTTTGCAAATAAACTGATGGACGTATGTGATCCTAGAACATAAGGATATGCTATTGGAAATGCATCCTCTGTTTGACATATTCTTGTAATATAGTTGGTGAATACGCACTCAGGACTACAAATCACGGGCAATATCGATATTTCTTCACTACACTGGAGGCTTCGTGACTTGATAGTTTGATAAATCGGACACACTGCTTCAGTTTAAATCTGTATGGGCTCCAGGGTGGTAAGATGTGCATCGCAAAGAAGTTATTGACGGCAACATTTGTTACAGGTAAGTTTACCAGTTTCTGTCCAACAAACCATCCAAGCACATAAATATGAACAAATGGAACTATTTCTTTACTTAAAAAGCTGTTGTTGCTGATAATAACTATGTCTAATCTACCTTAATTTACTGATGAGCATTCTGATTTACCAACAATGTTCACGTATTTCATAATAACGAGAGACTCCTATTATTATGGTGAATTTGATTATAAACAGCACTACACCGAACAAAGGGACAGATAAACCATTTTGTAAAATTAGTTGCTTGTCCATAAATTAATTTCATTTATCAGGTACATTTATTAACGTACCGCACGCCCATGCATTTGAAGGGTGAGGGGTGGGGTGGGGGGTGGGGGGGTGGGGGGTGGTTAAGAATTGAACTACCGGTTTCGTTAGAGGTCACGCAATCATATTTATTAGCTGTCCTTAATCATCAATTGAAGTCCCTACCTGATCAGTGGCGACTGTGACGTGTATCTCCTGAACAACACCTTCTCTCAATGACGCATCACTTTGACATGGACTACCTTACGTTTCAGCCATAATGATGACGTTAACTGGTTAATCTCGTTATAGAAACTTTGACATATGAGCTGTACTCTACTTCTCATTCAGTAAATATGTATTTTGTGTAGCGCGTGAGACGGAATCACGGAGCGAGACATACCTTCCTCGGTGGTGTCAGCTTTTGTGTTTAACTCCAATTGGCTGTTTTCACTAATTCTATCTAAAAGTTATATATATCCGTCTTTAATTATTCTAATCCATTTTGACGGTTTGTTGGACTTTTTTTATCATATCGATGTTGAAGTGTTCCGTACAGCTCAGTTGTTAGCTATCTCTAAGTAGGTGTGATTTTGTAGACTATATATGGTCATGCAATATTCTTTTTACTTCTACTGGACGTTTAAAGGCTTTCTGTTTCGTTCTGATACAGAGAACACATAGAAAGTACAGGTACTAGGCCAATAAAACTTGTGTCATGTGTCATAGATAGTAAATCTCAAACCTACTCACATATCTGCTTATTTTGGGAAATTTAATATACTCATGCTTTTTTAGGGAAAACCAATTTACGAGATTTTGAAATGTATACATATACAATCGTTTAAAAGTGATTTACGAATTTAAAAACAAGTTTTGATTAATAAAACATACAATTTCGGGAACGATATGAAGGAGGAAAGTGTAATATGCGAATATATCATAAGGTCAGTTGTTGATTATTCCAAATTGAACAAAATAATAAACACGCCGATCTCAAGCGTTCTATCCATTTTAACTTGGGAAAATGGTTGGCGTTTGTTACCTAACACAATGGATTACATAAGTACAGGTTTCCCGTTCTGACATTTTTAGTAAAAGTTAGGAAATTTCATTAAAGAGAACGTGTCCGTTTTAACATTTTCGACCTCTTATCAAGAACCGCGTGGCCAATTCTAACTTGGTTACTTCATCAGTATTTGAAGGGGAATCAAAATTGCAAACTTCGTGGTCCACAGCCCCAGGGCTCGAGAAATGAGAGGAGGAAACCTTGAAAAACAGGGCCATTTTTTTTCTAAATCTCCTTATCTACTGGGGTACCTAATGACACAAATGCTTTATATGGGTGTAATGCTCTAGAGTTGCTCTTCTAAAATTACCAAATTCGTGGTCATCATTAGTTACAAATACTAAAATAGCTAATTAGTTAGAATACCGTCACATTACTGTTGCAAAGTTTCAAGGACATAGGGTCAATTGTGTTATTGGCGCTTAGAATGGTTACTGCCCAAAATGTTAACATTTTGTATAGACATATGGATTTGAAATATATAAGTATTTTAACTAAGTATCTAGGTCACATTGTCTTACCATCATTGCATTTTCTCTTGTTTTCCCACGTGACCTTTATCGCTTTATCGCAACCACTCATCTTTAAAAAGTTCATTTTACATATTGTAATTCATTTGTGAAAACGTTTTAGACGTCAGTGACAAAATCATTGGAATCGATATGGATACGTCAAATTGATTAAACTGGCTACAGGTGAACGATCCTTGTTATAGGGACGAGTGCCGAGACGAACTTGTCTTTGGCTGTCGTTTAACAAGAAGTACTGGATAGCACTAGTTGACACCAGAGCCATTAAAGCGAAACAAAAAAAGGTCATTCGAATCAACTATGACTTTTAAATGCATTGATGGAAAAAAATAAAATTAAAAGTAGGGCAAAATATTTAGATATGAAAGATTCACTGGGAGATTGATGAAAAAGTACAAGGTTGTTTAGACCAGGTGTTCCGGAAGAGTAAGCGTCTGCTGCTTCATCGACGACAACCGCAATGTAAACCTTGGTCAACCCACGTTCTCAAATTAGAGCAAGACATGCGAAAAAGGAACCAACAGGAAAACTAACAAGCATTAAACACGTCCAGCATCACATCGCACAACGAAATAGAATATTTATCAATGAAATCACTATGAAGACTGTAAACTGTAATTTCATCCACCTTTATCATATGAAACACTGATATTTTCTCATCTTGATGAGCTGCAGGGGTAAAATGTTATATTAAAGAAAACCTCGAAACAAATTGTTGCATTTATCACTAATCTAATTTGTGTTTTACAGTTTCAGTTTACCCACTTGTGAGTTCTTATACCAGCTCCAAGTACACTTATCCACTTTGTAAAGATTCCTACGCCTTCGAGATAAATACGGCTGAAACTTTTTCAACCGATCACAATCAGTGTGGCTTCCATTTCAATGGCTCTCACAATGATCTTTCCTGTCAGCCACTGAGTTTAGATGGAGTTGTCTACCCTTATATCGATCTATCACTCCCTGATATGAACGAGCTAAAGGGATGGAGTTTCGCAGTCCTATTCAGACCGACGTCGATTATCGGACATCACGTGATCTTTAATTATAAGTATTCTGGAACTCTTTCACAGGTCACTGAGGTGATATTATTCATCGACGATGGATCCCTTGAATTAAATGTAGTTGGAGGATCGGGAGGGAGTGATTTTGCCTCGCTTGTCATGTCGGTTTCTATAGAAGCCGGATATTGGACTTTTGTCGCAGTTTCAAAAGTCTATTCTACAGGACAGCTTAAAATGGCAATGGAATCTGATACTCCTGCAGTTTCTCCCACAAGAAAAGAGTCTGCCGAAGGAAATAACTTTCCTGTCTCTAGAAGATTAGAGGTTCCAGGAACCATCCGTATTGGAAACAATTATGCTGTTGAAAATGACGCCTTTAAAGGGGAGATAACTTGTGTCACAGTCTATGACTCCGATCAACTTGCTGACGATGTTAGTGTGTTTTCTTCAATATTGGCTGAATGTCAAACACCTTGGGGAAATTCACCTTCTGGTAAGGACTGCTACAATCACTTATGCAATAGCCACGTGCAAAGAAAACAAATCAATGATCTGATGTATATTGATCTCATCGGTTCCTGTTTACATTATTGTTAGTTTATCTAAGTTTGGTTAAAAAAAACTTTCAACAGAAATATGCTTATTCTTCCTTCTATCTATATTTATATGCATTTGGGTCACGTGTTCCCTTAGTTGTTGAATCGCTGTAACTTACACAAGATATTAACATCAAAAACATAGATTATTTATGAAATACAGATACACAACAGTACTAATTATTTCCATATAACGCGTGGGGACTTATTGTTGTATCATAGCACTAACGCCTGCTGTTCCGTAGCACCTTCATTTCTTGGATCAAATTCACACTTGTTAAGTATGCCAATATCAGGTTTCCGATTTCAAAAAAAAAAAAAAAAAAAAAAACTTTTTTCAGCGCTCAAACGGATTGATTTTTGAGGGATTTCGATCAAGTATCACACTATTAAGGGGCCGTGTATCTACGATATATTTCAGTTTCAGGGCTGTAAGTTCTAAGTCACTGTCCCTGTTGTTATTTTCAGAAAATGTTAGCACACCAACGCCTCCATTTCATAAGGTGTTTTGATCGAACATCACAGTGATAGAAAAAGGCCAAAACACTCTGTACAACCTTAAGTCTCAAGACTAAGGAAAAGGTTAAGGCCATCACTACTTATTCTAGAAAATAGTTTCCTGGATTTTAGTGGCGCGAATTTCTTTGATCAAAATTCATAAACTTTCAGATTTTCAGATTTTAGGTTTCAAGATCACCGTTAGAAAATTTAGGTAAAAATTGTCATTGTATATGAGGATAGTCCTTTTACAGCTGACACGAATCTGCTTCTTCACCTTCAGAAAGGTTAGTTTTCGTCACATGATCTCTTATCATATTAAATCATTGTGTATTTTCAATCCCTGTTCTTTCATGACAAAATATGGTATCGATAAACTCAACAACAAGTAACAACATTCTCGGTGGAAAATCTTTCCATTTTACGCAATAATGACATTCTTCTCATAGCAATAAAAAACAAGACTTTTCCTTCTATGTCGGTTTCCTGTTTTCACATAGTTGGATTCAATTATTTTATTTCCTTTTGTAATTACAGATTTGCCGTCATCGCCAAATACGGGATGCGTTATAACAACCCCGCCACAACAGACATCAGATGAACAAACGACAACAGGAACAATAACATGTGCACGACCAGCGACAGCTCCGGAGATAATGTCCTTCAGAAAACTGGCTCAGCATGGCATAACAGGGCTAGCAACACTCTCAAATATAACACTTATAAGTACCCCTATCCAATGTGCTTCGCTTTGCACAAGAGAAAATTGTGTTGCCTTCACCTACTTGGATGGAATCTCGAAGTCCTGCTCTCTGTACAGCAACTATCATGAGTCATACATCAGTTCAGACCCGGACTCGCACTTGTATGTTCACTCGGCGTGTTAGTAATTCGTCAGTCAACCGTGGTGTTCACTCGGTGTTTTAATATTTCGTCAGTCACCCTTGGTGCCTTGCTATGTTCACTCGGCGTGTTATTAATTCGTCAGTCAACCGTGGTGCCTGGCTATGTTCACTCGGCGTGTTAATATTTCGTCAGTCAACTGTGGATTATTTCATAATCGAATGGATTTTGTTTGGTTTGATATTGGTTCACGTCCTGTCAACAGCTAGTTGTTTGATGACGGCTTTCCAATCTTAAAAAGATGAGTGTTTTGGATGTTTATGTTTTAGTACGTTCTTCGCTGGTTATATGTAGTGGTGAAACACTAGCCGTTGGATAGGAACTTTAGCGATAAAAGTGGTTGTCACTTATAACAACAGCAGCAGATTAATACTCCTCAAAACATTTTTGTAGCACTCAGAGGATTTCCAATATATTTTTCTCATCAATATTGACATTCATATTACAGCTCTAAATGATTATTGATAATTATCAATAGTCTTAAAAATTGAAGGAGACAAGTGGTAGATGTTATGTTTAGATTGAAAACAACATTGAATATTTCCGGAACTTTTAACAAAGGGAGATAACCAAAGACGAAGGGTCTTGAATCAAGTATACTGCACATCAATTTTCTGGAAGCAAATGTTTTGACGTACAACATGTGTATATTCGTTGCCATTGATACTCACATATAACTACCATATGAAATAAATGCTGTTCGAACTAAATCTTTTATCCAGTAATATACTATCTTCATGTGTTTTTCAGTCTTGTTATTTGTATTAAATTGCTGTATGACGTAGTGGAGGATTTTTAAACAACGAAACTGTTACCTCCTGTAGAACGTGTAATGATTGGAATTAGCTCTATAACGACTTCATTTATAAATGCCGTTTTATTGGTATTTGAAAAATATTGCCCAAATCTACATTGATTATATTGGTTATTTTGGATCAGTAATCTGTGTCATATTGATGAAGCTGGTTGGAAGGATTTACGATTTGTCTAATTGAGTTTTGACATCCTGGTTAGTTAAGACAGTGTTGTCTATTGGGCACCTTGAGAGTTTTTTGTAATGAGGTTATATAAGATGTTACTACCATGACATAGCATGCTAGCAAGACTACCAGCTAGCCAAGTCGCCCTCAGAACTAACCAGAATCCACCTGAACTAAACATGGACGTCAAACATCGCCCTCAAAACTAACCAGACTCCACCTGAACTAAACATGGACGTCAAACATCGCCCTCAAAACTAACCAGACTCCACCTGAACTAAACATGGACGTCAAACATCGCCCTCAGAACTAACCAGAATCCACCTGAACTAAACATGGACGTCAAACATCGCCCTCAGAACTAACCAGAATCCACCTGAACTAAACATGGACGTCAAACATCGCCCTCAAAACTAACCAGACTCCACCTGAACTAAACATGGACGTCAAACATCGCCCTCAAAACTAACCAGACTCCACCTGAACTAAACATGGACGTCAAACATCGCCCTCAAAACTAACCAGACTCCACCTGAACTAAACATGGACGTCAAACATCGCCCTCAGAACTAACCAGACTCCACCTGAACTAAACATGGACGTCAAACAAAGAGCACTAAACAAATGGTCCTTTGTCCTTAACAAGTATCGAAACTTCTATTCTCGATACAGTCGAACCTCGTTATATCGAATGCGTGTAAATCGAAGACCTCATTTAATTTGAAACATTTCTTTGGTTCCTGTCTCTCTTTACACTAAACACTCGAACTCACTTAAATCGAATACACGGTTATCTCAAACTTTTCTCATGGTCCTAACGAGTTCGAGATAACGGGGATCGACTGTATATCCTTTCCTGTCTAGAAAGATATATGTGTTCTTGAGTTGGCTGTAAATCTTAGCCATCAGAATTATACTTGGTGTTCTTTTCTTGACCTTTAATAGTCAACTATTAACAAGATACGTCATTATCAGTGTCTGACATCGTGCTCGCAATTGACATCGTCACAATTAACACCGTAAAAAAAGTAAAAAAAAAAAAAAAAAAAACATGTTACAAGTATTTTAAGAGCTGGATTCCTCGCGAAATACTGGTTTATTGGGCCTAGCCAATACACTTTAAAAATACTATCGAATTAGAGTCAAATGCTTAATCTCACTACAATACACTGCTGTTTCATCCCTCAAGGGTTCGTTGGTGATACGAAGGGTAATAAAGCCTATGATGTGACCGAGAATAATGCCTCCAGTCATTGCTGACCAGTCCGGCGCTGCTTCCACAGCCCT
The DNA here is from genome assembly GCF_031769215.1 of Ylistrum balloti. Classification (NCBI taxonomy): domain Eukaryota; kingdom Metazoa; phylum Mollusca; class Bivalvia; order Pectinida; family Pectinidae; genus Ylistrum; species Ylistrum balloti. The sequence continues at coordinate 330,569 of NW_026782192.1, forward strand.
CACGTCAAATGATGACAGTTCATCGCCCACGTGACGTCATCGACGCCATCTTGAAAATAAGGTGATATGATTTAGATACAAAATTAACATTTAGCGGTATCCCTCAATTCACACCATAACTAATGGAGCCGTCTCTTTCTTCTAAGAACGTAGCGCATAGGGTACTTATTTGGTATGCTTCGTCCTTAATTTGGTTTGCTCATACAAACATGGCAGCGTTTGGCCGTTGTCACGCAAGCGATGACTAAACATCCCTGGTATCTCGAGATCTTCAGACAATCCTGTAACATTGTATGTTACGCTTCAGATCTGGATAAACTATCCTTCTCAAGAATGATAAACCTATTTGAGAAAATTGCTTAGGATTCTACCAAATATACATTTCATGCATGGATAATTGTATCGTCAACCATCTTGTTTAGCAGTTTTATCCAATATTAACGTGTTTGAGCCTATCTTGATAGATCATCCTAAAGCGATAACTCTGAACATTTCTACTGACTCCTACAAGATCTTCCGTCACAATTTTATTTAAGTTATCGGTCACTGTAGTATTAAAATCGATTGATATACAATGCGTATCATTCCGTTCTCAGTTATTAACGTCAATTTCGTCATTTTTTTTACCTGTTTCTGTTACATACTGGACGTTATATTCCATGCTTATTTACTGTTTCTAGGGGAGACAGTCACTATTTTGGTCATAGTATTAGAAAAACGTTTAAACGGGCGAATATGTCAGTGTTTAATTTGATATTTCTGCACTGCATCAGCAACTGGGGTCATTTAAGGATGCTCTCTCTGTGTATGTTCCGAGGTGTGTACGTGTTTGTGAGTGGTATGTATGTTCCAAGGTGTGTACGTGTTTGTGAGTGGGTTGTATGTTCCGAGGTATGTACGTGTTTGTGAGGGGATTGAATGTTCCGAGATGTGTACGTGTTTGTGAGGGGCTTGTATGTTCCGAGGTGTGTACGTGTTTGTGAGTGGGTTGTATGTTCCGAGGTGTGTACGTGTTTGTGAGGGGGTTGTACGTTCCGAGGTGTGTACGTGTTTTTTTAGGGGGTTGTATGTTCCGAGGTATGTACGTGTTTGTGAGGACTTGTATGTTCCGAGGTGTGTACGTGTTTATGAGGGGCTTGTATGTTCCGAGGTGTGTACGTGTTTGTGAGGGGCTTGTATGTTCCGAGGTGTGTACGTGTTTGTGAGGGGGTTGTTTGTTCCGAGGTATGTACGTGTTTGTGAGGGGCTTGTATGTTCCGAGATGTGTGCATGTTTGTGAGGGGGTTGTATGTTCCGAGATGTGTACATGTTTACGAGGGGGTTGTATGTTCTGAGGTGTGTACGTGTTTGTGAGTGGGTTGTATGTTTCGAGATGTGTACGTGTTTGTGAGGGGGTTGTATGTTCCGAGGTGTGTACGTGTTTGTGAGGGCCTTGTATGTTCCGAGATGTGTACGTGTTTGTGAGGGCCTTGTATGTTCCTAGATGTGTACGTGTTTGTGAGGGCCTTGTATGTTCCGAGATGTGTACGTGTTTGTGAGGGCCTTGTATGTTCCTAGATGTGTACGTGTTTGTGAGTGGGTTGTATGTTCCGAGACGTTTACATGTTTGTGAGTGGCTTGTATGTTCCGAGGTATGTACGTTTTTGTGAGGGGCGTGTATGTTCCGAGGTGTGTACGTGTTTGAGAAGGGGTTGTTTGTTCCGAGGTGTGTACGTGTTTGTGAGGGGGTTGTATGTTCCTAGATGTGTACGTGTTTGTGAGTGGGTTGTATGTTCCGAGATGTGTACGTGTTTGTGAGGGGGTTGTATGTTCTGAGGTGTGTACGTGTTTTTTTAGGGGGTTGTATGTTCCGAGATGTGTACGTGTTTACGAGGGGCTTGTATGTTCCGAGGTGTGTACGTGTTTGTGAGGGGCTTGTATGTTCCGAGGTGTGTACGTGTTTGTGAGGGGGTTGTATGTTCCGAGGTGTGTACGTGTTTGTGAGGGGCTTGTATGTTCCGAGGTGTGTACGTGTTTGTGAGGGGGTTGTATGTTCCGAGGTGTGTACATGTTTACGAGGGGGTTGTATGTTCTGAGGTATGTACGTGTTTGTGAGGGGCTTGTATGTTCCGAGATGTGTACGTGTTTGTGAGGGGGTGTATGTTCATAGGTGTGTACGTGTTTGTGGGGGGTGGGGGGTTGTATGTTCCGAGATGTGTACATGTTTATGAGGGGGTGTATGTTCCGAGGTATGTACGTGTTTGGGAGGGGGTGGGGGGTTGTATGTTCCGAGATGTGTACATGTTTATGAGGGGGTGTATGTTCCGAGGTATGTACGTGTTTGTGAGGGGGTGTATGTTCCGAGATGTGTATGTGTTTGTGAGGAGGTGTATGTTCCGAGGTATGTACGTGTTTGTGACGGGTTGTATATTCCGAGGTGTGAACGTGTTTGGAGAGGGTAGTATGTTCCGAGGTATGTACGTGTTTGTGAGGGGGTTGTATGTTCCGAGATGTGTATGTGTTTGTGAGGAGGTGTATGTTCCGAGGTATGTACGTGTTTGTGACGGGTTGTATATTCCGAGGTGTGAACGTGTTTGGAGAGGGTAGTATGTTCCGAGGTGTGTACGTGTTTGTGAGGGGGTTGTATGTTCCGAGGTGTGTATGTGTTTGTGAGTGGGTTGTATGTTCCGAGGTGTGTACGTGTTTGTGAGGGGGTTGTATGTTCCGAGGTGTGTACGTGTTTTTTTAGGGGGTTGTATGTTCCGAGATGTGTATGTGTTTGTGAGGAGGTGTATGTTCCGAGGTATGTACGTGTTTGTGACGGGTTGTATATTCCGAGGTGTGAACGTGTTTGGAGAGGGTTGTATGTTCTGAGGTATGTACGTGTTTGTGAGGGGGTTGTATGTTCCGAGGTGTGTACGTGTTTGTGAGGGGGTTGTATGTTCCGAGGTGTGTACGTGTTTGTGAGGGGGTTGTATGTTCCGAGGTGTGTACGTGTTTGTGAGGGGGTTGTATGTTCCGAGATGTGTATGTGTTTGTGAGGAGGTGTATGTTCCGAGGTATGTACGTGTTTGTGACGGGTTGTATATTCCGAGGTGTGAACGTGTTTGGAGAGGGTAGTATGTTCCGAGGTGTGTACGTGCTTGTGAGGGGGTTGTATGTTCATGTATGACCTTTTGTTGTGATTGTGATGAATTGATGCCTATTTAACTGTACTAATATCAATATAAAATATATTCTTTCGTTAAATCATCGACTTCTGTATTTTGAGATATGTTTTGTTACCAAACGCGAAGCGGATGTTTTGAACTCGAAAAAAATCAAACTTTAAGTGATTATTTAAGAGTTGTTGAGATGCTGGTTGTGTGAAATGTTAGATTACAGAATGTAATTAGAAAGAAGTGCTGGCCTTTAGACTAGAGAATGTGTGTTTCAAAAAAATACCCATATGCGAAATTTTTCCTTCGAACATTTTAGGGGAATCACGGGAACATATCGACCGCTTGTAAGTTTTCACAATTTTGAATTTCCTCAGTCGCTTCCTGAAACTCCTCCAAGGCCATTATCATCACTGACGAGTCATAGAAGGACGGAACAAAATATGACACAGGAACATTAATTGTTTGACTCTTCACTATCTTTTTCTACATTTGTGATATCAACTTGTGTCGCTTGAAGAATCTTTGAGATTGCTGGTTGTAGACACTGCTGGTGGACATTTAGTCCCCGAGGTTTGTATGTGGTAGACACTGCTGGTGGACATTTAGTCCCCGAGGTTTGTATGTGGTAAACACTGCTGGTGGACATTTAGTCCCCGAGGTTTGTAGGTGGTAGACACTGCTGGTGGACATTTAGTCCCCATTTAGTCATAGAGGTTTGTAGGTGGTAGACACTGCTGGTGGACATTTAGTCCCCGAGGTTTGTATGTGGTAGTCACTGCTGGTGGACTTTTAGTCCCAGAGGTTTGTATGTGGTAGTCACTGCTGGTGGACTTTTAGTCCCAGAGGTTTGTAGGTGGTAGACACTGCTGGTGGACATTTAGTCCCCGAGGTTTGTATGTGGTAGACACTGCTGGTGGACATTTAGTCCCCGAGGTTTGTATGTGGTAGTCACTGCTGGTGGACATTTAGTCCCCGAGGTTTGTATGTGGTAGTCACTGCTGGTGGACATTTAGTCCCAGAGGTTTGTAGGTGGTAGACACTGCTGGTGGACTTTTAGTCCCAGAGGTTTGTAGGTGGTAGACACTGCTGGTGGACATTTAGTCCCCGAGGTTTGTATGTGGTAGACACTGCTGGTGGACTTTTAGTCCCCGGGGTTTGTAGGTGGTAGACACTGCTGGTGGACATTTAGTCCCCGAGGTTTGTATGTGGTAGTCACTGCTGGTGGACATTTAGTCCCAGAGGTTTGTAGGTGGTAGACACTGCTGGTGGACATTTAGTCCCCGAGGTTTGTATGTGGTAGTCACTGCTGGTGGACTTTTAGTCCCAGAGGTTTGTAGGTGGTAGACACTGCTGGTGGACATTTAGTCCCCGAGGTTTGTATGTGGTAGACACTGCTGGTGGACTTTTAGTCCCCGGGGTTTGTAGGTGGTAGACACTGCTGGTGGACATTTAGTCCCCGAGGTTTGTATGTGGTAGTCACTGCTGGTGGACTTTTAGTCCCAGAGGTTTGTAGGTGGTAGACACTGCTGGTGGACATTTAGTCCCCGAGGTTTGTATGTGGTAGACACTGCTGGTGGACTTTTAGTCCCCGGGGTTTGTAGGTGGTAGACACTGCTGGTGGACATTTAGTCCCCGAGGTTTGTATGTGGTAGTCACTGCTGGTGGACATTTAGTCCCCGAGGTTTGTATGTGGTAGACACTGCTGGTGGACATTTAGTCCCCGAGGTTTGTATGTGGTAGTCACTGCTGGTGGACTTTTAGTCCCAGAGGTTTGTAGGTGGTAGACACTGCTGGTGGACATTTAGTCCCCGAGGTTTGTATGTGGTAGACACTGCTGGTGGACATTTAGTCCCCGAGGTTTGTATGTGGTAGACACTGCTGGTGGACATTTAGTCCCCGAGGTTTGTATGTGGTAGTCACTGCTGGTGGACTTTTAGTCCCCGAGGTTTGTAGGTGGTAGACATTTTGTCCTCGAGGTTTGTATGTGGTAGTCACTGCTGGTGGACATTTAGTCATAGAGGTTTGTAGGTGGTAGACACTGCTGGTGGACATTTAGTCATAGAGGTTTGTATGTGGTAGACACTGCTGGTGGACATTTAGTCCCCGAGGTTTGTATGTGGTAGTCACTGCTGGTGGAATTTTAGTCCCCGAGGTTTGTAGGTGGTAGACATTTTGTCCTCGAGATTTGTATGTGGTAGTCACTGCTGGTGGACATTTAGTCCCAGAGGTTTGTAGGTGGTAGACACTGCTGGTGGATATTTAGTCCCCGAGGTTTGTATGTGGTAGACACTGCTGGTGGACTTTTAGTCCCTGAGGTTTGTAGGTGGTAGACATTTTGTCCTCGAGGTTTGTATGTGGTAGTCACTGCTGGTGGACTTTTAGTCCCCGGGGTTTGTAGGTGGTAGACACTGCTGGTGGACATTTTGTCCCCGAGGTTTGTATGTGGTAAACACTGCTGGTGGACATTTAGTCCCCGAGGTTTGTAGGTGGTAGACACTGCTGGTGGACTTTTAGTCCCCGAATTTTGTAGGTGGTAAACACTGCTGGTGGACAATTTGTCCTCGAGGTTTGTATGTGGTAGTCACTGCTGGTGGACATTTAGTCATAGAGGTTTGTAGGTGGTAGACACTGCTGGTGGACATTTAGTCCCCGAGGTTTGTATGTGGTAGACACTGCTGGTGGACTTTTAGTCCCCGAATTTTGTAGGTGGTAGACACTGCTGTTGGACAATTTGTCCTCGAGGTTTGTATGTGGTAGTCACTGCTGGTGGACATTTAGTCATAGAGGTTTGTAGGTGGTAGACACTGCTGGTGGACATTTAGTCCCCGAGGTTTGTATGTGGTAGACACTGCTGGTGGACTTTTAGTCCCCGGGGTTTGTAGGTGGTAGACACTGCTGGTGGACAATTTGTCCTCGAGGTTTGTATGTGGTAGACACTGCTGGTGGACTTTTAGTACCCGAGGTTTGCCGTAACAAATATGTCACGTTTTTAAGTACACGAATTAAAGCACGGCTAAGAATATACATAAAATACTTAAAGTTCTTTTGAAATTACCTGATATATGAAAATCATGATCTCATTTAAGTTACGGGGCCAGGTTTTCACGATCTTTACGACCAATTATATTTGACCTATGTACGCCACCAGCAAGGCTAACATCTCACTCATGAATTCCAGAAAAACTAAACAGGTCTTTTGTGTAGTTGAATTCATTCTTTCGCTCCTCTTCATCAATCTAAATGCCTATTTGAAGGTGTTTTTCAATTGTAAATCTTTTCTATAATAATTTACAATATCCACTGTTTCTAAATCAATACCTAAGTGTATTAAATCTCAATAACTCTAGTGCAAAACCTAACCCAGTTAACTATGTATATAGTTCAATGACAGCGCACTGCCTTCCGCTCAATGAAACACCACTATGAAGGCTAATTTACTTATCCCATAAAATCATTTATATCTGTGAAGGTAATCAATCAAAAATTGTGATTTTTTATGAATAAATTTGTAGAAATAATAGTACTTGGTGTTACTGTCATGGAGTTTGGTGTAGGTGTCCCTTAAATGCTGCTGTAAATGTCTATAGTGCATAACAAGAATTTCACAATAAAGAAAATTGTACAAAGCGTAATTGCTGAAAGAAAAATATAAGTGTTAACTTTTTAATTGATGTAGTTTATGAGGTCATAAATGCAATGGAACGGTCGATAAATTGTCCTTAACCTCATCTTGTTTACTAATTTGACCTCGTGCTCCACTGCACTTATGATTTCATTACCTAATCAAAATAAAAGACGATTCCTAAACCAAGTTTATAAGAAAACTGGATATAATATTGTTATGAAAGTACTTGATATTTGTTTAGATGGAAATTTAGGAATATTTTGCTTTTTAAAACTATCCTACTGGATGACAGGTTATCGTAGATTCTGCTTTCCTTGTTGAAATGTGTCCACTGTGTTCTAGAGCTAGACATAACATGACTAGAAATGGCACAGGATCTGAAAAGGCATGTTATCATGACCATAACTCGGAACATTTTCTTCGGGTTGTTAAGACGAATAGAACATAAGTTCTTATAACACAACCAGTAGAATATTCAGGTCTTAAATCTTGTACTAGTTGTGTTACAATAACTACTGTAAATCACTTATATTTCGTGTAGGATTTATTTTCGCGTTGACATGCGAGGAGAATTGGTCGCTAATTCAAATCCCTCGCGATTATTTGTAGAGAGAATTCTTAATGGCATCCACGCTGATTCTTTTACCGATATCGCAATCCATATGTCTAAAAGTTTATCATTCGCAAAATTAAGAGTCATTTCTGAAGAGGTAAGTTCGCGAAATAAAGTATTCGCGAAATCTATGTGATTTACAGTATCTGATAAATCAAGAAATGTGAGATGGTTTTCTTACTTGTGGGCAATTGCCATTGTGTTTGTAAATGAAAGCCATTTTGCACACGATGCATACCCAAATGCTAAAAGTGTGACATTCGCAGAAAAGAAAAAGAATTTGGGTCTATCGATGCCTCGTCAGTGGTGATAACAATATCAAAATATTGAAGATATAAAAATATTTTCTTTCTAAGCCTTAATTTAGCCCATTTTAAATTATTTTAAATTGTACTTAATAATTGTTTGAATGGAAGCCCCCTTCTTGAAAAATTAAATACACAAATTTGTATTAGTAATTTATTGTTTTGTACATCCTAGTATCAACCTGAAATAAATTTTAATATACAACGTAGTTTTAACAGATTCAATTTATCACGAGGCAAGAAAAAATCTTCATAATTAAAAGAATTAATTCCCATATAATGAACAGACCGTATTTTAGCAATATGCTTACAATGATATTCTTGTTAAAGTTCTAGACTTGTACAGCACGCACGTTTTCTGTTCAGAAACACATACACACAGTATATATCCTCAGTAATAATTTTAGTCGCAACATCGGCTTAATTTAGAAAGCCGAATAAAAACCAAGTAATGATATTATCGGATTTCCTGGCTAAGAGCGTGATTGTTAAGGGTGTCGATTTGGGCAGCTTCAAACCGGAGAAGGTGTGTGTATTTGACACCACACCTCGCATTCCGTGAACTCCGCACGGCACTCCATTTCACAAGGCAAAAGTAGCAGTCGTTCATGTACTTCCTTCCGACAGGCAGTCATACAGACGTGGAGTTCCAATTTGCAATCCACACAACAAGACACAATGCGAATGTTACGGTTCAGAATATTATCGTCATTGACATCATCACACTGTGGTTTACTGCTAGCCAGAACCCCGGAGTGGTACCACACACAGATGAGAAGCACGGCCAGAACTTGGTTCTTATTCGTTCTTGAAACCTGCAACAGATTCTTATTTTAAAAATATCTTCTATAACATCTTTTTTAGATTCAACGGTCGTGTTTATTTCATCATCATCAACTTGTTGAAAACATACAATTTACAAATGATATTACATAATATGCATTCAAGAATAGCCGTGCATATATCATCACAATCAACTAATGGATACATCGACAACAACAAATACAGCGTTATTAACATAACTAGAAATCACTACAATATATATTTGTCATAATCTGATAATTTACACACGGATTGGTTAATATAGATATGAGCTATGATAATCATTATATCAATGATGGTCGTACTTTGTCTAAAACATATATCGTTATAGTTTACGAAGATCGTTTATGTTATCGACACTAAGCAATTGTATAAGTTTACACATAGAAGGAATTCGCCAATAAGATGGTTTTATATATTTGATTCTTCAATTTCGGTCATTCCTGCATATCAAAATAAAATGATATTAATATTCGGTGTCTAAATTACAACACGGACAAAGTTCTCGCTCTCTCGGTATCTTCTATAACATTTCTAATGAGAAAACTTGATTTAATTAACTTTTCCAAAAGTTGAAGCATTGGTTTGTGTAAGTGTTTAGTCTTCTACCGAACATTTCATTCTAACTGAATCACAAAGAAACAAGATGGAGATGTATTCAGTGACGGGATAGAGTGCATGATACGATCTCGAAAAATGGCGTTTGTCCTTTTGATTAAGGCTAAATGCGTTATCTAGCCAGTGATATGATATTAATTAAAATTCTATTATTTCTTCACTATTATCAGAAGGCTGATAAGAAGCCTTCTACGAAAATACCAACATGTCAACATAATCATAATCCAAACTCAAATTCTATAAAACTAGGTCAATAACAAGAAAATATCAACATGTCAACATAATCATAATCCAAACTCAAATTCTATAAAACTAGGTCAGTAACAACAAAATCCCAACATGTCAACATAATCATAATCCAAACTCAAATTCTATAAAACTAGGTCAATAACAACAAAATCCCAACATGGCAACATAATCATAATCCAAACTCAAATTCTATAAACAACAAAATACCAACATGTCAACATAATCAAAATCCAAACTCAAATTCTATAAAACTAGGTCAGTAACAAGAAAATCCCAACATGTCAACATAATCATAATCCAAACTCAAATTCTATAAAACTAGACAGTAACAACAAAATACCAACATGTCAACATAATCATAATCCAAACTCAAATTCTATAAAACTATGTCAGTAACAACAAAATCCCAACATGTCAACATAATCATAATCCAAACTCAAATTCTATAAAACTAGGTCAATAACAACAAAATCCCGACATGGCAACATAATCATAATCCAAACTCAAATTCTATAAACAACAAAATACCAACATGTCAACACAATCATAATCCAAACTCAAATTCTATAAAACTAGGTCAGTAGCAAGAAAATCCCAACATGTCAACATAATCATAATCCAAACTCAAATTCTATAAAACTAGGTCAGTAACAACAAAATACCAACATGTCAACATAATCATAATCCAAACTCAAATTCTATAAAACTAGGTCAGTAACAACAAAATACCAACATGTCAACATAATCATAATCCAAACTCAAATTCTATAAAACTAGATCAATAACAAGAAAATACCAACATGTCAAATATACGCATCTCATCTCTCATGCAAAGAGAGGCTTTTGAATAAACATAGCTGTTAATAGGGCTTTTAAAAAAATATGGGGCAAAAATCAATTGTTTCTATAGTCTTTTGATGGCATGGTATACATGAAAGATACACCATGTTCCTTCAGCACGATAGATCAGAAAGGGTCAGTGCGTTTGTTACTCTGTCCCTTATTGGACATATTTAATTAATATGGTTCCTTGTCAAGCTTAACGTGTTTGTGGAGAGTAATGAACAAAGGTCGCTCGATGAGATAAATTATTGATTTATTGATAATTTTTTTATTGGATAGCTGTCCTCCTAACTTTACAACATTGAAATAATCTTGATATCTAAGCATATGAAAGTCGATTCCTGAAAACATCCTGCTCTATCTAATACATCAATAAAGACATGCAATATGGTGAAAACAATACAGTGATGGTATATAGGTGTACATATTCATTATAGAAGTATTTCTTCTTAAATGCCTTTGTAAATATTGTCCATGAGAATCCGCCTTTGTATTTCTTATATTTCCTGGTTAATTGCACAAAGTATCTACATTATACATCAAGAAATAATCACCATTACAACATAATCATAATCATAAATTCCACAAAATAAGGACAAAATAGGAAAAAAGTAAGGGTTACACGGAGGCTCCTGAAAAAGGACAAGGGGAGAAGGACTAGATGTTTCGCAAGGGTTAGTGTCTTCTGCTTCATCGACGACACCTGCCATGTCAATCTTGGTCAATCCAAGTTAATAATGTCACATTCTCAAATGAGAACAAGGTCTACAACACGTCCAGCTTCATATCACGCAACGGACCAAAATTTTCATTTTTCTATATTTAATTTCATTGATTGAATAGTAAGTATCACGTGACGAGTGAACAAGTGGAGTATACCGATTCCTATATATTATGACGTTACCAAGAATGCATTTTTCATGTCAATGAATTTTTTTGAAAGGTGATAATGGTAAATGTATTGAATAACATGAAAAGCCTATATACATGTTCTCCATTAAAACAGAAAAGCTTTTATACATGTACTCCATGGATGGTTTATGGAGTAGAACAATACTAACCAATACAACAGGTAGTTTATGAAAACATTCGATGAATTATTATTATTACAATCTTAACGGTCCGTCAACATATAAAGGTAATTAAGGGGATTAAGGACATAATCCGGTAAAACACACAGCGATCCAAAGAGGAAATAACATCACTCAAACTTAAAGGTAAAAGACAAATGTTTAATCAAAAATTGTATGGTTATATTATCAAAAAATATCAAAATGGCACATCATAGTATATTATATAGACCAACATCATTCATATAATCAAGAATTAAATAAATCTCAACAGATTAAAAAAGGGGATTTTAGACGTATAATGTAACGATAAAAAATTTTCGAGTTGACAGAAAATCAATGCAGTCCAATAAAACATGTTAAATGGTGAATGAAGCATCACATTATATGCACTGAGGATTATCTTTGTAGGAGTGATATTATGTGATTGGATTCCAGGTACCAAATTAATCTGGAATTAATCATTCGCTTTAGAGCTTTAAAACGCAACTCGTGAGCGATATTGGGCGGTAACTAAAGGGATCTATCGTATATTTACCCTGTTAGGGACATTATACGATTTAAAAGTATAATTAAAAATATCTAATGATGATTCTGGTAGATGTTTTAGGAATGGATAGCAAATATCATCAGGTCCTGTCGCAGAGTCATGCGATTTTTTTCAACGATTCCCGACGTTCTTACATTGAGAAAGGTGGATGATAAGTTTTATTGTTTTTCGGAAGAGAATTTCAACTTTGTTTTTTCTCTAATGGTCTTAAAGCTTTGAAAATATTTTGGAATGATTATGTGCAAACAAATGTTTAGAAGAAAGCAGATCCTAAAGTATTTTCAATATCAAATTTCGTTTTGGCTAATTTTCCATTTGTTTTCAGATGTCCTATTGTTTGAATTTGAATTTGAATTTCAATTGTTCCTATTGTTTCGAATGATATTACATGATATTTCCTATAGCTTTATCACAATCTTCATTAATCCAAGGTGTTTTTTGTTGTGGTGGTTTTTTTGGACTGCGGTATTCCTTCTTCGGCTATATCAAGAAGTTTGGTAGTAAAGAATTATATCAGGTCTTCTAATTTCAGGAAATAATTGGTGTTGAGAATTTTGGAATTGAGATGTTCAAATTTACTTCTTTATCTGCTTTATATATTCCAATGTGGTACATGATCGCTCTCTTTGGATCCACAATTCATCAGAAATATTGGAAAGCGGTCGCTTCCACAGATATCGTCATGCACCGTCCATTCGAAATCGAATATCAAGGATGGATGCCGTGATATCAAATCAAGGTTCGAGAATGTTCCGGAAGAGGGATGCTTATAAATAGGAAATTTATCATTGTAAAGACAAAGGTCATTTTCAAATATAAAATTTTCAATTTTTGTCCCTGTATCATTAGTGTCGAGTGAACCCCAAAGGTTGTCACACAAAAGTATGAATGGGCGAGGCAGTTGCGATAGGAGTTCGTTCATCACCGTAGAGTAACTACTTGGTCAACATTCATCTCTTTACCAGGAAGGTCTCCTACTTCACCGCCTTGTCAATCCAAGTGGATTTTTAACTGTGATCCACTAATTCTTTAAAGGAGTCGCCTAATCGAGGGTGTGGGTGTGGGTGTGAGGGGGGGTGGGGGGCTCATTTGCAAAATCAGGTGTTTCTCCTGCGTACCTTCTACCAACGGACATTGAGGAGACAAGTGTAGATAATGTTGTCTTAATGGTAACACTCTGGATATCGATTTTTTTCTTACCTGCTCTTTCTGTGTTTTATTTACCACATTGGTCATATATTATTGAAATTCAAACTCAAATCCCCGAAAAAGATGTGCTTTACATGGAGGCGAAGGTTTATCAAATTTCATCAAAGATTGATGACGATAGAGAGCTGAAAAAATAATTACCGTAACATTGACCTTGAAAATATCATTTGTCCGAGATACCATGGTGCTTTTTTGATGAGATATTGAATCACAATCCGAAAAAAGAAGACAATATAGTGCTGACGAGGATTTCCTAAAAAAAATAAACAAAAATAAAACAACAAAAATAACACTAACCCTAACCCTGAAACTGGAATTTGCCCGAGATATTAGTATGGTTAAAGAGAGTGATGTTGGTTCAAATTTCACTAAGAAATAAATCCACTAGCCCGCTTATAGGATTTTCCGAAAAGATTAACAATGACCTTGACATCCCTGAAACTGGAATCTGAGAAAATATAGTCTTTTATGATTCTGTGATAGAAACCCCCTAAAGAAATGAAGCTGTTCATGGTAAGGCATTTATAAATTAAAAAGTAACGGTGACCTTGATCCTAGAACCCTAAATTCGTATATATATATATACAACAGTCCATTATACAATACAAGTATGTGAAGTTGGATCTCGCTAGGTGATAATGTGTTACCTGATGTACGGGAACATCCCTGTATCAGATGTAAACTGATAAACAAGAACCTGTGTATTGGCTGTATCCAGTGTGAAGTGTATACTTAAACTATACATTAGCGGTGTAACTAAGGGGATTAGTGATTTGGCAGAAACACGCCTATATAGGCGTATCAAGCATTATCCTTCTATGTTGTTAACAATAGGTCCTCATAATGAACGAGCATCTAAGTTATTATTCACAAAAACAGTGTTTAATAACACATGGTCATATTTCATAATTTGCAAATGACATCACGTGTTTCCAGTAAAATACACTTTTAGTATGATTTTAACTACCGAGACTGTAAATACTAGCATAAGCTAGAAACGTGATGCTTTCAAACTTTTATATCTCCGACACAAATGCTTTAGTGTGTGACAAGTGTTCACTTCATTATAGTTTCCTAGAATGACAAATGTTGCGGACAAGCATAAATATTCAACAGGTTTTAATTTAGATCAAGCTGCCCGCTTAACAATACCGAACCAGCTTGGGTTGACCCCGGCGTTGACACATAAGTAACGTGGTACCTTGTGAGAAATTTACCTGATCCTATATATATATATATATAAACGACACATCCGAGATAAACAAACATCGTGCTGAACAAACGTTATGTATGTCTAATAGCTACACATGTAATGCCCTCAGTCATTAGCTATTCGACTTTACTCTGGTTTGTACAATACTAGACGTATCCAAGTTTAAATAATCGTCGAATGGAACTGTTTATTTTTAGTATTTTTATTTGCTTGACGTTTGAATAGTCAATACAGCAGTATAACCATATTAAGTGTTTTTTTTTTATAAAGGACTTCTTGAAAAGTGATCAGATATGGTGTACTGCTATCGTACACTTTCTGAACTCCTAATAACTGGACAATCCATTCATTATCCGTATAAAATGAACAGGTGGTTTGGCTGTTGTTTCAAATTGATAATACAAAGCGTCTGTCGCTGCTATTGTAGCAGTGTCGATCAAAGATAATATTTACACGGAGATCATTGAAAAATACAAGGTCTTCTGCGTCATCGACAAATTTTGATCAGTCCAAGTAAGTAATGTCGTCCCTAATGAGAACAGGGTAAACAACACCAGAACTCTCGATAGGACTTTAAACACTATGAATAATGTCCTGATAAATTGTCTCTTTCGTACAATTTTCATCTAAAAGAAAACTCCTCACGCGTGATTATTCCAAATTGTAAATGTATAAATTTCTTTTAAAAACAAGCGAATTCGGAAAAAAGAACAAGAAAATACCAACAGGTCAACATAATTATAATCCAAACTCAGTTTCCATAAAACTAGGTAAAGTATGGACAAAAGAAAGATTTACACGGAGAATCCTGAAAAAGGACAATAAATATAAGACAAGGTGTTCCGCAAGAGTAGGTGTCTTCTGCTTCTTCGACGACACCTAACCCTAACCCTAACATCTGCAACGTAAATCTAGGTAAATCCAAGTATTTAATGTCACATTCTCAAATGAGAACAAGGTTAAAACGCAACCAACAAATAAACTAACGTATATTCCAGAATTTAGAGTGTGCATCATCTGTATTTAGAAATAATAATGTCAACTCAATTAAATTGAGATCCTTCAGTGACTTTTGTGTTTACCGGAAGTTAACTTTGCACTTCCTGAAATAAACAAGTCTAACACTGGCCCTTACAGTGTCCGTTCATCTTTCTCCAATCAAAGTATAATAAATTGATGATGTCATAAAGACGGTATCCACGGATGATGTCATAAAGACGGTATCCATGGATGATGTCATAAAGACGGTATCCACGGATGATGGTATAAAAAATGTAGCATAGTCTTACTCCCTGCCTGCAAATACAAAACTATCAAACGAAATGCAAAACAATACCGACATTTCAACAAAAACGATGTTAATAAACATCAAACAGGTCACACTTCGAGTAGAACAAAGAAATCATTATGACGATCATAAAACAACGCCATAATTTCCACCAACCTGAATCTATGTTGTGCGTTTGTATGTCAGTTTTCTATATATTGTACGAAAATCGTGATATTAGGAACAAACAATTGATTATTATATCATGTGAGGCATGTACGCCCCCAAAGGGTTTCCTTCAGTATGCGGTGTAGGCATCTGTAATGGTGATTTTTATTACTAATTGTCTTTAATTGTTGAAAACCTTTTATGAAATTATCGATTCTTGGGAGTATTATTTTTTCATGTTACAATTTAAATAGGATATTTTGCAAGGTATCGAAGAATTTGGTGCCCTCGATAACACTTTAGTACAAATTTTCACAATTGACTGATGGCATGATCGTCAAAACATAAAATCTACAGACACACTGTATGTATGGATGTATGTAATTCTTCTCGTGTGCTTTTTTATACTAGCATCTGTATATAACTATCAAGTTTACTTCATAAATAATCATATATTCAATTTAAAATTAATTTTGTCAGTAGACATGACATGTCTTCGTAATTGACGTGGTGACCTAATGAAACTTCATGATTGATGTTTATTGTCTATGGCGTATAACATCTCGTTAAAGAAGAACACTACATGTCCGGGTAATCTAAACTGCCCTCCTGGCTGAACCCATCACTTATCGTGTGCTTGGTAATTGAATTTGAATTTGAAATTTGTATGTTTTATTGCAAATACAGAATGTTTAAACCTCTGAACAGGACACGCCTGCAGTTAATACGGACATATGGGTTTATATAATGTATGATTAATAAATAAGATCAATTATAATCTATGAAAAAATATGTGAATCAAATTTGTGGCCTTTAGACTCCTCCACTATATCATTGTCGGAAGTTTTTTCTGTTTTTTTTTTTTTTTTTTTCTTTTCTTTATATACATGTAAAAGTAATAAGTGAAAAGAGGTACATAGTAGTTATGTTTAGTGGAATTTAGTCGTAGGCCAACAAATGTGACAACGTCCATTGCATATACCCATCAGAATTGGAAGTCTAAGACAAAGCGAAAACCAACATGGGCAGCTTTCCACCAAGCTGTATGATAAGCGAAGTCCTTTCTGGATAACAGCATTCCAGCATTCCCAACCTATGATGTTTACATGCCGCAGCTAATTCGATTTTTAGGGCTTGTTCCCACTATCACGATTTTTCTTTCAAGATGTCGTCAACTGACGGACAAATTCTTAAAACAGGGATTTAAAAATGAAGGTTGGTGAAAATCATTGGAGGTTTTACGATCGTCTTAGTGACTCATTGAGAATATTTCTTTTACTTTGTAAGATATGAAGCTGGACATATTTGATGCTCGTTGGTTTGCCTATTGTTTCCGTTGTTGTATATCTTGTTCATGTGTGTTAATAGTGTATTGTTGTCATGTTATATCAGTTTGTTGTCCTCATGTTATAAAAAATAAGTCGTATAGTATTTATACTATATTGGTTATTGTGTATTGTCATATCATAATATTTACAATGTATTGACGTCACGTTTTATTATATTTCATTGCCATGTTAAATGAGTTACAATGTATTTACGTCACTTTTTATTATATTTCATTGTCATATTATACTAGTTACAATGTATTGACGTCACGTTTTATTATATTTCATTGTCATATTAAATGAGTAACAATGTATTGACGTCACGTTTTATTATACTTCATTGTCATGTTAAATGAGTTACAATGTATTTACGTCATTTTTTATTATATTTCATTGTCATATTATACTAGTTACAATGTATTGACGTCATGTTTTATTATATTTCATTGCCATGTTAAATGAGTTACAATGTATTGACGTCACGTTTTATTATATTTCATTGTCATATTATATTAGTTACAATGTATTGACGTCACGTTTTATTATATTTCATTGTCATATTATATTAGTTACAATGTATTGACGTCACGTTTTATTATATTTCATTGCCATGTTAAATGAGTTAAAATGTATTGACGTCACGTTTTATTATATTTCATTGTCATATTATACTAGTTACAATGTATTGACGTCATGTTTTATTATATTTCATTGCCATGTTAAATGAGTTACAATGTATTGACGTCACGTTTTATTATATTTCATTGTCATATTATATTAGTTACAATGTATTGACGTCACGTTTTATTATATTTCATTGTCATATTATATTAGTTACAATGTATTGACGTCACGTTTTATTATATTTCATTGCCATGTTAAATGAGTTAAAATGTATTGACGTCACGTTTTATTATATTTCATTGTCATGTTAAATGAGTTACAATGCACTGTCATCATATAATATTAGTGTGTTGTGTCCATGTTGTGAACATTGAATGCTCTGGTTTCATATTATATTAGTCATTTGGAATTGTCATATTATATCAGATACAATGTTTTGTCGAAATGTTAAATTAGCAGTGTCGTCATGGTTACGTGTAACCCTAAAGGAAAAGCTATACCGAGCTTTTTCCTGTATAGAGTATTGATTAGTACTTACTCAGGGGTTCCGACCGACTCTATTTTGTTTGAATTATGTTATAAGATTTTCTTTTACGTGACACTTTTTAACATTTATATGACGTTTGGGCATCATAAAAGTAGATATTACATTTACCGAAACATTTTAGTTTAAAATCTTTTATCCAGATATAAATATTATTAAATTGAAGTAATTAATTAATTAATTAATTAGACTAGGTCCTAGACGAGGAGTTTCCATTTCAGATCACAATACTCTGGGCCGTTTTGATGAACTATAGAACAATAAATTTGCCGCGTGACGTTGACATGTGATTACACTTACAACAATTCCGACATGGGTTCTTACATTTCCTGACAAGCAAATCTCATTATATACTTCATTGTCTCTCAAACGTCGAGCTCTCTGCCTTATCTACATGACTTCCTATCGTAATAGGTATTAATACAGCAGCGCATTTTATATATCAGCTTACGCATGAGCGGTCATAATTTCACGAAAAACATACATGAATGCATGTATTAGAATAATGGCTGTTTAGTATTCCTGATATCTAATAACAATCTGCATGCAAAATTTTCAATTTAAAGCAAATAATTAAATTTCATACAAAATTAACCGTTAAATTTCTGTATGTCTAATTATGGTGCTTTTGCACTTTCCTACCTAGAACTCCAAGGCTTAGAAATTAGGCCCTTACCAACATTGTCGAGTCCTAGAAGGACGACACAGTTGTTGGTGCAGTTTCATTCACTGATTGGCTCTGCTGTATTTAGCTCTAAATGTGTTTGGAAAGGTAGCATTCGCTTGCGTTATTTACACATTCTTTCAACAAGAACATTCAAATGTCCCTCTCTTTACTCATGTGTTTTTTTTATTCATGATGCTATATTCCACTGGTACCATTTATCCGTCAGTCCACCCGTGGACTTACATCTAAGCCGAGTACGTCAATATATTTAAGTTTTCCATGTAATTGTACTATAACACTTTAAATATATATAAACCAATCTGCATATGATCATGTTATTTCAACGTGAAAACCCTCTAAGTTGTCGGAAACATTTATAATGCGTGAAAGTAAATTAGTGAAGTGTGTTTACTTTTTTTTATGGGGGGAGGGAGGGGGTCTGATGAGACAACATTTCTTACTTGATCATAAAACATTCTTTAGATTAGAAAATGTCTCTAGGATATTAATGCCCCGCACCCAGTGCCAGTGAACTTAAACCGTTAAACCAATGAGGATCTTAATACATAAAATTTTAGAATATGATTTTATGATAGTATATGAACCAAATCTGTTCAGAGGTTTTGAAGATATGATATTAAGTATAAGAAAACGAAACATCGGACGAACATGAATACCGCTATATGAACATGGATATATAAAAAGGAATCTGTTTTTATCAACAACAAAAAAAAGAAGAAAAAACTATATGATGGAAAAAAATAGATTCAGAACAGAAATAATACGATTTGAAGAAATAATGATAATAATGCAATATCAGGCTCTCATTACATGTGTGTATTAAAGGTATGTACCTGGCGGGGACAACACCCACATCAAACAACATGTAAACATAATCCTGATCCAAACTCGTATCTTATGCAACTAGGACAAAATATGATCAACAATAGGAAGATTTACACGAAGTCTCTTAAAGATTCCAGGAAAATAAGACCAGGCGTTCCGGAGGAGAAAGATCTGCTTCATCAACAACAACCGCCATGTAAATCTCCACCAATTCAATTCACTTCCACAGATGAGTACACGGACAATAACAGCGGAAACATCAGGTGACGAGCATTAAACACGTCCAACTCCATACCACACAAGGAAATTGAATATTTCGCATTGAGATCACTATGACGACCGTTAAACTACCCTAGAATTTTCATCAACCTGCATCTCATTATGTAAATCTTGAACAGACGAAGTGTGTTATATCAAATCATTAAACGAGAACAAAAATGAGAAGGTTACCAAAAATAGAATCACCGGGCGTGAAGTAGCTGTAACAAGAAATCTATTAAAGTTGTCTTATTTGTTTTACACATCGGGATTCCCAACCTTCAATACGATGATTTGATGACGTAGGTGTTTTACGTTCAAATAAACATCAATAAGAAATATCAATATGTTTACTTATGTAGCTCTTATATGTATACACTGATCCTGTTGAATTAAGTCAATAACTCTAAGTAATTTTACCGGTATTTGTTGGGGTAATGGAGATAATTACATATCTCAAATAAATCTATTTTTCTCCCTTATTGATATATACGTACATGTGTTAATCACGCCATCTTAGAGTTATTTTAATGTATTACAATAGTATTTAAACATCATGCTTTCAACAAACAAAATGTCCACTTAACGAATTTTTCAACTTGAATATTCGACAATCATTTAAAATGCTCATTAAAGTAACAGTACATGTAAAATTAGTAATAAAACCTGAAATGAAAGTTCATTATAAATTGAACAACAGGTTGACAAGGTCTACTGACTTACCATGTTCATCTGTGAGTGGTTGGTGTGCTAATGCCTGTGTTTTCTGTTTGCTTGCATACATACATATATATATATATATATATATATTCACCTACACTAGACACAAATTAAATATGTATTGTATATTAACTAACAATGATTCATTACTTACATGTAATTTAACAAGACGGGCGTCAAACTTTTAAGATATATTTTTATAGAAAAAAGATCTTGAAGCAGCACCACTGGATGACAGAGACTGAAATTCTAGGATTAACAGAGTTACTCCTGACCTAAATAGTTTTACGTCATTTCAAAATATGAAATAATTGTTTTGTTTTCTAAATACAATGGAGGCATTATCTCGGTGCGAATAATGATATGAAGCAGTGCACATGTTTCCATTTTAATCTACAAAATTACTGTTGGTTTGTATGACGTATAAGTTGTCCCTCTGACACAAGAATCACGTATGTTATACCAAACTGTCACAGAGACAAACATACATATATATTATAACGTCTTTGTGGTTCACACAGAGGCATGACCTTTAATGATTGACAGAAAGTAGGTTA
Organism: Ylistrum balloti; assembly: GCF_031769215.1. Lineage (NCBI taxonomy): Eukaryota > Metazoa > Mollusca > Bivalvia > Pectinida > Pectinidae > Ylistrum > Ylistrum balloti. The sequence continues at coordinate 351,805 of NW_026782192.1, forward strand.
TTTATGGTAGAACACTATACTGAACCAAAGTTAAAACAGACTAATAAAAATGTGTCATGTGACAACGCAGCTGACGACGTTCATCGATTCATATTCAAGTGTATCATCTTTACAGTTCAAATTGCGAAAAATTATATTTTAAAACAAACATCCTTTTTGCGTCAAAACCCAGACACGTGTGCCTGTGCTTAGCGTTATTTTTGCTGTTGGGAATCTTATAAAAATAACTACTAGAAGATTATTTTACTAGTTTTATTGAAATCGACAACCTGAAAAAATGTTCGGAAACATACACCACTTTTATTATCTCCAGTTTTCTGTTATATCCCGATATCGACCTGTGGCTTTTTTTGTTTAATGAATTATTCATTTCATTATTTATTTGTGCATTTTGTTTCGATTTTTAATTCGTATTTTTGCTTCAATATCTATAAAATTTAATACATTTTTTTTTTAATTTTTAGAGTCGGCCCCTCTCTTATTTTCATCTAAGTTTGGCAGGTGTCATCGATGAAGCAGAAGACGCTTATGCTTCCGGAACACCTGGTCTTACCCTCCTTGTACTTTTTCATGAGTTTCCGTGTAAATCTTTCTTTTGTTCATAATTTGCGGTAGTTTTATGGAATTTGAGTGTGAATAATATTATGTTGGTATTTTCTTGGTGTTTTTTGTGAACATTATCATCCCTTCTGATTTTAATGACCGTTTGGCAGTTTGCATCATCTTCACTTATTATTCGAGATATGCTGTATTAACTACTAGATAAATATTTAAGAGGTTCCCTATTGCATGACTGGAGATGACATGATGTATGTCCCTGATGTAATCAACTTGTATATTCTGAAACACGCATTAGTGTCCTTCCTCATACTATGGTCACCACTGCTTGCTAGAGATATTTTAGTGTCAAAGCCTTGAAACTCCTAATAACGAATTCAATTCCAAAATCGTTTAAATAAATATCAGTCTCTACAGTATAATGTTTTAGGTCATTAACCAAATTTCCCCTAAGCACCATTAAACAGAAAAGCCCCCTTCCTTGTACCAATATTTAAACATAAAATAAAAGACACATGAGCCCAAGCGAATTTATCATGCTAATGTCAACAAATCTTATTTTAAAAAAACACGAATCAGCGCCGGAATTTGCAGCAGCAATTACTCTCAGGTTTATCATAAACCGGCTAATTAAAAAAAATGGTTTTTTAAATACTAAAAAATAAAGCAAACGTTTTTATACTCCACTAGTTTGTAATCTTAATAATAATGGGAAATGACATATATAGAAACAATTTATCTACCAGAAAAAAAATATGATCCCTTCTCCGATTTAATTTCCCTGATGATTAAATTTTGATTTCTGAGGACTTTGAATGACAGTTATGTGGCCCTTACCATTTCCAAATGTTTAATGGTGGTTTACCAGACTGTTTAAAGGTTGACATATTCCTGGTGGTTAAACCGCTCATTTGAACGCTTTGTTGTACATTTTTTATATAAGTATGTAAGTGGCTATTGTGGATCTCACTAATATTGCTGTACATATTTGTTCTTCAGAGCGAGGTACATTAGAAATCTCATTGCATTCTCTTTTCTGGTTCGTCTCTCCAAGTTAAAATGGTATGGTTTATAAAATTCACAATATCCAGGGTCAGTGAAGGGTGACTGTCCAATATATGGGAAGTGAATCCTTATTTTGTGTACGTACTTTAGGCTGTGATACATTCCTGTAGGCGTCCTTGTCATATTGCGGAACTTCAGCTAATATTATGCGGCTTCTGCACTCAATAAAGTCGTTTAAACTAAAGCAGTCGGATTTAAACTCATCGCTAATTGAAGTCGATGGAAAACCGGAAAACAACAATGAGTAATTTAGCAAACGGGCGTAAATATTTTGATGTTTGATAATGACTGGGGTTTTTTTTTATAAAATTTAAGGTAATAATGATTTTTTGGGAGGAGTGGTGGACTGTAGATTAATCCTTTATAGAGAAAGCTCTTCAGACAATACGGAATATACCACAGACAATTGTGATATAGACAATGACCTAAGTTACAGAATATTTAAGTTTGAAATTCGTGCGGCATTAGTTTTATCCCTAAAACCACTTGTAATATTTGTGAAATGCTGTCGTTTAGTCAACTTTTCAAGGTTATTTTATTCATTGGCGCACGATGGGGAAAATACAGAAAAATACATCACACTAGCCATGTTCACCAGAGCGCCAAACCTCTGTCTGGACCTTGGTTACAGATAAAAGACAGTCACAAGTAAAAACATTAATAAGTATCGTCTATCATTGTTTTTGTGTCGTTACTTGTAGGCATTCTTCGTCATCAATACCGATGTTCATAAGCAAAGAACCTTTGTCTTTATACTACACATCAAAACTCGGTGGATCTTTAAACAACACATCACGTGTCAGTGGGTCTTTATACCACATATCACGTGTCAGTTGGTCTTAATACAACACATCATGTGTCAGTGGGTCTTTATACCATATATCACGTGTCAGTTGGTCTTAATACAACACATCATGTGTCAGTGGATCTTTATGCAACACATCACGTGCCAGTGGGTCTTTATAGAATACATCACGTGTCAGGGGGTCTTTTTACAACACGCCAAGTGTCAGTGGATCTTTATGCAACACATCACGTGCCAGTGGGTCTGTATAGAATACATCACGTGTCAGTGGGTCTTTGTACTACACATCACGTGTCAGTGGGTCTATAGAGAATACATCACGTGTCGTTGGATCTTGATAAATCTAATACGACATGTCGGTGGATCGTTTTAATCACCCCATGATATGTGAAGGAGGATCGTTTTTGTATAACACATGCCATGTGTCATTGAGTATCTTTAACAAGCACATGTCGGTTTGTTGTCTTTATATATATACCACATTAACAACGTAATTAATTACTAAGATATTTATTTATTGGGCGCAGATTCCTGTTGATTACATAATCGTGTTACAGTAGGGATGAATTCAGCAATTCAGTAATAGTATAACTGACAATTATACACTTATTTAAAAACAACTTATTCCGGATATTGAATCATGAAATATCAAGTTTCCCAATGAAAGTATCCTAGATGAACCGCAATCCATTTACCGGAAGTTCAACCAGGGAACAAATCACAAAAAGTTAACATCAAACCGGAAGTTAAACAAGATAACAAAAAACAAAAAAAGACATCATCAAACAGGAAGTTCAACAAGAGAACAAATCACAAAAAGATAACATCAAACCGGAAGTTCAACAAGAGAACAAATTACAAAAAAGATATTATCACACCGGAAGTTCAACAAGAGCACAAATCACAAATGAATATTATCAAACTCGTTATGTATTAGCATATCCCTTTGTTAACTACACATGTCAGGGACCTGTTACTCCATAAATAGTGTTCTATGTTGGTTATGCTACAAATATTAAGTAAAACTGGTTATACTTTTAATGTTTGTAGAATCTCAATGTATATCTAGGACAGCATAGATATACTTATACGAAATAATGCTTGTTTGTGAGTCATCCACGAAAAAAACAGGCAACCAATAAGATCATAGGAGTTCCCTGTACATCCCACCCAACACATAGGAAAACCGTCACCAACGGCTATCGTAGGAATTAGGTAGAAAAGAGTGCGGTGTCATTGAACAGAAACTCCTTCAAAGCATGAGACATAGTTTTTAGAAAAAAAAACATTGGTTTTATCTGATGCATGGGTAAATATTAGAAATGTTGTAATGTAATTAGTTTGCCGTATGTTGATAAACTATATTAGGAGGGTCATCTAGTTTTAACAACTGTCTGGTTTTAGGAAACGCTTCACCCAACACATTCCTCCTTCAAATTGTCAGAATATATGTTGACACGTGTAAAAAGTCCGCCATAAATTTAGCTATTCAAGCTGATGCTTTCAAAAAGACCCCATTGTTCACAGATGATCTAAGGATGAAAATGATAACAAAACTTAATTGACATTTAGATATTGTCACGTCTGTAAATATCAAAAGCAGCTGATTTCTAACGCCCAACTCAATGATTTATCGTCACTGAAAGCAAAACGCTACAGTGGTTATCCCAATACAAAAGTAATGAGATTTGAATTTTCACTCACACGTGCCAAACATGCAATACCATTTGCAAGGTTAACTGGAAAACTTAAACCTTGGCAGAGGTCATCTCCAAAGTGCCTGCAGATTGACCCACTCTGTTTTGGAACAATATCCCAATATCTGGACATATGACATTGGTTGTGTAAAGACCCAACGACACGCGTCAAGGGTTGACTAAAAAAGGCCCGCCGACGCGTGACATTGGTTGTAAAAAGACCCAACGACACGCATCATGGGTTGACTAAAAAGACCCATCGATGCATGACATTGGCTATATAAAGACCCAACGACACGCATCATGGGTTGACTAAAAATTGACTGTATAAAGACCCAACGACACGCATCATGGGTTGACTAAAAATTGGCTGTTTAAAGACCCAACGACACGCATCATGGGTTGACTAAAAATTGACTGTATAAAGACCCAACGACACGCATCATGGGTTGACTAAAATTGACTGTATAAAGACCCAACGACACGTGTCATGGGTTGACTAAAAATTGGCTGTATAAAGACACGTGTCATTTGTTGTACCTGTTGATTGGTAAATCCAGGACACTTGTCGTTGGATCTTTATACAGCCCATGTCACGTGTCGATGGATCGTTAAAGTGAGGCCATGTCACGTGTAGGTGGATCGTTTGAGTGTGCCCATGTCACGTGATGTGTCATAGGGTTATCTTTATTCAGCATATGTCGGTTTATCGTGCCGCATGAAATTAAAAGATCTGCGAAAAACATTATCAGTTATCACAAGTAAATCTGAAAGGAAAGTGACAATCAAGTTTATTTTCCTTAGAACGTAGACTGTAAATTGGTGCAAATACACAAACAAAAACCGTATTAATAGACAGCTGAGGATCACAAATTTGACACATCGTTGGGGATCCTTAATATTTGCTTAATGTACGTATTGTTTCATATTTTACATTTATCTATATATCTCAGGTTTTAGACAAAGCCAAACATCATTAGACAATAATTGATGTCATTTATAGGCGTCTGTAAATATTTATCAAAACAACAATATTGGCTTATATCCTATATAAATGGTTTGATAAGTAATAAACATGTTTTATTTCCTCGCCTAAACCAGTTGATGTTGTATATAATTGACAATAAAATGGTATCATTCACTTTCCTTATCTGAACTCGGGAGAGTGTAGATATTTTTATACAGTAACTACATTGACGGACGCTGTATGCTGACAGATATAATTAACGACGAATGATTAAAAGTTTTATGATGGTACACGTCGTTAAAAATGACTGAACTTGTTTCCCTTTCTATGAGACATCAACATACGCAGACAAAATTTGAGGACATAATTACCAACTTCTAAGTTTAACATTTAAACTTCGTCATTGATCAAAAGTTACTCAATGTCTCATACATTCAATAATGATTTTTATCAGATATGTCTCAGGAAATGTTGACTTTTGTTATTAATTTGCCTTTGGTCATAAACAGGGCACATATTCCTTACTTAGTCATCATTTTGCCTGGTGATGCCTGATAAGTACAGCGATGAACCAATGAACAGACAGAGTATTCAGGGTCCGTCTTGAACATGTATATAACACAGCAAAAGCATATTACATGTATTATTAACGGGGTAAATTCCAAAATTGTCGACAGGCGGCTGGTTAAGGAGGCCATCTGGATATGCCGCTGCAGGCCAGTATGTACAGGAACGAGGGGGGCCATAGCCCATCGCACATCTATGACCAAGTATTTAACAATTGTAAATTGACAACAGTTCGTTGTTACCATCGAGTATGTTTATGAAATGTACAAAACTCCATTGGGATGGAAATGTAAGCTATTTTTAGCTCGGTCTTATTCTATTTGTATCTTTCTTTTCTCCATATGTTGCCAATAAATATTTTCAAATTCAATATTATTTTCTTAATTTTAAAAACTGCATCATCATTGACTTCCGAGTGCTGCACGTGACATTTTATCACACCCTGCTGTTTGTACAGGAATGATTTAATGATCACGTGATCTAATATTTATACCGCTGTGTGGTTAGTCTTAATTAGGAAAATATCATTTACAATCTTGTTTGCTCAACCCAACACGAAATATCTGAAAATAAAATCTTTATTAGGAAAATATCATTTACGATCTTGTTTGATCAACCCAACACGAAATATCTGGAAATGATGTCAATACGTATTAGGTTTGAACTTAATTAGGAAACCGTATGTTAATTTTGCGTTTCGTTTTAATATTCACTTTGTCATCAATCAGTTGCTATAAGGATGTATGATAATATGCACTTAATCTTCTTCAATAAGTAGACAAAAATTCATTTGAGAAATTTTATTTTAAGGTATTAAAACGCGATGTATTGAAAGATGTCCTATTGTAGTGTTAATTACACACGTAACGAATCAATTTATGTGACATCCTGAAACATCTACGTCATTAGACTTCAGTCAACGTCAGATGTACTCTTCCACACAATAGTGTTAGCATGTATCAATAATTTTTCTGTCGGCCCTATACCCTACCTTGAGTTCTTCGTGGAGCTGGTCTCTGTCCATGTCGTGATATATATTGTGTGATCTTAGTTGTACATATTCTTCACGTGTTCCCTTGATTCTATTGTGATGTGTTTGTTAACGCGTGACTCATGATATTTTTTCTGTTCGACTTTTTCCATACCGAGTTTCTCATCGTAAACATATATTGCGATCTATGAATTGTACAGAAGACCAAAACCTGCCATAGAAATACAGGCAGTACAAATTCTCACAGTAACGTGCCAAATAAACAGGAAAATTGTACATTGATTTGTGCAAAGATAAACAAAATTTACCATCTTGCTCATCCTGACATAATGAGTTAATACAAACCAGGTACTGGTCTTCAGGTGTCCCACGTGACTGTATCAATCTTCTCGTGAATAACTAAATATTTTAAACTGTAAATTCAATATGCAGTTGTTATACAGAAGAACATCTACATTGTGATGAAAATAAAGTTATAAAAAATACTTAGATAAATTACAGCTTTTTAATGATTTAGATACAGTGTAGCCAAACAATTGATTAAACTGATTCATACATTTATTTCAACCTTGTCGGACTCGTCAGTGGTGCTTTTAAGGCGCTGTCACATTCCAGCGTATAGAGCCAGCGTATGAAGAACGTATGGACTTTTTGGGCATACGCTGAAACACGCTAGAGGTACGCTGAAGGTACGTTACTCATACGTCGAGTACGCTTCTCATACGTTGAAATTGAGTGGGTCAGGAAACCTAGTGTTAAAGGAGCATATAATGAACGTGTGTCTGACGTGTGTCTAACGAATGGCTAACGTTATGATGGTAGTTCTAACGACAGTCTAACGTACTCAACTTATGTCTAACGTGTTCTGAGTGTACAGTCAGCATATCCCGTGTGTATTTCATGCGTATTTCCAGCGTATAGGGGTTATTTCCAAATCTGTAACAGTTTGTACCAGCAGTTCAGGGATGGAGGTTGCTGTGCTGTTACAGTTGGCTGTTGAGTATGCTAGACACAAAAGAAGAAGGCGTTGAATGAGACGTGCGATCTGGGTGAAACTTTGAATTGGAAGGTGGCGTCAATTTGGCCTTTATGACCAGCTTATGGTTGAATTGAGAAATGAAGATCAGAAAGCCTTCAGGAACTTCCTTCGCATGCCTCCAGAAATGTATGATGAACTGCTGGACAGGGTTGGTCCAAACATCACCAGACGACCTTGCTATACACAGGGAACCCCTAGAGCCTGGACTGAAGCTTGCATTGACTCTGCGGCATCTTGCATCTAGAAGCAGTTATTCCACAATGCAGTATGGGTGGCGTGACCCCCATAACACACAGTCAGTGATTGTCTGCCAGGTGTGCCAAGCCATCGTTGACGAGTACTTGCCTGAAGTCATGACATGCCCCACTACTCCAGAGGGATGGCGTGGCATATCTGATAAATTCCCGCAGAAGTGGAACTTTCCCCATGCCTGTAGTTGTAACAAAATGAGTAAAAAATGGATTTAATGGTAACTTTGGAATGGTGTGTATAGTAGAGAGCAGCATCTTAGTTTAAAGTACATCAGGTCAAAAGTCGGTCAATGCTGGACCGAGGTAAAAATCCCATGAGTGACAGGTAGTGATGCACGCCTGATAACGGGCGGGGTGTGTACCTCAGTGTTGAAGCACCGTGGATATTAACGCGAAGTACTAACTATGGAAAACCTCTATACGATGAAATAAACGTTTCGGTCAACCCAAGTAAACACCGTGTTTAGTCATGGTGTTATATAGTGCACTAGATGGAAAGCACATTGCTTGCGAGTGTCCCCCCAAGAGCGGATCCCAGTATTACAACTATAAGGGTTTTTATTCCATGGTATTGATGGCCCTTGTAGATTCAGACTACAAATTTAACTGGGCGGACGTGGGCAGTGCAGGCTGTGCATCTGATTCTCAGATCCGCTACAACTCTGAGCTGAAAGAACTGGTAGAGGATGGAGCCCTTGGATTGCCTGAGCCAGATCCTTTACCTCATAACAATCAGGATGTACCTTATTTCTTCCTGTGGGACGATGAGTTTGCACTCGCGAGATGATGATAAGCCATACAGCCAACGAGGCTTCAACAATGAAGAGAGGATCTTCAACTACAGGATTTCCCGAGTAGTTCAAAATGCTTTTGGCATCCTGGCCAACCGGTTTCAACTACTATGCAACATACCCCCTCCACCGTGAAGCTATTCGTCAATGCCTGCATTGTGTTGCATAACTTGATGAGGATCCGATACCCAGGTATCCAGAATCAGCAGCTTGACCGTCCGGAAAACCGGAATGGTGATTTCGTCCCTGGAGCCTGGAGGAAATGCAAGAACTTGGAAGATACACATACAGGTGTTGCCAGTAACACAGCCACAAAGAAAGGGATGAAGCTGAGAAATCTCCTGAGGCGCTGGGTAAATTCCGAGGCAGGTTCCGTCCCATGGCAACAGCAGATGATTTTAAAGTGTCAAAGAAATGAACTGTTATCAACGCACATGCAACACCAGAATGAACTGTTTTATGTGAAGTGTATAGCTTAAAAGGTCCATTTCACAAGCCAATGTAATGTATATTTACTTAAATGTCATTAAAGATTGCCATGAAACTGTACTTATATATATATGTGCCACCTTTTATACACCGCTGTGTACGCTCCTCATACGTTAGGCTGACGTTCCGCATACGTTTCTCATACGTCGGGGTTACGCTGATATACGTTACTCATACGTCGGAATGCGTCCAACTCAAATACACATCACATCACATACGCTACTCATACGCTACTCATACGCTGACGGTCACTAGGCTCACATCACTCTAGCGGTCATTAACCGAAAATCGACCTTATACGCTGAAAAGATGTGCGTATAAACAATTTTTCGAAATATTCGATACGTTCCTCATACGCTTGCTCTATACGCTAGAGTGTAACAGCGCCTTAAAGATATAAATTTTGAAACCTAGGAGGCGACTGGAAAATCTAAACTTACCGAAAACAAATCTAGAGGGGGAGGTGCAGCAGTCCATAATTGAATAAATTTTGTAATTATCAGACAGCAGATAATTATAGAATTAGCGTCCAGTATATGTGTCTGACAAGGTATTGACAAGGTAGCGTTGTGTGTGATAGCACTTTGCAATATTTTTTATATTAAACTTTTTAAAGTGCCTGATTTTGTCCTATTTGTAAGAAGTTAATTGCTCCCGAGGTGTTTGGCTTACTGCTCTAAATTTTGAGAAAAAATTATCAGAATATAACTTTTACATGACCTTCGTGTTGGTTTTGACAAGTGTCAGTTCATATTTAGATATACATTACAATATCTGTGCTAATTATTTGACCATAAATACTGCAACTGATAGACAATGCAAATTTTAATTTAATTGGTTTCCTACATTTCATGCTATGTAGAAATTCTATCTTAAAGAGCCAGACCCACTCCTCGACCGATACTATTTTACATCAAAAAATAATTATGACCTTCTATTTTTCTCGGGTAGCAAAAGTTCTGACTAACCCTGTGATACTTTTAAAGTAAATCGCTACCAATCTAACGTAATAAATAGATTTAAAAAAGAATTCGAAACGACTCAGCGCTAATTCATAATTATGCGGGAAGTCCTGCCCTCTGACGCATGCGCAAAGAACTGTAAATAAATATGCCGTCTTCCAACATGGCAGAAAGCGTGCGAGGGAAGCGGGGAAGAAAACGTGTTTTGACGGACTCCGAGGCGAAAAAAGGGAAATGGCTGCTTCATACTATGTATCGCTCTCTGTTTGGCTCTCTCGTGTAGTATCACTCTAAAATCATATTCATAAATACTCTTATCATCGAATATTCGCTTTAGATAGATCCATTTCGCGATGTTCGATATACTCGTTACCGTATCGTAGCCCCTATTTGAGGGCCTCTTTGCAATTAATCGTAGTTTTTCTGTAATCTGCACGTTTTTGTGTCATATCTAAGCATTGAAAGATGTGATCAATACATAAGTTAGATGATTTCCGTAGAGGATATATAGAGTATTGATTGCATTTATCGTTAAAAATTTCTTTACAAGCGATGGCACATGGACGTACTACTCACCTCTTCCTCCATTTTTGTTTTGGTTCTGACCGCGTCTGAACGTATCACGTGACTTTTCCTCATCAATATTCATATCCTGGACAACGTCTATCTCTTGTTCACGATGAAATTAAAATTATTTGTTACAATAAAATATTTTCTAACCAACCTGAAATGTTAACGCCTATAGCGGAAAATAAAGTGCGATAATTGTTACGTTTTTTATTTTAAATAACTTCATAAATACAACCTTTCAAAAAATCGTCAACGATCAAATGTAACATTCCAGAAATGTTGACCACATGAGATGATTTTTTTTTATAATTCAAACTTTAGATCGATAAAAGATGAGTAACGTTTGAATATCAGAAATTTTACATTGACAATAAAATAATAGAAGCTATTGTGTGTGGATTTAGGTCAATACCAAATGTCTCACACTGACTTTGATGCTGTGTCAATTTTTCAAATCTTTGAATTAGAATACACTTAAATTGTTTTGAATAATGTTCAGCTTTAATGATAACGAGTCTTCCTTCTGTCAAGTGTCTCGGAATGCGGTCATCCATCACAGAAAATTTAATTGTGGGATGATGTAAATGTGTGATGGGAAGATTCAATAGTAATAAATCGTACAATCTGTTTAAACACAGACTCCAATAAATCTTCACACTTCAGTTATAACCGTTATCTTTTATTGGAAAGGAATTAAGCGTCACTCCAGTCCTTTTCTTATGTAATAAAATTTTTAAATACAATTTGTAATGACAGTATCCGGTGAGAACGCTGTGGTTTTAGGAATAATGCAAATGTATTTGGGGTTTCCCAGTGTGGCTGCAATATATCAATATCCCCAGCGGTAAGCGTTGGTCTGCACATCATCGGATTGGGTGTGGTTAGATACTTGTTCTCAGGATGTTGAAAACCGGCCTGTCTAATTAAAACTATAACATAACTGAATTTCCCAAAGTTACTGTGTTGAATCGTTTGTCAGAACAATTACAATATAGCTTTAACATGACATCGTAAGAACATCTAAATATCAGTTATCGGATATGTGATAATCCCTCCTAACACTTTTTTAGAATCTCTGACGAGTCCTAAAAGGACGAAATAGCAGCTTTACTAACGAGTTCTAGAAGGACGAAATAGCAGCATTACTAACGAGTCCTGAAAGGACGAAACGGCTGTATGATGTAGTATCACTGACGAGCCCTTTAAGGACGAAATGGCTGTATGATGTAGCATCACTGACGAGCCATATAAGGACGAAACAGCTGTATGATGAAGTATCACTGACGAGTCCTATAAGGACGAAACAACAGTATGATGGAGCATCACTGACGAGCCCTAAAAGGACGAAACGGCTGTATGATGTAGCATCACTGACGAGCCCTAAAAGGACGAAAGAGCTGTATGATGGAGCATCACTGACGAGCCCTTTAAGGACGAAACAGCTGTATGATGGAACATCACTGACGAGCCCTAAAAGGACGAAACGGCTGTATGATGTAGTATCACTGACGAGTCCTATAAGGACGAAACGGCAGTATGATGGAGCATCACTGACGAACCCTAGAAGGACGAAATGGCTGTATGATGTAGCATCTCTGACGAGTCCTATAAGGACGAAACGGCTGTATGATGGAGCATCACTGACTAGCCCTAAAAGGACGAAACGGCTGTATGATGTAGCATCACTGACGAGTCCTAGAAGGATGAAACGGCTGTATGATGGAGCATCACTGACTAGCCCTAGAAGGACGAAACGGCTGTATGATGTAGCATCTCTGACGAGTGCTATACGGACGAAACGGCTGTATGATGGACCATCACTGACTAGCCCTAAAAGGACGAAACGGCTGTATGATGGAGCATCACTGACGAACCCTAGAAGGACGAAACGGCTGTATGATGTAGCATCTCTGACGAGTCCTATAAGGACGAAACGGCTGTATGATGGAGCATCACTGACTAGCCCTAAAAGGACGAAACGGCTGTATGATGTAGCATCACTGACGAGTCCTAGAAGGATGAAACGGCTGTATGATGTAGCATCACTGACGAGCCCTAGAAGGATGAAACGGCTGTATGATGTAGTTTAATTATTTGGATTTGCTGTTCGTAATTCTGATTTTGTCGTTAAAACTACTATAAACTTGCAGGTATGTTTACGATATTGTTCCAAATGGGGTCTAATGTCTGTTTGCTTACAAAAAAAATAAAGAATAGAAATAGGAAATGTTATCAACTAATGAATAGTCTTCTATTTACACGATGTATTGGCAATGATATTCGAAACTAGACTTTTCAATCATTGGAAGTTCTGTGATAAAAGTATCTAGATATCTTACACACACATGACCACTCACTACCACAATCCACCACTCACTACCAAACTCCACCACTCACTACCAAACTCCACCACTCACTAACACACTCCACCACTCACTAACACACTCCACCACTCACTTCCACACTCCACCACTCACTTCCACACTCCACCACTCACTACCACACTCCACCACTCACTTCCACACTCCACCACTCACTACCACACTCCACCACTCACTACCAAACTCCACCACTCACTACCAAACTCCACCACTCACTACCACACTCCACCACTCATTACCACACTCCACCACTCACTACCACACACCACTACTCAAACACGTACAAAACAAACGTAGATTGGTATTATAATTGTTTTACAACCGCCCGAATATAATGTACATGAATGATGACTCTGTTAAGTCTACGTGACAACCCTAACACACCGTGTCATGTACTAACTGATACAGGGAAGTGTAGGGCGAATGGTGAATGGATCTATACCACATTGTAAACATGTGTAGGACAATGGGCTTCCTTTAATAATAGTGCCCTGTATCTCTAAGGTTGTAGAACGTTTGCACGAGACCAATTTATAATAATATCAGTTACTACATTGTTACGGTTGCATATCTCGTGCTAATCGTAAAATTTCAAAAGATTTTTGCACACCTGATAAATAATAGTTAATTTCCTGATTCGTTGTGTAATCCTTGTTTTATCACACTCCATCTATCAATCTTAGCTACATATCTAGTTTACATTGCGTAATGCTTTATTTAAAATGAGGACAATTTTAAAAACCAAACACAAAAAATATCAAATGAATATATGCATTCATGATACTAGCACGATTTTTATCAAACACAGCTATAAAACAATGACTGATTTATTAGTGTGCGCCACCTGGTGGGAGTGCAGCGCTGTAAATGACGTACGTATGCTTATAAGACGCACATAAGTCAGAATATAAATTCTTAAAAAGGTAGATTGAAGTCCATTTGCATCTAAGAAAAACAACAAATTTGTGTGAAATCTGAAATCAACACAATGGTTAAGGTGACACTAAGATAACGTTAAGAGAAACATACAAAAAATCCTTATAGTGCTGTCTTAGTGAAATGTCATAACCTGAACACAATAGTGTAGTATTTCACACTGTCATATTATACTAAAAGGGTTTGTGAATTATAAAGGAACGTTTTCTGGACTTCATCTCTCTATAAACTGTTCTGTACTGGTAATTATGAGGGTACAAAACCCGATCAACCTAAACAAGTTGCTGTATACTTAAACAGATGTCAAATGACCCTTGATCATTTGAATATTGCGGCATAATTCTATTTATCATCAGTGTTTATACCTATTGCACGCGCTCCTGAGAAATGGTGACCATGACCTCTCAACCCTCTGGGCGGAATTAAACAACAGGCACGCCTTGGAAATTCACCTGGGTGAGATCCAGTGTATAACTTTGGAAAGACAATTTAGTTTAATTATATGTAATCGTTACAGTGTTTCAATATAACACGTGATCATTTCAGGTCGTTAGCTATGTTCTGATCGAATATGTCTGGCACCATAGATAATGGAATGTTGTGAGATCCGCCCGGATGATTAATTTTACTGATGTGTTGACCAATGATATATCATACAGTTGTTGATCAGTCATTTTAACTCCTAGCGGTCCAGACAGCTCTTAATTATCACAAATACATTATATAGAATTACTTTCCAGGTTTTAACAAGCATCAGCTTTACATTAACCAATCCTGTAGGACAGAACGACACTGGAAAATGTTGATTGACTCCCATTTTTTTTCGAAACACCACAAGTTGACAAAGTGATCTCCATTCAATCTTACACCTTTTTATGTATTTATTTATTTATTTTTCCAAAATAACTTTTAGTTCTAAACATATTTCTTTTGTTATATAAAATATTTGCGTTGGCGATTTTTTTTTTTTTTTTTGGTCTGGCATCATTTTCACTAACAATGTTTTTGTTTATTTTTTACCGTTTCTTAGTAGTAACATCCCTTTTGACAATAATCGTTGACATCATATTCAAAGAACACCACACTTGGCTAGTCAGGACAATTCTACATTTCTTTGTTATTACCGGGTAAAATCTTAACAATTTTCTGAACTACATTATTGACAAGGAACCGTTGTTTGTGTGTTACGGATGTATACTTGTACCGAATGACTTTGAATGAAAATTTGCGGCTTCTGGTCCATATACCCACCTAATTGTTTAAATGTTTGTTTGGGTTCCATGTCCTCGCAATATCAGATGGAGTCTACGAATGAAGGGCACACTGACGAACAATTTACAGTCCTGTCATACATCTCTCTCTTTTGTTCATATTTTGTCCTAGTTTCTTGGATTTTGGATTATGTTGACATGTTGCTATTTTGTAGGTTTTGAACATTCTGGATAATCAATACATCTAAATGCTAAGGACGTATGAAAGTCATGTCTGAAATAATTCAATATAAAGCGAACTCATCATAAAAGCTTTCACTTCTGGCATTATATATATATATCTTCCAGTATTGTACTAGCGCAGACCCCATTGTTTTTTTTTTTTTTTCAAAATTCGTTCCCTTTTCACCAATGATACTTTAGACCAAACTTAGCTAAAATCTGCTCAATCGTTTGTGACTTGCAGCGATTTGTAAAAAACAAAGTTGACAGACTCCGGACGACGGATGCCGCGCTATCCCAAAAGCTAACTTGCCCTCCGTTTTAGGTGAGCTAAACGCAGTCACATTTTTTGTTGTTCTTTTTTTCCCTGGCTGTTTTTATTCTTTGCAACAATCAACATTACAATTTGCATTTTGTACCAAGGACATATAAAAAAATCTCACAAGGATTTCCAAAATCAAATTTAGAGTTTACTGTCATATTTACTCCAAAAATGTCTCGATTTAACTAATACAACCTAATCAGATAATAAGCCTACAGACTGTACACTCTCGAGGGGATTTCTACACTTCAACCCTATATGTAAAGGAATCCAATTTTTTCTGATTCACTTTAAATAACCTTGCGTGAAATCTTGGTTTCTGTAAATCTGTACTCTCCAATGTATACTGTTTTATGACACAAGACCATGTAATCATGACATCTATACAAATTTAAAGTTAGAAGAATTACAAAAACGTTACCATGGAAATAAGTAGAAGTATGTCTCATTTTTTTAATTTCCAAGACGGTCGATGTTACCTTAAAATGGAACCGTGATAAAAATGCGCTAGGGCCCGTTTTCAACATTTAAGATTGAACCAGGAGGCCGTGGAAAATTAAACGCAATTGGAATTATTTTTACCTGTCTGTAACATTGGCCCCGATTGACTTGTGATGTTTCCGTACCACAGGTATGTCCGCCTGGGATATGTGGACTGAAAATCGCTCGGATTAACGGTACATAAATGTATCACCACCGTTTAGAGTTCTTTATAATGTTCAACAAGACACTTTTATAACGAAACAATTGTAGAAATGGCAACGCTTGTCTCGTATCTATCATCACTAGTGTTAGCTCGAAATATGTCCCTATTGACCACAATACAAAAAGTTCCACGAGTAACACGTGTAGTTGCTTTAAAATTTCCAGCGTCATCCCTTCCGTTAATTTTGATATAATCATTAATGGATGTAGCGTTGTGATATACTGACACAGCCAGCTCGAGTACTGATAATGTTAAACCAAGAGAGTCAGACTACCAGAATCTCAAGTATCAAAACCACTGACCTGAATTTGAAAAGATATCGATGAATTTTAAGGTTTCTAAAGTAAGTCACTTTCGTCTTGTTAAAAAAAATTGAAAGGACTTCAAATCAATGTTATATTCAATGTTTATAATTGACATTTGTATTATTTTATCTGATTTAGGTGAATAATTAAAAAGTTTGCTTGAGCACAAAACCTATGCTTGAGCATGAGAATGGTTTCATTCATACGGGCCCAGTCGTTACTTATTGTATCAGTGTTTTAAAGATAACGCGTGGTAACTTGAATTTCATTTAGCGTCTTATCAATATTTACTTTGTAAATCTGGTCAATTCTGTTCCTGATTTTTAGATTAAAGTCTATGCAAACCGCGGGCGTAGTAATATTGCTTTCAACTAAACCTTGACATGGATTAATAGAATTTTGTTTTAGATTTGTTGTAAACAAGCAGATATACACGTATTCTTTATTTCCTCTGTAAATAGGTTTCAATACACAATGCAAATTACAGATTTCTGTCTTCAAACGTGATCGGAATATTAAACTCTAATTTAGCTGGGTGTTCGTGTTGGAGAACAACATCTCAGCCCCGTCAACAATAATCAGCATCAGGCAAAAGAAAACCAGGTCGGCTGCCTAACAGAAAATCTAATTGGCGATTCTCTTTAGGAAACGAAACATTTCAGAAGTCTTGGACGTTTATCGTGTTTACAACGAAATCAAAGAATGAATCTCACGTAAGGTAAAACAGAGGTCACTCAAAAACGATACCTTCAACTTTAAACAAAACCTTTCACTATCTGTTTGTCCTTGATAGCATTACTATCTAGTTTCCGAATGTAAAGGGAATTTCTGACAAAGTCAGGACGGAACTAAAGCCAAAGGTTGTATGTATTTCAGAGCAAAAACTAAGCTGAATTCACTACAATACATTGTTACTAACTTGTGTTTTTTTGGTCTTTTATCTTTTTACCATTTTGTCACTATTTTCGACCTTAGTATACATACATAGAAACGTCACACTCTAATCTTCTACTGGTTGTGGTTTAAGAACTATAAGGTGACCGTGTAGTCATCGAAACGTCACACACTAATCTTCTACTGGTTGTGTTATAAGAACTATAAGGTGACCGTGTAGTCATGAAAACGTTACACTCTAATCTTCTACTGGCTGTGTTATAAGATGAAGGTGACCGTGTAGTCATAGAAACGTCACACTCTAATCTTTCTACTGGTTGTGTTATAAGATGAAGGTGACCGTGTTGTCATAGAAACGTCACACTCTAATCATCTACTGGTTGTGTTTTGAGAACTGTTCTGTTGACTTTACCAACCTGATCAATGTATTTCAGAGTATTTAGGTGACTCGACCGACTTCTACACTAGGAATCTCGTTTATCATAACAACATGTACTCATTCGACAAAGCAGTTTTCATGAGCTCTTTTCACATCAAACTGACTCTCTGTTCTTTGAAAAAAAAATCAATTTAAATTTTCAACGTTATCTGTTAAACTTCCGGAATAGAAGCAATAATTTTTACCATATACATAGCTTCTAGGCCTGATGATAGATATTGTATAACATACAAAGGATTTATCACAATTTGTTGATTCATTCCAAAAGTTTAAGTTTTTTTTAGTTCCACTCCAGTCTATTGATCTATTGTGAAGTATCCGTGATGGGTAATCTTTAGAAAACCCCACACACCGCCTGTATCAGTCTATTGGATTCACAGTTTACATCCCTATAGAATTCCTGGTGTAGTGACAGACATTGTTTGTTAAAGACTCAATCCTATTATAGTGCATATCCAACCAACTTATCAGTTTAGCGTCCACTTCCACTCGTTACACGAGTTTAATCTTCCGTTGTCGTCATTCATACCTGTGTAAATGATTATAATTACCCCCGGGAACTCTTCTTTTCTAAGATATACGTCGTGATTAAAATTTGTGTACTTTCTAGAAAAAGGTCAATATTGTACTGCCAAAGGTTATTTGTCGTTATTTCTGTGTTTGGGAATAAATCCCGTATACAGGGTTCAGAAAGGGAATTTAGACACTTAACGGGGCTTCACGTTGGCGATATTTTGTTGAGATTTGGGTCAAGATTTCCCATACCTGTGCACATCTCTTGGCAACTTTACTGGATGTATTATGAGAAGAAATATTTAAAAAAAAACCTTGCTCCAATTTATCGATTTCATATTAATGATGTAATACGTTTAAATAACGCGAAATTCGAGTATGCACCAACAAAACATTCTGTCGGTACAGCTATTTAACTCATTGTTTATTTCCAACGTAACCAATGGAGATGAGCAGACAACATATCTCCATGACAACCGTGGATATTTCAATTCCCTGCTTTGAACTGATTTTTCCCTTTTTATATAGAAATTTTCATCATTATTTTCTCAAGCTACCATGTTTACGTCTTAGCATCACTGACGTGTTCTACACTTTTCATGCTGTATAATATATTTAGACTCCTAGCATCACTGACGTGTTCTACACTTTTCATGCTGTATACTGTATTTAGGCTCCTAGCATCACTGATGTGTTCTACACTTTTCATGCTGTATACTGTATTTAGGCTCCTAGCATCACTGATGTGTTCTACACTTTTCATGCTGTATACTGTATTTAGGCTCCTAGCATCACTCACGTGTTCTACACTTTTCATGCTGTATACTGTATTTAGGCTCCTAGCATCACTGATGTGTTCTACACTTTTCATGCTGTATACTGTATTTAGGCTCCTAGCATCACTCACGTGTTCTACACTTTTCGTGCTGTATACTGTATTAAAACTCTGAGTATCACTGATGTGTTCTACACTTTTCATGCTGTATACTGTATTTAGGCTCTTGTTCACGGGGATTATGTTCACGTGAATTTTTTTTTACTGGGCTGTAATCTGTTGCTTATGTACTGACTGATATCGTTCTGTCGTTGTTTACTTTTCAGCTGACTCTGTTCCTAACGGGATGCCTGCACCATCATGTTTTAACCAAACAAAATATCCATGACGTTACTGACTGAGGGACGGGCTGGCTCACCGTGGTCACCGGGTTTTATATTTATCTATTGAACAAGTATGTATATGTCTTTAAATGACGACTCACCCAACAGGTTGAGTATTTACCTGTATAAATCCAACAACATGATTCAACATAAACATAAAACAAGAGAATCCCAGTAAAAAAAGTAGTATGAAATGGGGCTGCTGCACCTCCCCGTCTAGATTTCCACTTTTCGTTCGATCAACATTAGGCCCTACAATAACACTGATGAGTCCTAGAAGGACGAAACAGTTGTATGATGTAGCATCACTGACGGGTCCTAGAAGGACGAAACAGTTGTATGATGCAGCATCACTGACGAGTCCTAGAAGGACGAAACAGTTGTATGATGCAGCATCACTGACGGGTCCTAGAAGGACGAAACAGTTGTATGATACAGCATCACTGACGAGTCCTAGAAGGACGAAACAGTTGTATGATGTAGCATCACTGACGGGTCCTAGAAGGACGAAACAGTTGTATGATGCAGCATCACTGACGAGTCCTAGAAGGACGAAACAGTTGTGTGATGCAGCATCACTGCCGAGTCCTAGAAGGACGAAACAGTTGTATGATGCAGCATCACTGACGAGTCCTAGCAGGACGAAACGGTTGTATGATGCAGCATCACTGACGGGTCCTAGAAGGACGAAACAGTTGTATGATGTAGCATCACTGACGAGTCCTAGAAGGACGAAATAGCTGTATGATGCAGGTTAATTATTTGTTTGACTACGGTACTATTCACTTGTGTGGCTTTCGTACAACATTCAGTATTGATATAAAGAACCAAAACATGGAAAAGGTCAATTATGTGCCATACGATATATCAAGTTGGAAACATTCTGTTAAATATTAGCCCTAAATGTCAAAATGTCAAATTATTGTGGAATAAAAGAATCCGTCATTGCTGTTTTCAGGTCTGTCGTAAGTGCTCTTGGTTCATTTTAGCACCTTTAATTCCAATGTAAATTATAATAATGTGTTATTTCTAAAATGTTGTAAATCCACTTTTAACATTAAGGCTTTTTGTAAAAGGAATCTTTCTACACTCTGACACAATATATACATAATTATCACTGACTACTAAGAGTTCATGTGTCCTTTTTTAATTATTGATTGCGATTTATTGTCGATGTATAAAATATACACCCTGCATATAAGTCATTGGATTTTTAATTGACTGACAATGTACATGGTAGCTTGACATGTAATTCAACATTATGACATGACCCCATCTTACATTTAATAAAATTTGCAGTGCAGCATATTTATATACATCATTGTCAAATATTGACAATATGCTACACGTAGAATTTTAATGACGAAAGGTAGGGTTTAATCTTGCATTATATGTCCACTCATTTCTCAGCGATTCAGACGTACCAACACACCTCAGGCTACAACTTGCCGTAATGACAAAATCTGTTCTCTTTATTTAAGGTCGGAGGGCGTACAGGTTTACAGTTCAGTAAATTTAATATACTACGTCTCATTTATTGTTCGGCGTGTAGAAATTTCGGCTGTTTTTCGTTCGTATAATCCACTAAAATGGAACGAAACGCAGGTTTCTGACGAAGGAATAATGTGAATGATTATTTCATAACGATCAAATGTTGTTTTTCTCGCATTGTTTTCACAGGTTAAAAATTCCTGCTAATAAGGTATCTTTTTTCGCCAGCTCTAACATTATTAAGGTTGGATGGTATAACACATAATTTGTTCATTACAAAGATACAATCGTATACTGCTGTCGCTGCCAGAACGATGACGGACGAACAAGGCGTCTGTTCACACCTCAAAGTCCTGAAAAGTTAAACTTAGGTCTCAGGTGACAAGTGATTCCGGGGAGGAGAGTAGATCTCAGGTGACAAGTGATTCTGGGGAGGACAGTAGATCTCAAGTGACAAGTGATTCCGGGGAGGACAATAGATGTCAGGTGACAAGAGATTCCGGGGAGGACAGTAGATGTCAGGTGACAAGTGATTTAGGGAAGGACAGTAAATGTCAGGTGACAAGTGATTCCGGGGAGAACAGTAGATGTCAGGTGACAAGTGATTCCGGGGAGAACAGTAGATCTCGGGTGACAAGTGATTCCGGCGATGAAGAGACAAGAGAGATCTGGGTGACAAGTAATTCCGGGGAGAACAGTAGATGTCAGGTGACAAGAGATTCCGGGGATGACAGTAGATGTCAGGTGACAAGTGATTCCGGGGAGGACAATAGATGTCAGGTGACAAGTGATTCCGGGGAGGAGAGTAGATCTCAGTTGACAAGAGATTTAGGGGAGGACAATAGATGTCAGGTGACAGTAGATCTCAGGTGACAAGTGATTCCGGGGAGAACAGTAGATCTCAAGTGACAAGTGATTCCGGGGAGGACAATAGATGTCAGGTGACAAGAGATTCCGGGGAGGACAGTAGATGTCAGGTGACAAGTGATTTAGGGAAGGACAGTAAATGTCAGGTGACAAGTGATTCCGGGGAGGACAATAGATGTCAGGTGACAAGTGATTCCGGGGAGGAGAGTAGATCTCAGGTGACAAGAGATTTTGGGGAGGACAGTAGATGTCAGGTGACAAGTGATTTAGAGGAGGACAGTAGATGTCAGGTGACAAGAGTAGATGTAAGGTGATTTAGGGGAGGACAGTAGATGTCAGTTGACAAGAGATTTCCGGGGATGACAGTAGATGTCAGGAGACAAGAGATTTAGGGGAGGACAGTAGATCTCAGTTGACAAGAGATTCCGGGGAGGACAGTAGATCTCAGGTGACAAGTGATTCCGGGGAGGACAATAGATGTCAGGTGACAAGTGATTTAGGGAAGGACAGTAAATGTCAGGTGACAAGTGATTCCGGGGAGAACAGTAGATGTCAGGTGACAAGTGATTCCGGGGAGAACAGTAGATCTCGGGTGACAAGTGATTCCGGCGAGAAGAGTAGATCTCGGGTGACAAGTAATTCCGGGGAGAACAGTAGATGTCAGGTGACAAGAGATTCCGGGGATGACAGTAGATGTCAGGTGACAAGTGATTCCGGGGAGGACAATAGATGTCAGGTGACAAGTGATTCCGGGGAGGAGAGTAGATCTCAGTTGACAAGAGATTTAGGGGAGGACAATAGATGTCAGGTGACAGTAGATCTCAGGTGACAAGTGATTCCGGGGAGAACAGTAGATGTCAGGCGACAAGAGATTTAGGGGAGGACAGTAGATGTCACGTGACAAGTGATCCAGGGGATGACAGTAGATGTCAGGTGACAAGAGATTCCGGGGAGAACAGTAGATCTCAGGTGACAAGAGATTTTGGGGAGGACAGTAGATGTCAGGTGACAAGTGATTTAGAGGAGGACAGTAGATCTCCGGTGACAAGAGATTCCGGCGAGGAAAGTAGATGTAAGGTGACAAGAGATTTAGGGGAGGACAGTAGATCTCAGTTGACAAGAGATTTAGGGGAGGACAGTAGATGTCAGGAGACAAGAGATTTAGGGGAGGACAGTAGATCTCAGTTGACAAGAGATTCCGGGGAGGACAGTAGATCTCAGGTGACAAGTGATTCCGGTGAGGACATAAATAAATCAATCAATCAGTCAATCAATCAATTAATCAATCGGTCGGTCGGTCGGTCGGTCGGTCATTCAGTCAGTCAGTCAGTCAGTCAGTCAGTCAGTCAGTCAGTCAGTCAGTCAGTCAGTCAGTCAGTCAGTCAGTCAGTCAGTCAGTCAGTCAGTCAGTCAGTCAGTCAGTCAGTCAGTCAGTCAGTCAGTCAGTCATTCAATCATTCAGTCAGTCAGTCAGTCAGTCAGTCATTCAGTCAGTCAGTCAGTCATTCAATCATTCAGTCAGTCAGTCAGTCAGTCAGTCAATTGATCAATCAATCGATCGATCAATCAATCAGTCAGTCAGTCAGTCAGTCAATCGATCGATCGATCGATCAAACAATTAGTCAATCAATGAACCAATCAATCAGTCAGGCAATCAATCAATTAATTTATAGAGCATGCAATCAACCAATCAATGTCAGCTGTCATGAACTTGATATTACAAAGACTAATATTTTTATTGTAATAATGTTGCCATGCCTTCATCGAAGCGCTTCAAACATCAGGAAAAGACAAAATTTTGACGTAGTGCACACAAATTTACCTGTACATGCAGTCTAAGAAATCCCTTATGCATTCTTAAAATGATTTTAAATAATCCTGGACAGTAGATATTTGTTTGATAAATTACTCCAACACATTACATCTATTTCTACGCCATGTAAATCGTAACTCTTAACGTGTGTGGTAAAGTATTAATCTGACTGTGAATATAATGTGTAACACTTACAAACGAGGTTATTCTGTTAAAGATCCTGTCCCACTCAAAAACTTTACAAGGTTATTCTCTCCGTGATCCTGTCTCACTAACAAACCTTTAGAGATTTTTCTGTCCGACATCCTGTCCCACTAACAAACCTTTCGAGATTTTTCTGTCCGAGATACTGTCCCACTAACAAACCTTTCGAGGTTTTCTGTCCGAGATCCTGTCCCACTAACAAACCTTTCGAGGTTTTCTGTCCGTGATCCTGTCCCACTAACAAACCTTTCGAGGTTTTCTGTCCGTGATCCTGTCCCACTAACAAACCTTTCGAGGTTTTCTGTCCGTGATCCTGTCCCACTAACAAACCTTTCGAGGTTTTCTGTCCGAGATCCTGTCTCACTAACAAACCTTTCCAGGTTTTTCTGTCCGTGATCCTGTACCACTAACAAACCTTTCCAGGTTTCTCCGTTCGAGATCCTGTCCCACTAACAAACCTTTCCAGGTTATTCTGTCTGAGATACTGTCCCACTCACAAACTTTACAAGGTTATTCTGTCCGTGATCCTGTCCCACTAACAAACCATTCGAGGTTTTCTGTCCGAGATCCTGTCCCACTAACAAACCTTTCGAGATTTTCTGTCCGAGATACTGTCCCACTAACAAACCTTTCGAGATTTTCTGTCCGTGATCCTGCCCCACTAACAAACCTTTCGAGGTTTTCTGTCCGAGATCCTGTCTCACTAACAAACCTTTCCAGTTTTTTTGTCCGTGATCCTGTCCCACTAACAAACCTTTCCAGGTTTTTTCTGTCCGTGATACTGTCCCACTAACAAACCTTTCGAGGTTTTTCTGTCCGAGATCCTGTCTCACTAACAAACCTTTCCAGGTTTTTCTGTCCGAGATCCTGTCCCACTAACAAACCTTTCGAGGTTTTCTGTCCGAGATCCTGTCTCACTAACAAACCTTTCGAAATTTTTCTGTCCGAGATCCTGTCCCACTAACATACCTTTCGAGGTTTTCTGTCCGAGATCCTGTCACACTAACAAACCTTTCGAGGTTTTTCTGTCCGAGATCCTGTCCCACTAACAAACCTTTCGAGATTTTTCTGTCCGTGATACTGTCCCACTAATAAACCTTTCGAGGTTTTCTGTCCGTGATCCTGTCCCACTAACAAACCTTTCGAGATTTTTCTGTCCGAGATCCTGTCTCACTAACAAACCTTTCCAGGTTTTTCTGTCCGCGATCCTGTCACACTAACAAACCTTTCGAGGTTTTCTGTCCGAGATCCTGTCACACTAACAAACCTTTCGAGGTTTTCTGTCCGAGATACTGTCCCACTAACATACCTTTCGAGGTTTTCTGCCCGAGATCCTGTCACACTAACAAACCTTTCGAGGTTTTCTGTCCGAGATCCTGTCACACTAACAAACCTTTCGAGGTTTTCTGTCCGCGATCCTGTCACACTAACAAACCTTTCGAGGTTTTCTGTCCGAGATCCTGTCACACTAACAAACCTTTCGAGGTTTTCTGCCCGAGATCCTGTCACACTAACATACCTTTCGAGGTTTTCTGTCCGAGATCCTGTCACACTAACAAACCTTTCGAGGTTTTCTGCCCGAGATCCTGTCACACTAACATACCTTTCGAGGTTTTCTGTCCGAGATCCTGTCACACTAACAAACCTTTCGAGATTTTTCTGTCCGAGATCCTGTCCCACTAACAAACCTTTCGAGGTTTTCTGTCCGAGATCCTGTCACACTAACAAACCTTTCGTGGTTTTCTATCCGAGATCCTGTCACACTAACATACCTTTCGAGGTTTTCTGTCCGAGATCCTGTCACACTAACAAACCTTTCGAGGTTTTCTGCCCGAGATCCTGTCACACTAACATACCTTTCGAGGTTTTCTGTCCGAGATCCTGTCACACTAACAAACCTTTCGAGATTTTTCTGTCCGAGATCCTGTCCCACTAACAAACCTTTCGAGGTTTTCTGTCCGAGATCCTGTCACACTAACAAACCTTTCGAGGTTTTCTGTCCGAGATCCTGTCACACTAACAAACCTTTCGTGGACTTAAAGCCTCAACTCAGCTTTAAGTTGCTATTCCCACGAGAGCCTTACTTGAGGTCAGTGTACTTTTTTGTCTAACCTGAAGATAATGTATTTGTACAGTCGCTATCGACCCAAATGTCTAACGAAGTCCCTGTACGGTTACTGTCTGCTCGAACACCTGAACATGAACATTCAGTGTACAATCGCTTTCGACCCATGAGCCTAACCTGTAGTCAGTGTACAGTCGCTTTCGACCCATGAGCCTAACCTGTAGCCAATGTACAATCGCTTTCGACCCAACAGCCTAGTCTGTAGCCAGTGTACAGTCGCTTTCGACCTAAGAGTTGAAATTGAAATAGCGCATTTGCCATACGTCTGAGAGTTTAATCCAAATACGTTGTACGGTTTTATCTGCCCGAGCGACGAACCTGAAATAAGTGTGCGGTTGCTAAAAGAGGAAATTACTTTAGTAAAATTCGTAACCCTGTAAATAATAAAGTATCAAAAGACTTTATATTTACTCTGTGTGACAGAGCAATTCCCTTCGAGGCAAAAATTCTTTCCGATTATGCAGGTTCTTCCCGGGACACGTCACAGATACTACATCATACAGCTGTTTCGTCCTTCCAGGTCTCGTCACTGATACTACATCATACAGCTGTTTCATCCTTCTAGGACTCGTCAGTGATGCTACATCATACAGCTGTTTCGTCCTTCTAGGACTCGTCACTGATACTACATCATACAGCTGTTTCGTCCTTCTAGGATTCGTCAGTGATGCTACAACATACAGTTGTTTCGTCCTTCTAGGACTCGTCAGTGATGCTAAGGTACTGTTCACTTTTTTGTGTTTCGTACAGTTAAATAGTAAGGCACTCTACATAACACGTGTTGATGAAGCAGAAGCTTATTTCTCAACAAAACATTATTTTTATTATCTTTGTACTTTTTATTGAGCTTTTGTACGCGAGGTTACTGATTGTTAAGATTTGTGACAGTGTATAATCCAGAAGTGAAATTACTGTATTGTCCATATTGAAGAAACCCAAGTAGCTTTTAATGTGTCTTAAACACCCTCTCTTTAAAATCATCTCATTCATTTGTCCATAGTGTACACTATCATACACCAGTCAGAATTATACAGGGACACTTTTCTTCTCGTGTCGCTAGGTGGGTTTTTTTAAGAAAAAAAAATGGAAGAAAATACGGGTATATTGATACGAACTACACACGAGATTATTGACTTGAAAGCTCATGTAAACTGGTGACGGAAATAAGGAGGAGGACATATCGAAATTCCGACTGATATTAATTATCTGCATTGATTTTCGTGGCGTGACCTTTAAATAGATACTTACCGATGAGACTTAATTGAGCCCTATTGTTCACCCTTTTCCCCCGCATAATGACGTCACTAATCCTGGTCAACCAAATCTATAAATAGACTGATATTAAATCTAACCCCGCACGTCGCCAGAGAATCGACACACGAAGGGCAGAGTAAAGGAGACGAGAAACCTTCATCATCATCATCATCATCATCATCATCAACTAACTTTTATTATGGAGCTAGGACAACACATTATACATATTAGTACATGACAATTATTTCGGCAATTTATCCCTATGTTAACAAACTCCACAAACTTCTCACAATATTTCCAGTTTTAGTGATGTAAAAAACTAGAAATTATATCAACATACCACAAAGCTTGGCGATATCACAATAGAAAATGACACTTATCTTTGGTATATTGTAAAGTGCACGCTTTAATTTTACTTCTATTATATAACATTATTGCTTCACAATTACTTATATTAGCAATAGATATGTTCGCGGGGATTGAGGGTGGGTGGGTTATTTTCACATAAACAAACTTGACTATGAATAACGTGAAATTAACAACACCGCAAATATAACCATTTATACAGTATGTGCAGTATCAAAGTGTCATTAGTATTGATTTAGCTAGTTATTGATTAGCTCTCGCGATACATGATGAACTGTTGTTAGAAAGCCATTTCTATACTGTCTGGTATGGATTGACATCACCTTATTTCACCTTATCAGCCTTGTATTTTCTTCGACTTAAATCAAATTTGAGGTTCTGACGAATCGTGACACGGAAGAAAAATCAGAAATTAAAATTATCTGCATAAATCGATTTCAATACCTTACAACCTTGCCCTTGGTTAATCTGGTATGGAGATAGAGATGGTAGTATTGTGGAATTCTTTGTATGTAAATGAACCACAAAATTTCGCTCACTAAATTGATGACGTCAGCATGACTCTATCCTCGTCAGTCTGACAAAATTAACCGACACCTGACACGTAGGAAGTACCTGTGCGTTTGTCGGTGTGGCACGTGCCATTGTATCAGGTTAATACACTTTTATGTTTTTTAAGGTTAAGATAGATGATAAGGAAGTGTGTGTATCATAAAGGGTGCTATTATAATATGTGTATGTTATGTGCTATCAAGTGTTTTATGTATATGTAAATTATATCTGTATATAATGTAACTACAATGATATCTAGATATGATATAACTACGATGGTACCTAGATATGATATAACTACAATGATCCCTAGATATGATATAACTACGATGGTACCTAGATATGATATAACTACGATGGTACCTAGATATGATATAACTACGATGGTACCTAGATATGATATAACTACGATGGTACCTAGATATGATATAACTACGATGGTACCTAGATATGATATAACTACGATGGTACCTAGATATGATATAACTACGATGGTACCTAGATATGATATAACTACGATGGTACCTAGATATGATATAACTACGATGGTACCTAGATATGATATAACTACGATGTTCCCTAGATATGATATAACTACGATGGTATCCCTAGATATGATATAACTACGATGGTACCTAGATATGATATAACTACGATGGTACCTAGATATGATATAACTACGATGGTACCTAGATATGATATAACTACGATGGTACCTAGATATGATATAACTACGATGGTACCTAGATATGTTATAACTACGATGGTACCTAGATATGTTATAACTACGATGGTACCTGGTACCTAGATATGATATAACTACGATGGTACCTAGATATGATATAACTACGATGGTACCTAGATATGATATAACTACGATGGTACCTAGATATGATATAACTACGATGGTACCTAGATATGATATAACTACGATGGTACCTAGATATGATATAACTACGATGGTACCTAGATATGATATAACTACGATGGTACCTAGATATGATATAACTACGATGGTACCTAGATATGATATAACTACGATGGTACTTAGATATGATATAACTACGATGGTACCTAGATATGATATAACTACGATGGTACGATATAACTATGGTACCTAGATATGATATAACTACGATGGTACTTAGATATGATATAACTACGTGGTACCTAGATATGATATAACTACGATGGTACCTAGATATGATATAACTACGATGGTACCTAGATATGATATAACTACGATGGTACCTAGATATGATATAACTACGATGGTACCTAGATATGATATAACTACGATGATCCCTAGATATGATATAACTACGATGGTACTTAGATATGATATAACTACGATGGTACCTAGATATGATATAACTACGATGGTACCTAGATATGATATAACTACGATGATCCCTAGATATGATATAACTACGATGGTACCTAGATATGATATAACTACGATGGTACCTAGATATGATATAACTACGATGGTACCTAGATATGATATAACTACGATGGTACCTAGATATGATATAACTACGATGATCCCTAGATATGATATAACTACGATGGTACCTAGATATGATATAACTACGATGGTACCTAGATATGATATAACTACGATGGTACCTAGATATGATATAACTACGATGGTTTAGATATGATATAACTACGATGGTACCTAGATATGATATAACTACGATGGTACCTAGATATGATATAACTAATGGTACCTAGATATGATATAACTACGATGGTATTTAGATATGATATAACTACAGTACTGTACATATAATTTAGTACAGTTTTAATTTCAGTACACACAGTTTTAATTTCTGTACACCCAATTTTAATTTCAGTACACAGTTTTAATTTCTGTACACAGTTTTAGTTTCAGTACACACAGTTTTAATTTCAGTACAGAGTTTTAATTTCATTTCAGTACACAGTTTTAATTTCAATACAGAGTTTTAATTTCAATACACAGTTTTAATTTCAGTACACAGTTTTAATTTCAGTACACTCAGTTTTAATTTCTGTACACAGTTTTAATTTCTTTACACACAGTTTTAATTTCTGTACACAGTTTTAGTTTCAGTACACACAGTTTTAATTTCAATACAGAGTTTTAATTTCAATACAGAGTTTTAATTTCAATACACAGTTTTAATTTCAGTACACACAGTTTTAATTTCTGTACACAGTTTTAATTTCTGTACACAGTTTTAATTTCTGTACACACAGTTTTAATTTCAGTACACCCAGTTTTAATTTCAGTACACAGTTTTAATTTCTGTACACACAGTTTTAATTTCAGTACACACAGTTTTAATTTCAGTACACAGTTTTAATTTCAGTAAACACAGTTTTAATTTCAGTACACACAGTTTTAATTTCAGTACACACAGTTTTAATTTCAGTACACAGTTTTAATTTCTGTACACAGTTTTAGTTTCAGTACACTCAGTTTTAATTTCAGTACACACAGTTTTAATTTCTGTACACACAGTTTTAATTTCAGTACACAGTTCTAATTTCTGTACACAGTTTTAGTTTCAGTACACAGTTTTAACAGTTTTAATTTCTGTACACAGTTTTAATTTCAGTACACAGTTTTAATTTCAATACACAGTTTTAATTTCAGTACACAGTTTTAATTTCTGTACACAGTTTTAATTTCAGTACACAGTTTTAATTTCTGTACACAGTTTTAATTTCTGTACACAGTTTTAATTTCAATACAGAGTTTTAATTTCAGTACACAGTTTTAATTTCAGTACACAGTTTTAATTTCAGTACACAGTTTTAATTTCTGTACACAGTTTTAATTTCAGTACACAGTTTTAATTTCTGTACACAGTTTTAATTTTAGTACACAGCTTTAATTTCTGTACACAATTTTAATTTTAGTACACAGTTCTAATTTCTGTACACAGTTTTAGTTTCAGTACACAGTTTTAATTTCAGTACACAGTTCTAATTTCTGTACACAGTTTTAATTTCAGTACACAGTTTTAATTTCTGTACACAGTTTTAATTTCTGTACACACAGTTTTAATTTCTGTACACACAGTTTTAATTTCAGTACACTCAGTTTTAATTTCTGTACACAGTTTTAATTTCAGTACACAGGTTTAATTTCAGTACACAGTTTTAATTTCAGTACACAGTTTTAACCCAGTTTTAATTTCAGTACACAGTTTTAATTTTAGTACACAGTTTTCATTTCTGTACACACAGTTTTAATTTCAGTACACAGTTTTAATTTCAGTACACAGTTTTAATTTCTGTACACAGTTTTAATTTCAGTACACAGTTTTAATTTCTGTACTTCAGTACACAGTTTTAATTTCAGTACACAGTTTTAATTTCAATACACAGTTTTAATTTCAGTACACAGTTTTAATTTCTGTACACAGTTTTAATTTCTGTACACACAGTTTTAATTTCAGTACACAGTTTTAATTTCAGTACACAGTTTTAATTTCAGTACACAGTTTTAATTTCAGTACACAGTTTTAATTTCAGTACACAGTTTTAATTTCTGTACACACAGTTTTAATTTCAGTACACAGTTTTAATTTCAGTACACAGTTTTAATTTCAGTACACAGTTTTAATTTCAGTACACAGTTCTAATTTCTGTACACAGTTTTAATTTCAGTACACAGTTTTAATTTCAGTACACAGTTTTAATTTCAGTACACAGTTTTAATTTCAGTACACAGTTTTAATTTCTGTACACAGTTTTAATTTCAATACAGAGTTTTAATTTCAGTACACAGTTTTAATTTCAGTACACAGTTTTAATTTCTTTTAATTTCAGTACACAGTTTTAATTTCAGTACACAGTTTTAATTTCTGTACACACAGTTTTAATTTCAGTACACAGTTTTAATTTCTGTACACAGTTTTAATTTCAGTACACAGTTTTAATTTCAGTACACAGTTTTAATTTTACACAGTTTTAATTTCAGTACACAGTTTTAACACAGTTTTAATTTCTGTACACAGTTTTAGTTTCAGTACACACAGTTTTAATTTCAGTACACACAGTTTTAATTTCAGTACACATAGTTTTAATTTCTGTACACAGTTTTAATTTCTGTACACAGTTTTAATTTCA
Organism: Ylistrum balloti; assembly: GCF_031769215.1. Taxonomy (NCBI): domain Eukaryota; kingdom Metazoa; phylum Mollusca; class Bivalvia; order Pectinida; family Pectinidae; genus Ylistrum; species Ylistrum balloti. The sequence goes on from NW_026782192.1 coordinate 384,441, forward strand.
GTACACAGTTTTAATTTCAGTACACAGCTTTAATTTCTGTACACAGTTTTAATTTCAGTACACACAGTTTTAATTTCTGTACACACAGTTTTAATTTCAGTACACTCAGTTTTAATTTCTGTACACAGTTTTAATTTCTTTACACACAGTTTTAATTTCTGTACACAGTTTTAGTTTCAGTACACAGTTTTAATTTCAGTACACAGTTTTAATTTCAGTTTTAATTTCTGTACACAGTTTTAATTTCAGTACACAGTTTTAATTTCTGTACACACAGTTTTAATTTCTGTACACAGTTTTAATGTCTGTACACAGTTTTAATTTAATTTCTGTACACAGTTTTAATTTCAGTACACACAGTTTTAATTTTCAGTTTTAATTTCTGTACACAGTTTTAATTTCTGTACACAGTTTTAATTTAATTTCTGTACACAGTTTTAATTTCAGTACACAGTTTTAATTTCTGTACACACAGTTTTAATTTCTGTACACAGTTTTAATTTCTGTACACAGTTTTAATTTAATTTCTGTACACAGTTTTAATTTCAGTACACAGTTTTAATTTCAGTACACAGTTTTAATTTCTGTACACAGTTTTAATTTCTGTACACAGTTTTAATTTCTGTACACAGTTTTAATTTCTGTACACAGTTTTAATTTCAGTACACAGTTTTAATTTCAGTACACAGTTTTAATTTCAGTACACAGTTTTAATTTCTGTACACAGTTTTAATTTCAGTACACACAGTTTTAATTTCAGTACACAGTTTTAATTTCTGTACACAGTTTTAATTTCAGTACACAGTTTTAATTTCAGAACACAGTTTTAATTTCAGTACACAGTTTTAATTTCTATACACAGTTTTACACAGTTTTAATTTCAGTACACAGTTTTAATTTCAGTACACAGTTTTAATTTCAGTACACACACAGTTTTAATTTCAGTACACAGTTTTAATTTCTGTACACAGTTTTAATTTAATTTCTGTACACAGTTTTAATTTCAGTACACAGTTTTAATTTCTATACACAGTTTTAATTTCAGTACACACAGTTTTAATTTCAGTACACACAGTTTTAATTTCAGTACACAGTTTTAATTTCTGTACACCCAATTTTAATTTCAGTACACAGTTTTAATTTCTGTACACAGTTTTAGTTTCAGTACACTCAGTTTTAACACACAGTTTTAATTTCAGTACACAGTTTTAATTTCTGTACACAGTTTTAATTTCAGTACAGAGTTTTAATTTCATTTCTGTACACAGTTTTAATTTCAGTACACAGTTTTAATTTCTGTACACAGTTTTAATTTCAGTACACACAGTTTTAATTTCAGTACACAGTTTTAATTTCTGTACACAGTTTTAATTCAGTACACACAGTTTTAATTTCAGTACACACAGTTTTAATTTCTGTACACCCAATTTTAATTTCTGTACACAGTTTTAATTTCTGTACACAGTTTTAATTTCTGTACACAGTTTTAATTTCTGTACACAGTTTTAATTTTTGTACACAGTTTTAATTTCAGTACACAGTTTTAATTTCTGTACACAGTTTTAATTTCAGTACACACAGTTTTAATTTCAGTGTTAATTTCTGTACACAGTTTTAATTTCTGTACACACAGTTTTAATTTCTGTACACACAGTTTTAATTTCTGTACACAGTTTTAATTTCTGTACACAGTACACAGTTTTAATTTCTACACAGTTTTAATTTCAGTTTTAATTTCTGTACACAGTTTTAATTTCTGTACACAGTTTTAATTTCTGTACACACAGTTTTAATTTCAGTACACAGTTTTAATTTCAGTACACAGTTTTAATTTCTGTACACAGTTTTAATTTCAGTACACAGTTTTAATTTCTGTACACAGTTTTAATTTCTGTACACACAGTTTTAATTTCAGTACACAGGTTTAATTTCAGTACACAGTTTTAATTTCTGTACACAGTTTTAATTTCTGTACACAGTTTTAGTTTCAGTACACACAGTTTTAATTTCAGTACAGAGTTTTAATTTCAGTACACAGTTTTAATTTCAGTACACAGTTTTAATTTCAGTACACAGTTTTAATTTCTGTACACAGTTTTAATTTCAATACACAGTTTTAATTTCAGTACACAGTTTTAATTTCTGTATACAGTTTTAATTTCAGTACACAGTTTTAATTTCTGTACACAGTTTTAATTTAATTTCTGTACACAGTTTTAATTTCAGTACACACAGTTTTAATTTCAGTACACAGTTCTTATTTCTGTACACAGTTTTAATTTCAGTACACAGTTTTAATTTCAGTACACAGTTTTAACACAGTTTTAATTTCAGTACACAGTTACACAGTTTTAATTTCTGTACACAGTTTTAATTTACACAGTTTTAATTTCAGTACACAGTTTTAATTTCAGTACACAGTTTTAATTTCTGTACACAGTTTTAATTTACACACAGTTTTAATTTCAGTACAGAGTTTTAATTTCTGTACACAGTTTTAATTTCAGTACACAGTTTTAATTTCTGTACACACAGTTTTAATTTCTGTACACACAGTTTTAATTTCTGTACACAGTTTTAATTTCTGTACACAGTTTTAATTTAATTTCTGTACACAGTTTTAATTTCAGTACACAGTTTTAATTTCTGTACACAGTTTTAATTTCAGTACACAGTTTTAATTTCAGAACACAGTTTTAATTTCAGTACACAGTTTTAATTTCTGTACACAGTTTTAATTTCAGTACACACAGTTTTAATTTCTATACACACAGTTTTAATTTCTGTCCACAGTTTTAATTTCTGTACACAGTTTTAATTTCAGTACACACAGTTTTAATTTCAGTACACATAGTTTTAATTTCAGTACACATAGTTTTAATTTCAGTACACATAGTTTTAATTTCAGTACACACAGTTTTAATTTCAGTACACAGTTTTAATTTCTGTGTTTTAATTTCACACAGTTTTAATTTCTGTACACAGTTTTAACACACAGTTTTAATTTTACACAGTTTTACACACAGTTTTAATTTCAGTACACAGTTTTAATTTCAGTAGTTTTAATTTCAGTACACAGTTTTAATTTCTGTACACAGTTTTAGTTTCAGTACACACAGTTTTAATTTCAGTACACAGTTTTAATTTCAGTACACAGTTTTAATTTCTGTACACAGTTTTAATTTCAGTACACAGTTTTAATTTCAGTACACAGTTTTAATTTCAGTACACAGTTTTAATTTCTGTACTTCAGTACACAGTTTTAATTTCAGTACACAGTTTTAATTTCAGTACACAGTTTTAATTTCAGTACACCCAGTTTTAATTTCTGTACACAGTTTTAATTTTAGTACACAGTTTTCATTTCTGTACACACAGTTTTAATTTCAGTACACAGTTTTAATTTCAATACACAGTTTTAATTTCTGTACACAGTTTTAATTTCTGTACACAGTTTTAATTTAATTTCTGTACACAGTTTTAATTTCAGTACACACAGTTTTAATTTCTGTACACAGTTTTAATTTCTGTACACACAGTTTTAATTTCTGTACACAGTTTTAATTTCAGTACACAGTTTTAATTTCTGTACACAGTTTTAATTTCAGTACACAGTTTTAATTTCAATACACAGTTTTAATTTCTGTACACAGTTTTAATTTCAGTACACAGTTTTAATTTCAATACACAGTTTTAATTTCTGTACACAGTTTTAATTTCAGTACACAGTTTTAATTTCAGTACACAGTTTTAGTTTCAGTACACAGTTTTAGTTTCAGTACACAGTTTTAATTTCAGTACACAGTTTTAATTTCTGTACACACAGTTTTAATTTCAGTACACACAGTTTTAATTTCAGTACAAAGATATATTATAGGTACAAAGAGATGTTTTTAAGTTAGCACTTGTGTAAAGAAACCATCTGTGTTAATTGACAACTTGTGTAATAAGACCATCATTGATGAGAATCCTGTGTTAAGTAGCCACTCTTTGTATAGAGATTAACTTTGATAAGAGACCACCTGTAGTAATGACAACCTGTGTATTGTGACCATCATTGATGAGAATCCTGTGTTAAGTAGCCACTCTTTGTATAGAGATTAACTCTGATAAGGGACCACCCGTAGTAATGACAACCTGTGTATTGTGACCATCATTGATGAGAAGCCTGTGTTAAGTAGCCACTCTTTGTATAGAGATTAACTTTGATAAGAGACCACCTGTAGTAATGGCAACCTGTGTATTGTGACCATCATTGATGAGAAGCCTGTGTTAAGCAGCCACTGTTTGTATAGAGATTAACTTTAATAAGAGACAACCTGGGTTAAGTGCAACCTGTGTATTGTGACCATCATTGATGAAAAGCCTGTGTTAAGCAGCCACTGTTTGTATAGAGATTAACTCTGATAAGGAACCACCTGTAGTAATGGCAACCTGTGTATTGTGACCATCATTGATGAGAAGCCTGTGTTAAGCAGCCACTGTTTGAGAAGCCTGTGTTAAGCAGCCACTGTTTGTAAAGTGACTAACTCTGATAAGGGACCACCTGTAGTAATGACAACCAGTGTAGTGTGACCACCATTGATGAGAAACCTGTGTTAAGCAGCCACTGTTTGTATAGAGATAAACTTTAATAAGAGACAACCTGGGTTAAGTGACGACCTGTGTATTGTGACCATCATTAATGAGAAGCCTGTGTTAAGCAGCCACTGTTTGTATAGAGACTAACTTTGAAAAGGGACCACCTGTGTTATGTGACAGCTTGTGTAATGATTCCATCTTTTAGCAGAGACTTGTGGTAAGCTATGTAGAGACTAACTTTGAAAAGGGACCACCTGTTATGTGACAGCTTGTGTAATTATTCTATCTTTGAGCAGACATTTGTGGTAAGCTATGTAGAGACTAACTCTGATAAGGGACCACCTGTGTTATGTGACAGCTTGTGTAATGATTCCATCTCTTAGCAGAGACTTGTGGTAAGCTATGTAGAGACTAACTCTGATAAGGGACCACCTGTGTTAAGTGACAGCTTGTGTATAAATGTGACCGTCTTTGAGCAGAGACTTGTGGTAAGGTGAGTAGAGACTAACTCTGATAAGGGACCACCTGTGTTATGTGACAGCTTGTGTATAAATGTGACCGTCTTTGAGCAGAGACTTATGGTAAGCTATGTAGAGACTAACTCTGATAAGGGACCACCTTTGTTATGTGACAGCTTGTGTAATGATTCCATCTCTTAGCAGAGACTTGTGGTAAGCTGTGTAGAGACTAACTTTGAAAAGGGACCACCTGTGTTATGTGACAGCTTGTGTAATGATTCCATCTCTTAGCAGAGACTTGTGGTAAGCTATGTAGAGACTAACTCTGATAAGGGACCACCTGTGTTATGTGACAGCTTGTGTAATGATTCTACATTTGATAAATGATATGTGTAAAGAATTCAATTGTGTTAAGAAACCTTTTTTTGATCGACACAACCGTTGATCAGACTCAGAATAATCACAGTAAACCAATCATAAATTAGTGAGAAACTGATAAAAGATTACTTATACTGATAAAAGATTACTTATACTGATAAAAGATTACTTATACTGATAAAAGATTACTTATACTGATAAAAGATTACTTATGCTGATAAAAGATTACTTATAAGTCAAACAGTATTACTTTAATAAATTACCTGTGATAGATTGACAACCTTCATCACAAGACCATAACATTCCGTGATTAATCAGCTCACCTGTGTTAAAACAAATGCACAGATTCAACCAGACTCTCTGTATTTAAAATTTCATTTTATTTGCAAATTACTAGCACTGATTTTGAAAAATATAAAATGTCTGTTACATTAGAACACATATTCTATTGAAAAATCCTTTTGATAGAATTTTAAAAACAAACATCACAAATAATTATCCAGTGGTTGGTATATAACATGTTCTATAAACAGAGACAAACAATTCTCAAGGACAGAGGATGACAAATACTAGCATTTGTTTTACAGCACTCTACATTTACTCACTTTTCAATTAAATATCAAACACATGACTTTGCATTCCTAAGAATCAGTTCAAAAGTTTTGTATTACTATGCTGTTGTTTGTTGCCTCTAACATGTCAAGTTTTTCCTGTTAAACACTGTTGTTTTGCTGACATTTTAACTTCTTCCATCTGCTTTGATGTGACAAGCTTCATCCATACTATTATGTTTCCACCGATCCATAATGGTCAATTAACATAGTTAGTAAATAAGGCGATTCTACATCCTCTTCACTGACAAGAAATGTGTCTTTTGAATCCAGTATTACTAATTCTAGGAACAGGTGATTAAAATTTTATTGATAACAACATTTGAAATGTCAGAGCTAACAGCCAAAAAGCATCAATAAACCCAAATGTTTGTGTTCTATTACAGGTACCAGCTTAATCCATTTCTGGGGACCCATGTACCTTGTTCCACGAACATGATTCTGTCCCAGACAACATTTTGTAAAATCCAACATGATGAAAATCTGTGTAGTATTACTAATAGTAATGTATTGCTGTATGACAGAGATAACACACATGATGCTATGACAACTGACAACAGACATGTTACTATAACAACTGAAATATAACAGACATGGTACTATGACAACTGACATATAACAGACATGGTACTATGACAACTGACAACAGACATTGTACTATGACAACTGACATATAACAGACATGGTACTATGACAACTGACAACAGACATTGTACTATGACAACTGACATATAACAGACATGGTACTATGATAACTGACATATAACATAGAAGGCCCTATATGACATACAATGATATTTTTTAAGACTACAGACTAATGATAATTCAGAAAAATATTGAACACTTGTTCATTGCACAAACTAATTGAGTTGGGACTCTTAGAAAAGAACCCATATAACAGTAAATACAAACCCTTATAAAATACTTTACACGTTGAGCACTGGGTACATATGGTGATCTAACATAAAACATTGAGACTGGTTACAAATGGAATGATGATAAATGTTTAGTGGAAAAAAATCATTCAGGCATCCAGCTAGAATCCTTTCTAATCAACAAAACACTTATAACATGTATGCATATCATTATCCTAGTGTAACAATCATTTACCAAAATTATTAAAACAAAACACCAGGTATCATCCTTATAGCTCCTTTATATACAGTATAGCCTCGGTACAGCTATTTTCTATTGAGCTGTAGATACCATATGTAACTTATAAAAATACACATATAGCATATTATGTAACATATAAATACACGTGTAACTTATAAATACACATGTAACTTATAAATACACATGTAACATATAATGTAACTTATAAAATACACATGTAACATATAAATACACGTGTAACTTATAAAATACACATGTAACATATAAATACACGTGTAACTTATAAATACACATGTAACATATAAATACACGTGTAACTTATAAATACACGTGTAACTTATAAATACACATGTAACTTATAAATACATGTGTAACTTATAAATACACATGTAACTTATAAATACACATGTAACTTATAAATACACATGTAACTTATAAATACACATGTAACAAATAAATAAACATGTAACTTATAAATACACATGTAACTTATAAATACACATGTAACATATAAATACACATGTAACATATAAATACGCATGTAACATATAAATACACATGTAACATATAAATACATATGTTACTTGTCAGAGTCATGGTTAATAAAACAAATTCACATATCATGTTTAATGGGTACTGGGAACTTCAGGGCAGAGATCTTTAAAATTTTGTCCTGATTAGCTACATCATCAATTCCCCTTAGTGTTGGACTCGGTGTGGGACTATATTCCCCCTAGTTCTTGGTGTGGGACTATATTCCCCCTAGTTCTTGGTGAGGGACTATATTCCCCCTAGTTCTTGGTGTGGGATTATATTTCCCCTAGTTCTCGGTGTGGGACTATATTCCCCCTAGTTCTCGGTGTGGGACTATATTCCCCCTACTACTCGTTGTGGGACTATATTCCCCCTAGTTCTTGGTGTGGGACTATATTCCCCCTAAGTCTTGGTGTAGGACTATATTCCCCCTAGTTCTCGATGGGACTATTTTCCCCCTAGTTCTCGGTGTGGGACTATATTCCCCCTAGTACTCGGTGTGGGACTATATTCCCCCTAGTACTCGGTGTGGGACTACAGTAACCCTAGTACTCAGTGTGGGACTATATTCCCCCTAGTACTTGGTGTGGGACTATATTCCCCCTAGTTCTCGTTGTGAGACTACAGTAACCCTAGTACTCGGTGTGGGACTATATTCCCCCTAGTACTCGGTGTGGGACTATATTCCCCGTTGTTCTCTGTGCGGGACTTTATTCCCCCTAGTTCTCGTTGTGAGACTACAGTTACCCTAGTACTCGGTGTGGGACTATATTCCCCCTAGTACTCGGTGTGGGACTATATTCCCCCTTGTTCTCTGTGCGGGACTTTATTCCCCCTAGTTCTCGTTGTGAGACTACAGTAACCCTAGTACTCGGTGTGGGACTATATTCCCCCTAGTACTTGGTGTGGGACTATATTCCCCCTAGTACTCGGTGTGGGACTATATTCCCCCTAGTACTCGGTGTGGGACTATGTGATAAATATTCAAACAGATGAGTTTATCCAAATAAGAACTTTATGACTAGAGAAGATAAATATCTCTTAGTTTAATCCATAAAGGCATCAATAAACAACGAGTAATAACCTTAGTAAACCCATACCAGGAAGTTCAAATGACATGTAGTGTTGGAGTCTTAACGAACATTTTCTTTGATGTAGGTCACAATCAAAATGTAGGCCACAATTCCTAATTCTGATACGGGACACACTGCCTTACCTTAGTGAACACATATCTGGACACACTGCCTTACCTTAGTGAACACATATCTGGACACACTGCCTTTCCTTGGTGAACACATATCTGGACACACTGCCTTTCCTTGGTGAACACATATCTAAAGAGTTAAGTTTACATGACTTGTTGTGTAGGAGATAGGTACCAGACATTTTTTTGATGTAGGTCAGAGTGACCTATATTTGATAGGCAAAACATAGTGTGGAAAATAAGACATAAACAAAACTTTATCTTTGATGTAGGTCAAAGGTCAAATCATAGGTCAAAGTGACATGCTTTTGATACATGACACAAGAAGTAAGTTTTTGTGATGACTTGTGTAGATGATAGTGCCAGGAAAAGGCAGAAAAAGGTTGGAAGGACAGAAGAAAAAACTGACATAATGTTATAGTACAACCTAGTTCCTGGTGGGAACTAATCAAATTATATATTTCATATTTTCATATATAACAACAAAATAACAATTTTTTATCTCTAAGGCAACATATAATAATATCTGGACATATGTAACCCTTTCATCAAAAAATAATGTTACACATTGGTGGTCAAATTTATCAAGGCTTTTGATGTTTCATAAAAAAAAATATAGCACATCAAGTATTTTCTTTGTAAAATGTTTTTATTAGGTAGCAAAGGAAGGCTTATGGTGTCACTTCTTAACATTTAATAAGGCTCTGGTACAAATATATCACATGGTTTATCAAAAATGTAAGGCACTATTAAGTCAGGCTTAACAGGAAAAGCTGTCACAGACATCTCTACTGCACTGACAGAGAATCACAGACATCTCTACTGAACTGACAGAGAATCACAGACATCTCTACTGAACTGACAGAGAATCACAGACATCTCTACTGAACTGACAGAGAATCACAGACATCTCTACTGAACTGACAGAGAATCACAGACATCTCTACTGAACTGACAGAGAATCACAGACATCTCTACTGAACTGACAGAGAATCACAGACATCTCAACTGAACTGACAGAGAATCACTGACATCTCTACTGAACTGACAGAGAATCACAGACATCTCTACTGAACTGACAGAGAATCACAGACATCTCTACTGAACTGACAGAGAATCACAGACATCTCTACTGAACTGACAGAGAATCACAGACATCTCTACTGAACTGACAGAGAATCACAGACATCTCTACTGAACTGACAGAGAATCACAGACATCTCTACCGAACTGACAGAGAATCACAGACATCTCTACTGAACTGACAGAGAATCACAGACATCTCTACTGAACTGACAGAGAATCACGGACATCTCTACCGAACTGACAGAGAATCACGGACATCTCTACTGAACTGACAGAGAATCACAGACATCTCTACTGAACTGACAGAGAATCACAGACATCTCTACTGAACTGACAGAGAATCACAGACATCTCTACTGAACTGACAGAGAATCACAGACTTCTCTACTGAACTGACAGAGAATCACAGACATCTCTCTTTCATGACCTTGTAGAGAGTAGAAGGCAATTTCATCTTTGTTTTTATCAAAAAGCAATTTAACATGAATAAAACATGTATGAATTCATCTTTGTTGATTGAAAAAAAACAATAAACTACATTTCTGTACACTTGCAGGGATGTCCATTAAAGCCTACGATCCAATCTGTCACTGGTAGTAATTAACATATCTATATCAGAATAGATATTGATTTGTGTGAAAAAATAACGGCATCTTTATCATGTAAACACATGTATTGATTTTGATTTCAATCTAAAGAATAAAAAATTCTTCAAAAGGACCTCCCATTAAGTTGAAAAAAATCTGCTACCATTACATGCATGTATAAATACACTGTACATATATACCAGACAACAATGGAATGTTTTCATGAACATGAACAGACACCTGAAATCAATCTTGCCATTCCCTAAAAGCAAAAATATATACAAAACCTGTACCAGATAGCTTCTTTTTCAACCAAATTTTTTAACATATCAATAATCATGCATAGCTCTTAGTACCATGAACACACAAAGAACTGTAGACAATTTAAAATAGCAAGTGTCATATCAAAATACCTGGTACTCTACAGTATACATGTAAAAATTACACACATTATGAGAGCAAATTACAACATATTTCCTGAGTACACCTCTCATATAAAAAGTAATACACCAGGCAGTAAAATAAACAGGATACAGAGCTGAAATTGCATTAACATTACAATAACAGAGCTGAAATTGCATTAACATTACAATAACAGAGCTGAAATTGCATTAACATTACAATAACAGAGCTGAAATTGCATTAACATTACAATAACAGAGCTGAAATTGCATTAACATTACAATAACAGCATATTTCTATCATTCTTTCCTAGCGTTCTCTCCTACACATCTAGTTAATCTCTTACATGAAATTGACAACCATCTAATTTACCATCCTCAATACTCCATGGCTTATGTAACCTCGAGATTTGATTGATGTTCATCAAACGATCAAAATAGTTTCTTCTTGTCTTACCCACAAAGTGTTGTTCATGGAACAATTATTCCATAACTTGTACCAGGGGGTGACAAGGGCGACAGTGGGCTTACTGAGGATGGTAATTAACATAAAGTATAAAACAGCTTGTATTCATTCTGTATCACACATTTCCCTTATCCCTTTCATACATCAGTTTATAAAATGTTCATATTCAGCTCCTTGTATACTATATGTACTTGTTACACAGCTAATCATTACTGTGTATACCACTCCTAAGAGTAAGTCACAGGTCACCATCATGGGTAAATCACTCCTTAGAGTGATTCACAGGTCATCAGTGCTATAAATACCACTTCTCAGGGCATGTCAACAGTTTTGGTCCTGGGTATACCAACACTCCTCAGTCCTGGGTATATCAACACTCCTCAGTCCTGGGTATATCAACACTCCTAAGTCCTGGGTATATCAACACTCCTCAGTCCTGGGTATATCAACACTCCTCAGTCCTGGGTATATCAACACTCCTAAGTCCTGGGTATATCAACACTCCTCAGTCCTGGGTATATCAACACTCCTCAGTCCTGGGTATATCAACACTCCTCAGTCCTGGGTATACCAACACTCCTCAGTCCTGGGTATACCAAAACTCCTCAGTCCTGGGTATACCAGCACTCTTCAGTCCTTGGTATACCAACACTCCTCAGTCCTCTGTATACTAACAGTCCTCAGTTCTGGGTATACCAACAGTCCTCAGTTCTGGGTATACCAACAGTTTTAGTCCTGGGTATACCAACAGTCCTCAGTTCTGGGTATACCAACAGTCCTCAGTTCTGGGTATACCAACAGTTTTAGTCCTGGGTATACCAACAGTCCTCAACCTGGGTATACTAACACTCCTCAGTCCTGGGTATACCAACAGTTTTAGTCCTGGGTATACCAACAGTCCTCAGTCCTTGGTATACCAACACTCCTCAGTCCTGGGTATACCAACAGTTTTAGTCCTGGGTATACCAACACTTCTCAGTCCTGGGTATACCAACACTCCTCAGTCCTGGGTATACCAACACTCCTCAGTCCTGGGTATACCAGAACTCCTCTGTCCTGGGTATACCAGCACTCTTCAGTCCTTGGTATGCCAACACTCCAAAGTCCTTGGTATACCAACACTCCTAAGTCCTGGGTATACCAACACTCGTCAGTCCTGGGTATACCACTTCTCAGTCCTGGGTATACCAACAGTTCTCAGTCCTGGGTATACCAACACTCCTCAGTCCTGGGTATGCCAACACTCCTCAGTCCTGGGTATACCAAAACTCCTCAGTCCTGGGTATACCAGCACTCTTCAGTCCTTGGTATACCAACACTCCTAAGTCCTGGGTATACCAACATTCGTCAGTCCTGGGTATACCACTTTTCAGTCCTGGGTATACCAACAGTCCTCAGTCCTGGGTATACCAACACTCCTCAGTCCTGGGTATACCACTTTTCAGTCCTGGGTATACCAACACTCCTCAGTCTTGGGTATACCAACACTCCTCAGTCTTGGGTATACCAACAGTTATCAGTCTTGGGTATACCACTCCCTAGAGCGTGTTACAGCCCTTTCCCAGTCTGTGAACACTTCTTTGTATTCTTGCCATCTTTTTGTGTCAGGTTTGAATAAATGCTCTGACTTCCGTATACTGCATAACTCTTCTTTATTCTTCCAAACTCCTGAAAGTGACATAATAGGATTAATGATATCAAAACTGGACTCAATATGAGTAATTACAAACATGTTATCTGGATATATCTGTAAACCATTTCACCATGTAGGAGTTGTGTCCCTTTGTGTGACCCACTGATAGGATTGTGTAACTTTGTAGGGGTTGTGTCCCTGTGATAGAGTTGTGTCTTTGCAAAAAATTTTGTGTCTCTTTGAACTGTATCAGTGTTGTGTCACCGCGTATGTGTTGTGTCACTGTGTATGAGTTGTGTCCCTTTGATAGAGTTGTGTCCCTGTAATAGAGCTGCCTGCCTGTAAAAGAGTTGTCTCCCTTGTGATAGAGTTGTCTCCCTGTGATAGAGTTGTCTTCCTTCGATAGAGTTGTCTCCCTGTGATAGAGTTGTCTCCCTGTAATAGAGTTGTGTCCCTGTGATAGAGTTGTGTCCCTGTAATAGAGTTGTTCCCTGTGATAGAGTTGTCCCCTTGTGAGAGTTCTCTCCCTGTGATAGAGTTGTCCCCCTGTGATAGAGTTGTCTCCCTGTGATAGAGTTGTCTCCCTGTAATAGAGTTGTGTCCCTGTGATAGAGTTGTCCCCCTGTGATAGAGTTGTGTCCCTGTGATAGAGTTGTCTCCCTGTAATAGAGTTGTGTCCCTGTGATAGAGTTGTCCCCCTGTGATAGAGTTGTCTCCTTGTGATAGAGTTGTCTCCCTGTAATAGAGTTGTGTCCCTGTGATAGAGTTGTCCCCCTGTGATAGAGTTGTCTCCCTATGATAGAGTTGTGTCCCTGTGATAGAGTTGTGTCCCTGTGATAGAGTTGTCTCCCTGTGATAGAGTTGTCCCCCTGTGATAGAGTTGTCTCCCTGTGATAGAGTTGTCCCCCTGTGATAGAGATGTGTCCCTGTGATAGAGCTGTGTCCCTGTGATAGAGTTGTCCCCTTGTGATAGAGTTGTCCCCCTGTGATAGAGATGTGTCCCTGTGATAGAGTTGTGTCCCTGTGATAGAGTTGTCTCCCTGTGATAGAGTTGTGTCCCTGTGATAGAGTTGTCTCCCTGTGATAGAGTTGTCTCCCTGTGATAGAGTTGTCTCCCTGTGATAGAGTTGTGTCCCTGTGATAGAGTTGTCCCCCTGTGATAGAGTTGTCTCCTTGTGATAGAGTTGTCTCCCTGTGATAGAGTTGTGTGGTAGCAGTACACAGTTTCTCGGTGTGGCCATGGGTGATTTTTTTGCTCATTAGATTACCCCATTATAAAGGTTTTAATTAAAAATGAAAAAAAAAATCCTTGCTAAAATTGGTCCTGTCATGTTAAAGTGGACAATGTGGGGTTTCATTTTTTTCAGGATAATATTTTAGCTTTGTGTTGGAGATTACTATTTGGGCAGTCTCGAATCTGTGTCTACGCACCAAAAACTAGCTTTACAGGAAGTGAAATTTTCATAGTGTTCACATGTGGTCATGTTATGAAGAATTTCCGCGTTGGAATTTGCTGAAATGTAAGTACTTTGTTACCATGACAGTGTTGTTGATTGTAAGATAGGTGTTTAGAATTAAATTTCTCCTAGAAAGTTGTAGTGTTGGGTTGGAATTAGCAGTATTTTTGCATTTTTAGCATTTTTTCAGTAGGTAACCATGACAATCAAATGTCAGAAATCAGAGGAAATTTTTTTTTTACACAAATTTCATCTCTCTACTGTTAATGTAATTGTTATATAGTTTATAAATATATATACATGTAATGATGTATTTTTCATAACCAATCTGCTATACCTGTATATCTCAAACATGACAAATAATTTCAGGAAAAATGCAAATTAACTGTTTACTGCTACCTGTCCCTGTGATAGAGTTGTCCCCCTGTGATAGAGTTGTCTCCCTGTGATAGAGTTGTCCCCTTGTGATAGAGTTGTCCCCCTGTGGTAGAGATGTGTCCCTGTGATAGAGTTGTGTCCCTGTGATAGAGTTGTGTCCCTGTGATAGAGTTGTCTCCCTGTGATAGAGTTGTCCCCCTGTGATAGAGTTGTCTCCCTGTGATAGAGTTGTCCCCCTGTGATAGAGATGTGTCCCTGTGATAGAGTTGTGTCCCTGTGATAGAGTTGTCCCCCTGTGATAGAGTTGTGTCCCTGTGATAGAGTTGTCCCCTTGTGATAGAGTTGTCCCCTTGTGATAGAGTTGTCCCCCTGTGATAGAGATGTGTCCCTGTGATAGAGTTGTGTCCCTGTGATAGAGTTGTCTCCCTGTGATAGAGTTGTGTCCCTGTGATAGAGTTGTCTCCCTGTGATAGAGTTGTCTCCCTGTGATAGAGTTGTCTCCCTGTGATAGAGTTGTCCCCCTGTGATAGAGATGTGTCCCTGTGATAGAGTTGTGTCCATGTGATAGAGTTGTCTCCCTGTGATAGAGTTGTCTCCCTGTGATAGAGTTGTCTCCCTGTGATAGAGTTGTGTCCCTGTGATAGAGTTGTCCCCCTGTGATAGAGTTGTCTCCCTGTGATAGAGTTGTCCCCTTGTGATAGAGTTGTCCCCCTGTGGTAGAGATGTGTCCCTGTGATAGAGTTGTGTCCCTGTGATAGAGTTGTGTCCCTGTGATAGAGTTGTCTCCCTATGATAGAGTTGTCCCCTTGTGATAGAGTTGTCTCCCTGTGATTGAGTTCTCTCCCTGTGATAGAGTTGTCCCCTTGTGATAGAGTTGTGTCCCTGTGATAGAGTTGTCTCCTTGTGATAGAGTTGTCTCCCTGTGATAGAGTTGTCTCCCTGTGATAGAGTTGTCCCCCTGTGATAGAGATGTGTCCCTGTGATAGAGTTGTGTCCCTGTGATAGAGTTGTCCCCTTGTGATAGAGTTGTGTCCCTGTGATAGAGTTGTCCCCCTGTGATAGAGTTGTCCCCCTGTGATAGAGTTGTCCCCCTGTGATAGAGTTGTCCCCCTGTGATAGAGTTGTGTCCCTGTGATAGAGTTGTGTCCCTGTGATAGAGTTGTCCCCCTGTGATAGAGTTGTCCCCCTGTGATAGAGTTGTCCCCCTGTGATAGAGTTGTCCCCCTGTGATAGAGTTGTGTCCCTGTGATAGAGTTGTCCCCCTGTGATAGAGTTGTGTCCCTGTGATAGAGTTGTCTCCCTGTGATAAAGTTGTCTCCCTGTGATAGAGTTGTCTCCCTGTGATAGAGTTGTCCCCCTGTGATAGAGTTGTGTCCCTGTGATAGAGTTGTGTCCCTGTGATAGAGTTGTGTCCCTGTGATAGAGTTGTCCCCCTGTGATAGAGTTGTGTCCCTGTGATAGAGTTGTGTCCCAGTGATAGAGTTGTGTCCCTGTGATAGAGTTGTCCCCCTGTGATAGAGATGTGTCCCTGTGATAGAGTTGTGTCCCTGTGATAGAGTTGTCCCCTTGTGATAGAGTTGTGTCCCTGTGATAGAGTTGTGTCCCTGTGATAGAGTTGTCTCTCTATGATAGAGTTGTCCCCCTGTTATAGAGTTGTCCCCCTGTGATAGAGTTGTACCCCTGTGATAGAGTTGTCCCCCTGTGATAGAGTTGTGTCCCTGTGATAGAGTTGTCTCCCTGTGATAAAGTTGTCTCCCTGTGATAGAGTTGTCTCCCTGTGATAGAGTTGTGTCCCTGTGATAGAGTTGTGTCCCTGTAGTTCTGTTCCCATTTACCTGTTTTGCTAATATCAAATCTACCAAGGTAGTCACAAGGGAGATAATTCATATAATCTTGCCAGATCATTGAAAATCAAATCTATTTGTCAGGTAAGAAAATATAAAGTCAGCATGATACATACCTGCATGTAGACCAGCTAAGAAGGCAGCACCGAGACTGGTTATATCAGCTCTTTGTTTGGCACGATCAATAACTTGGCCAGTGAGGTCGGAAATAAGCTGCATCAAGAAATCATTATTGCAAACTCCACCATCAGCTCTAGAAAACAACACAGTTTAAAGTAAGTTAATTACTTTTGGTCCTTCTCTAGAAAAATGCGATAAGTAAAACAATCCTCCATACCATCAATTTTACTCTCAGCACACCTGGAACATGTCATGGCAAAATTGAAGGTTTCCTTTGCGACACCTTGTGGACAAGACGAAAAGACTAGTTTGATCCTTTGATGTACATCAATTGAATCTCCAGGTTGCATAACCGTATATTGTAATGACTTTGAAGTGGGGTGTAGCTCCTCCATAATTACCATAAGGAGAATATAAGCCTGTGATTGGTCAATTTTTTTGCTACTGGAGCCAATCAGTTAAATATGCTTTTGCTGGAGTGAAGAGAGTGAAAGTGATTGTCACCACTGGAGAATTGAGGGTGGTTCCAGGGGTGCAGAGAGTGAAAGTGATTGTAACCCCTGGATTATTGAGGATCGTTCCAGGGATGCAGAGAGTTAAAGTGATTGTAACCCCTGGATTATCGAGGATCGTTCCAGGGATGCAGAGAGTGAAAGTGATCGTAACCCCTGGAGTATCGAGGATGGTTCCAGGGGTGTAGAGAGTTAAAGTGATTGTAACCCCTGGAGTATCGAGGATGGTTCCAGGGGTGTAGAGAGTTAAAGTGATTGTAACCCCTGGAGTATCGAGGATGGTTCCAGGAGTGTAGAGCGTGAAAGTGATTGTAATCCCTGGAGTATCGAGGATCGTTCCTGGGATGCAGAGAGTTAAAGTGATTGTAACCCCTGGAGTATCGAGGATCGTTCCAGGGGTGTAGAGAGTGAAAGTGATCGTAACCCCTGGAGTATCGAGGATCGTTCCAGGGATGCAGAGAGTTAAAGTGATCGTAACCCCTGGAGTATCTAGGATCGTTCCTGGGATGCAGAGAGTGAAAGTGATCGTAACCCCTGGAGTATCGAGGATCGTTCCAGGGGTGTAGAGAGTGAAAGTGATCGTAACCCCTGGAGTATCGAGGATCGTTCCAGGGGTGTAGAGAGTGAAAGTGATCGTAACCCCTATAGTATCGAGGATGGTTCCAGGGGTGTAGAGAGTGATAGTGATTGTTACCCCTGGAGTATCGAGGATGGTACCGGGGGTATAGAGAGTGATAGTGATTGTTACCCCTGGAGTATCGAGGATGGTTCCAGGGATGTAGAGAGTGATAGTGATCGTAACCCCTGGAGTATCGAGGATGGTTCCAGGGGTGTAGAGAGTTAAAGTAATTGTAACCCCTGGAGTATCGAGGATGGTTCCAGGAGTGTAGAGAGTGAAAGTGATCGTAACCCCTGGAGTATCGAGGATGGTTCCAGGGGTGCAGAGAGTTAAAGTGATTGTAACCCCTGGAGTATCGAGGATCGTTCCAGGAGTGTAGAGAGTGTAAGTGATTGTAACCCCTGGAGTATCGAGGATCGTTCCAGGGGTGTAGAGAGTGAAAGTGATTGTAACCCCTGGAGTATCGAGGATCGTTCCAGGGGTGTAGAGAGTGAAAGTGATCGTAACCCCTGGAGTATCGAGGATCGTTCCAGGGGTGTAGAGAGTGAAAGTGATCGTAACCCCTGGAGTATCGAGGATCGTTCCAGGGGTGTAGAGAGTGAAAGTGATCGTAACCCCTGGAGTATCGAGGATCGTTCCAGGGGTGTAGAGAGTGAAAGTGATCGTAACCCCTGGAGTATCGAGGATCGTTCCAGGGGTGTAGAGAGTGAAAGTGATTGTAACCCCTGGAGTATCGAGGATCGTTCCAGGGGTGTAGAGAGTGAAAGTGATTGTAACCCCTGGAGTATCGAGGATCGTTCCAGGAGTGTAGAGAGTGAAAGTGATTGTAACCCCTGGAGTATCGAGGATGGTTCCAGGGGTGTAGAGAGTGAAAGTGATTGTAACCCCTGGAGTATCGAGGATGGTTCCAGGGGTGTAGAGAGTGAAAGTGATTGTAACCCCTGGAGTATCGAGGATGGTTCCAGGGGTGTAGAGAGTGAAAGTGATTGTAACCCCTGGAGTATCGAGGATGGTTCCAGGGGTGTAGAGAGTTAAGGTGATTGTAACCCCTGGAGTATCGAGGATCGTTCCAGGAGTGTAGAGAGTGAAAGTGATTGTAACCCCTGGAGTATCGAGGATGGTTCCAGGGGTGTAGAGAGTGAAAGTGATCGTAACCCCTGGAGTATCGAGGATCGTTCCAGGGGTGTAGAGAGTGAAAGTGATCGTAACCCCTGGAGTATCGAGGATGGTTCCAGGGGTGTAGAGAGTGAAAGTGATCGTAACCCCTGGAGTATCGAGGATCGTTCCAGGGGTGTAGAGAGTTAAAGTGATCGTAACCCCTGGAGTATCGAGGATCGTTCCAGGGGTGTAGAGAGTTAAAGTGATTGTAACCCCTGGAGTATCGAGGATCGTTCCAGGGGTGTAGAGAGTTAAAGTGATTGTAACCCCTGGAGTATCGAGGATCGTTCCAGGGGTGTAGAGAGTGAAAGTGATCGTAACCCCTGGAGTATCGAGGATCGTTCCAGGGGTGTAGAGAGTGAAAGTGATCGTAACCCCTGGAGTATCGAGGATCGTTCCAGGGGTGTAGAGAGTGAAAGTGATCGTAACCCCTGGAGTATCGAGGATCGTTCCAGGGGTGTAGAGAGTGAAAGTGATCGTAACCCCTGGAGTATCGAGGATCGTTCCAGGGGTGCTGAGAGTGAAAGTGATCGTAACCCCTGGAGTATCGAGGATCTTTCCAGGGGTGTAGAGAGTTAAAGTGATTGTAACCCCTGGAGTATCGAGGATGGTTCCAGGGGTGTAGAGAGTTAAAGTGATTGTAACCCAGAGTATCGTTCAGGAGGATGAAAGTGATTCCAGGAATGTAGAGAGTGTAAGTGATTGTAATCCCTGGAGTATCGAGGATCGTTCCAGGGGTGCTGAGAGTGTAAGTGATTGTAACCCCTGGAGTATCGAGGATGGTTCCAGGGGTGTAGAGAGTTAAAGTGATTGTAACCCCTGGAGTATCGAGGATCGTTCCAGGAGTGTAGAGAGTGAAAGTGATTGTAACCCCTGGAGTATCGAGGATGGTTCCAGGAGTGTAGAGAGTGTAAGTGATCGTAACCCCTGAGTATCGAGGATCGTTCCAGGGGTGTAGAGAGTGAAAGTGATCGTAACCCCTGGAGTATCGAGGATCGTTCCAGGGGTGTAGAGAGTTAAAGTGATCGTAACCCCTGGAGTATCGAGGATCGTTCCAGGGGTGTAGAGAGTGAAAGTGATCGTAACCCCTGGAGTATCGAGGATCGTTCCAGGAGTGTAGAGAGTGTAAGTGATCGTAACCCCTGGAGTATCGAGGATCGTTCCAGGGGTGCTGAGAGTGAAAGTGATTGTAACCCCTGGAGTATCAAGGATCTTTCCAGGGGTGTAGAGAGTTAAACTGATTGTAACCCCTGGAGTATCGAGGATGGTTCCAGGGGTGTAGAGAGTTAAAGTGATTGTAACCCCTGGAGTATCGAGGATCATTCCAGGAATGTAGAGAGTGAAAGTGATTGTAACCCCTGGAGTATCGAGGATGGTTCCAGGGGTGTAGAGAGTGAAAGTGATTGTAACCCCTGGAGTATCGAGGATGGTTCCAGGGGTGTAGAGAGTTAAAGTGATTGTAACCCCTGGAGTATCGAGGATCGTTCCAGGAGTGTAGAGAGTGAAAGTGATTGTAACCCCTGGAGTATCGAGGATGGTTCCAGGAGTGTAGAGAGTGTAAGTGATCGTAACCCCTGGAGTATCGAGGATCGTTCCAGGAGTGTAGAGAGTGAAAGTGATTGTAACCCCTGGAGTATCGAGGATCGTTCCAGGGGTGTAGAGAGTGAAAGTGATTGTAACCCCTGGAGTATCGAGGATGGTACCAGGAGTGTAGAGAGTGTAAGTGATTGTAATCCCTGGAGTATCGAGGATCGTTCCAGGGGTGCTGAGAGTGTAAGTGATTGTAACCCCTGGAGTATCGAGGATCTTTCCAGGGGTGCTGAGAGTGTAAGTGATTGTAACCCCTGGAGTATCTAGGATGGTTCCAGGAGTGTAGAGAGTGAAAGTGAGAGGATGAATAAAATCAAACACTGAAAAATTTTTTAAAACTTTAAAGAAGATCACTTTAAGTGTTATTGACAAGAAAATTTTATTGAATGCAATGTTTAGAAAATGACATTAACTGTAAGGATTATAATGTGAAACAATTTGTACTTGGTAAAAGTTGTACAAAACCATTTCCATTGGTATCAAAGTCATCCTTCAATATTTCATTCCATCCAAATTTCGGAATTATTACTCTAACACACTGAATTTTTATGAATTACCATAACATCTGATGTTCTGTAAAACATATTCTGTGCAGCTGACCTTAAAGTGTCTTCCTCCACAAACAAAAGCTCGTCAAAAGAATGGATACAAAATTACTAAAACTGACATCCATCTTTTGTCCTTTTTATTATTATTCAAAAATATAAGGTTTCTTACACTTGTATCAAATGTACTATATTAGGGCTGTCAGAGACGGTTTATTTTCTCCAAATGGGACAAAATTTAAGTATGAAAAATAACAAAGGGCAATTCGAGAGTGATGGTTCTGGTGCACTGCACTTCTCCTTGTTCAGACCTATCTACCCATGAAGTTCCATGTTTATACCTCTTATAAAAAGTAACAAAGGGCAATAACTCCTAAATTATGCAAAAGAGAGTGATGGTTCTGGACCACTGCACTTCTCCTTGTTCAGATCTATCTACCTGAGACGTTGTATGTTGATACCTCTTACAGTTTTTGAGTTATACTCCAGACAAAATTACTTGGGACGAACCAACAGACAGACAAAGGGACACTATATAAAAATTCATTACTGAATACATTAAATCATTCGATATGTGCCAAGGTAAAAGAAGGGCAACATCAAATCAATGAGCTTGTTAAAATAAATGTTAAATTACAGGGAAACTGATGTATGACCTACAATAGAGCAGGTATACAACATATTTATTACAGGAATATTACATGACCTGCCTGATCAATAGGAGAGTTCCACTTTAGACTCTTTCAGAATGGCTTCGTACAGGATTTTGAATCTGAAGGCAATAGATTCCAGCAGTGCCCTTACCTGATCACACAGGAGAGTTCCACTTTAGACTCTTTCAGAATGGCTTCGTACAGGATTTTGAATCTGAAGGCAACAGATTCCAGCAGTGCCCGTACAAGGTGGGCCTTTGTGGTAGTGGGTTTTATTCCAATGATGGAGGAGGCTGCCTTGTCATCATTTATAGGGGCCTGTAAAAAAAAAACACAAAGTCCGACAATCAAAAACTGAATTCAGCACAAAGAACTATTGATCATAACTTTCTTACAAACAAGGTAAAGATACCAGGATTCATCTGATATCAGAAAGTGGTTAATATAAATCATTCACTTTGTTTACTATGACCAAGGAATGTTTGTACAAAATTTTATCAAAATTGATTGAAGAGTTTTGGAGTCAGCTGTTTACATATGAACGGCATGAATAGACAAACAGGGCCTTTACATGGCAGGAGAATTAATTTAAAGTTAAAATAAAATTGTAAAATCTCTGAAAATATGGAAAACTGTAACATTACAAAAGGAAAGGAGATGATGAGGATGTATCAGTTTGATAGATGATGAGGATGTATCAGTTTGATAGATGATGAGGATGTATCAGTTTGATAGATGATGAGGATGTATCAGTTTGATAGATGATGAGGATGTATCAGTTTGATAGATGATGAGGATGTATCAGTTTGATAGATGATGAGGATGTATCAGTTTGATAGATGATGAGGATGTATCAGTTTGATAGATGATGAGGATGTATCAGTTTGATAGATGATGAGGATGTATCAGTTTGATAGATGATGAGGATGTATCAGTTTGATAGATGATGATGTATCAGTTTGATAGATGATGAGGATGTATCAGTTTGATAGATGATGAGGATGTATCAGTTTGATAGATGATGAGGATGTATCAGTTTGATAGATGATGATGTATCAGTTTGATAGATGATGAAGATGTATCAGTTTGATAGATGATGAGGATGTATCAGTTTGATAGATGATGAGGATGTATCAGTTTGATAGATGATGAGGATGTATCAGTTTGATAGATGATGAGGATGTATCAGTTTGATAGATGATGAGGATGTATCAGTTTGATAGATGATGAGGATGTATCAGTTTGATAGATGATGAGGATGTATCAGTTTGATAGATGATGATGTATCAGTTTGATAGATGATGAGGATGTATCAGTTTGATAGATGATGAGGATGTATCAGTTTGATAGATGATGAGGATGTATCAGTTTGATAGATGATGAGGATGTATCAGTTTGATAGATGATGAGGATGTATCAGTTTGATAGATGATGAGGATGTATCAGTTTGATAGATGATGAGGATGTATCAGTTTGATAGATGATGAGGATGTATCAGTTTGATAGATGATGAGGATGTATCAGTTTGATAGATGATGATGTATCAGTTTGATAGATGATGAGGATGTATCAGTCTGATAGATGATGAGGATGTATCAGTTTGATAGATGATGAGGATGTATCAGTTTGATAGATGATGAGGATGTATCAGTTTGATAGATGATGAGGATGTATCAGTTTGATAGATGATGAGGATGTATCAGTTTGATAGATGATGAGGATGTATCAGTTTGATAGATGATGAGGATGTATCAGTTTGATAGATGATGATGTATCAGTTTGATAGATGATGAGGATGTATCAGTTTGATAGATGATGAGGATGTATCAGTTTGATAGATGATGATGATGTATCAGTTTGATAGATGATGATGTATCAGTTTGATAGATGATGAGGATGTATCAGTTTGATAGATGATGAGGATGTATCAGTTTGATAGATGATGAGGATGTATCAGTTTGATAGATGATGAGGATGTATCAGTTTGATAGATGATGAGGATGTATCAGTTTGATAGATGATGAGGATGTATCAGTTTGATAGATGATGAGGATGTATCAGTTTGATAGATGATGATGTATCAGTTTGATAGATGATGAGGATGTATCAGTTTGATAGATGATGATGTATCAGTTTGATAGATGATGAGGATGTATCAGTTTGATAGATGATGAGGATGTATCAGTTTGATAGATGATGAGGATGTATCAGTTTGATAGATGATGAGGATGTATCAGTTTGATAGATGATGAGGATGTATCAGTTTGATAGATATGAGTTTGATAGATGATGATGTATCAGTTTGATAGATGATGATGATGTTTGATAGTTTGATAGATGATGAGGATGTATCAGTTTGATAGATGATGAGGATGTATCAGTTTGATAGATGATGATGTATCAGTTTGTGATGAGGATGTATCAGTTTGATAGATGATGAGGATGTATCAGTTTGATAGATGATGAGGATGTATCAGTTTGATAGATGATGAGGATGTATCAGTTTGATAGATGATGATGATGATGTATCAGTTTGATAGATGATGAGGATGTATCAGTTTGATAGATGATGAGGATGTATCAGTTGGATAGATGATGATGTATCAGTTTGATAGATGATGAGGATGTATCAGTTTGATAGATGATGAGGATGTATCAGTTTGATAGATGATGAGGATGTATCAGTTTGATAGATGATGAGGATGTATCAGTTTGATAGATGATGAGGATGTATCAGTTTGATAGATGATGAGGATGTATCAGTTTGATAGATGATGAGGATGTATCAGTTTGATAGATGATGAGGATGTATCAGTTTGATAGATGATGAGGATGTATCAGTTTGATAGATGATGAGGATGTATCAGTTTGATAGATGATGAGGATGTATCAGTTTGATAGATGATGAGGATGTATCAGTTTGATAGATGATGAGGATGTATCAGTTTGATAGATGTATCATGAGATGATGAGGATGTATCAGTTTGATAGATGATGAGGATGTATCAGTTTGATAGATGATGAGGATGTATCAGTTTGATAGATGATGAGGATGTATCAGTTTGATAGATGATGAGGATGTATCAGTTTGATAGATGATGAGGATGTATCAGTTTGATAGATGATGAGGATGTATCAGTTTGATAGATGATGAGGATGTATCAGTTTGATAGATGAGGATGTATCAGTTTGATAGATGATGAGGATGTATCAGTTTGATAGATGATGAGGATGTATCAGTTTGATAGATGATGAGGATGTATCAGTTTGATAGATGATGAGGATGTATCAGTTTGATAGATGATGAGGATGTATCAGTTTGATAGATGATGAGGATGTATCAGTTTGATAGATGATGATGTATCATGTATCAGTTTTAGATGATGATGATGATGAGGATGTATCAGTTTGATAGATGATGAGGATGTATCAGTTTGATAGATGATGAGGATGTATCAGTTTGATAGATGATGAGGATGTATCAGTTTGATAGATGATGAGGATGTATCAGTTTGATAGATGATGAGGATGTATCAGTTTGATAGATGATGATGTATCAGTTTGATAGATGATGAGGATGTATCAGTTTGATAGATGATGAGGATGTATCAGTTTGATAGATGATGATGTATCAGTTTGATAGATGATGATGTATCAGTTTGATAGATGATGAGGATGTATCAGTTTGATAGATGATGAGGATGTATCAGTTTGATAGATGATGAGGATGTATCAGTTTGATAGATGATGAGGATGTATCAGTTGGATAGATGATGAGGATGTATCAGTTTGATAGATGATGATGTATCAGTTTGATAGATGATGAGGATGTATCAGTTTGATAGATGATGAGGATGTATCAGTTTGATAGATGATGAGGATGTATCAGTTTGATAGATGATGAGGATGTATCAGTTTGATAGATGATGAGGATGTATCAGTTTGATAGATGATGAGGATGTATCAGTTTGATAGATGATGAGGATGTATCAGTTGGATAGATGATGAGGATGTATCAGTTTGATAGATGATGAGGATGTATCAGTTTGATAGATGATGAGGATGTATCAGTTTGATAGATGATGAGGATGTATCAGTTTGATAGATGATGAGGATGTATCAGTTTGATAGATGATGAGGATGTATCAGTTTGATAGATGATGAGGATGTATCAGTTTGATAGATGATGAGGATGTATCAGTTTGATAGATGATGAGGATGTATCAGTTTGATAGATGATGAGGATGTATCAGTTTGATAGATGATGAGGATGTATCAGTTTGATAGATGATGAGGATGTATCAGTTTGATAGATGATGAGGATGTATCAGTTTGATAGATGATGAGGATGTATCAGTTTGATAGATGATGAGGATGTATCAGTTTGATAGATGATGAGGATGTATCAGTTTGATAGATGATGAGGATGTATCAGTTTGATAGATGATGAGGATGTATCAGTTTGATAGATGATGAGGATGTATCAGTTTGATAGATGATGAGGATGTATCAGTTTGATAGATGATGAGGATGTATCAGTTTGATAGATGATGAGGATGTATCAGTTTGATAGATGATGAGGATGTATCAGTTTGATAGATGATGAGGATGTATCAGTTTGATAGATGATGAGGATGTATCAGTTTGATAGATGATGTATCAGTTTGATAGATGATGAGGATGTATCAGTTTGATAGATGATGAGGATGTATCAGTTTGATAGATGATGAGGATGTATCAGTTTGATAGATGATGAGGATGTATCAGTTTGATAGATGATGAGGATGTATCAGTTTGATAGATGATGAGGATGTATCAGTTCGATAGATGATGATGATGTATCAGTTTGATAGATGAGGATGTATCAGTTTGATAGATGATGAGGATGTATCAGTTTGATAGATGATGAGGATGTATCAGTTTGATAGATGATGAGGATGTATCAGTTTGATAGATGATGAGGATGTATCAGTTTGATAGATGATGAGATGTATCATGATGAGGATGTATCAGTTTGATAGATGATGAGGATGTGTCAGTTTGATAGATGATGAGGATGTATCAGTTTGATAGATGATGAGGATGTATCAGTTTGATAGATGATGAGGATGTATCAGTTTGATAGATGATGAGGATGTATCAGTTTGATAGATGATGAGGATGTATCAGTTTGATAGATGATGAGGATGTATCAGTTTGATAGATGATTATGATGTATCAGTTTGATAGATGATGAGGATGTATCAGTTTGATAGATGATGAGGATGTATCAGTTTGATAGATGATGAGGATGTATCAGTTTGATAGATGATGAGGATGTATCAGTTTGATAGATGAGGATGTATCAGTTTGATAGATGATGATGTATCAGTTTGATAGATGATGAGGATGTATCAGTTTGATAGATGATGAGGATGTATCAGTTTGATAGATGATGAGGATGTATCAGTTTGATAGATGATGAGGATGTATCAGTTTGATAGATGATGAGGATGTATCAGTTTGATAGATGATGAGGATGTATCAGTTTGATAGATGATGAGGATGTATCAGTTTGATAGATGATGAGGATGTATCAGTTTGATAGATGATGAGGATGTATCAGTTTGATAGATGATGAGGATGTATCAGTTTGATAGATGATGAGGATGTATCAGTTTGATAGATGATGTATGATAGTTTGATAGATGATGAGGATGTATCAGTTTGATAGATGATGAGGATGTATCAGTTTGATAGATGATGAGGATGTATCAGTTTGATCAGTTTGATGATGAGGATGTATCAGTTTGATAGATGAGGATGTATCAGTTTGATAGATGATGAGGATGTATCAGTTTGATAGATGATGAGGATGTATCAGTTTGATAGATGATGAGGATGTATCAGTTTGATAGATGATGAGGATGTATCAGTTTGATAGATGATGAGGATGTATCAGTTTGATAGATGATGAGGATGTATCAGTTTGATAGATGATGAGGATGTATCAGTTTGATAGATGATGAGGATGTATCAGTTTGATAGATGATGAGGATGTATCAGTTTGATAGATGATGAGGATGTATCAGTTTGATAGATGATGAGGATGTATCAGTTTGATAGATGATGAGGATGTATCAGTTTGATAGATGATGAGGATGTATCAGTTTGATAGATGATGATGATGTATCAGTTTGATAGATGATGAGGATGTATCAGTTTGATAGATGATGAGGATGTATCAGTTGGATAGATGATGAGGATGTATCAGTTTGATAGATGATGAGGATGTATCAGTTTGATAGATGATGAGGATGTATCAGTTTGATAGATGATGAGGATGTATCAGTTTGATAGATGATGAGGATGTATCAGTTTGATAGATGATGAGGATGTATCAGTTTGATAGAGGATGTATCAGTTTGATAGATGATGAGGATGTATCAGTTTGATAGATGATGAGGATGTATCAGTTTGATAGATGATGAGGATGTATCAGTTTGATAGATGATGAGGATGTATCAGTTTGATAGATGATGAGGATGTATCAGTTTGATAGATGATGATGTATCAGTTTGATAGATGATGAGGATGTATCAGTTTGATAGATGATGAGGATGTATCAGTTTGATAGATGATGAGGATGTATCAGTTTGATAGATGATGAGGATGTATCAGTTTGATAGATGATGAGGATGTATCAGTTTGATAGATGATGAGGATGTATCAGTTTGATAGATGATGAGGATGTATCAGTTTGATAGATGATGAGGATGTATCAGTTTGATAGATGATGAGGATGTATCAGTTTGATAGATGATGAGGATGTATCAGTTTGATAGATGATGAGGATGTATCAGTTTGATAGATGATGAGGATGTATCAGTTTGATAGATGATGAGGATGTATCAGTTTGATAGATGATGAGGATGTATCAGTTTGATAGATGATGAGGATGTATCAGTTTGATAGATGATGAGGATGTATCAGTTTGATAGATGATGAGGATGTATCAGTTTGATAGATGATGAGGATGTATCAGTTTGATAGATGATGAGGATGTATCAGTTTGATAGATGATGAGGATGTATCAGTTTGATAGATGATGATGTATCAGTTTGATAGATGATGATGTATCAGTTTGATAGATGATGAGGATGTATCAGTTTGATAGATGATGAGGATGTATCAGTTTGATAGATGATGAGGATGTATCAGTTTGATAGATGATGAGGATGTATCAGTTTGATAGATGATGATGTATCAGTTTGATAGATGATGATGATGTATCAGTTTGATAGATGAGGATGTATCAGTTTGATAGATGATGATGTATCAGTTTGATAGATGATGATGTATCAGTTTGATAAATTTTTCTTCAAAACACAGAAGAGAAGTAATATCTGCATGAAACAGTGTCAAGTTGTCACATAAAACACAACATCTTATAATGTTTTATTTTTCGTCCATTTATCATATGTACATGTGTTTGTAAAATCAGCATCAGCTTTTTCATGAACTAATTTCCAAACATATTTGATATCCTTTCTGTGATGGTATATGTTGGGCCTTTTTGTGGTTAAAGTTCCACCAAGTCTATAAATAGCCTGGACAGCTATCAGTTGATCCAGTTAATGGCTACAATGCTGAGTGTCCTACACAACAGCTTATCCAGTTGATGGCTATAAATGCTGAGTGTCCTACACAACAGCTTATCCAGTTGATGGCTATAAATACTGAGTGTCCTACACAGCAGCTGATCCAGTTGATGGCTATAAATACCGAGTGTCCTACACAGCTGCTGATCCAGTTGATGGCTATAAATGCTGAGTGTCCTACACAACAGCTTAACCAGTTGATGGCTATAAATGCTTAGTGTCCTACACAACAGCTGATCCAGTTGATGGCTATAAATGCCGAGTGTCCTACACAACAGCTGATACAGTTGATGGCTATAAATACTGAGTGTCCTACACAGCAGCTGATCCAGTTGATGGCTATAAATACCGAGGTTGAGTGTCCTACACAGCAGCTAAAAATGTTCATTTCTTAAATATACAACATGAAATTGGAATAACAACAAAATCAATCAAGTTTCACTCCAATCACCAATTTCTTCACAATTCTTTTCTGTAAATGTCAGATCTGTAAATGGGTTTCAGATCTCTAAGTTGTATTGTCTGCTGATAATTAGTTGTCAGTGAAGAGACATGTATTACTGAATTAAGGATTCAAGCCTCTCCTTGACCTTTGCCCTTTCCTTACAGGTAAGCATCTCCCCTTAGTATACAGGATACTTACCTGGTACTGATTCAGCGATCCGTGAAGAGTCAGAAACATCATCAAAAAAACCTGAAAGAATAGATTGAAGATTACACCTGGGCTAATTAACAGCTACAGAAGTTTTATTGTTTCTTCATTGTAACCAGAAAAGATGTGACATTTTTGAAATGTAACAAGTAATATAAACCAAAACTTTGTTCCAATCTATAATTAATAACTTTTACATATAATGTACTCAAAGCTTTCGATCCAAACTTTAACTACAATAATATTTTGGAAACAAAGTAAAATCAGAGATCTGGTTTTAATGTGACTGCCCATTTTATAATTATAATATCTTATTTGTTTAGTGACACCAGTAGACTATGCTTTAACAATGATATAGTTGTGAGGCCCATAGTACCTACCAACAGACTTGTCCCCATAGTACCTACCAATAGACTTGTCCCCATTGTACCTACCAATAGACTTGTCCCCATTGTACCTACCAATAGACTTGTCCCCATTGTACCTACCAATAGACTTGTCCCCATTGTACCTACCAATAGACTTGTCCCCATTGTACCTACCAATAGACTTGTCCCCATTGTACCTACCAACAGACTTGTCCTCATGGTACCTACCAATAGACTTGTCCCCATTGTACCTACCAATAGACTTGTCCCCATTGTACCTACCAATAGACTTGTCCCCATTGTACCTACCAATAGACTTGTCCCCATTGTACCTACCAACAGACTTGTCCTCATGGTACCTACCAATAGACTTGACCCCATTGTACCTACCAATAGACTTGTCCCAATTGTACCTACCAATAGACTTCTCCCCATTGTACCTACCAATAGACTTGTCCCCATTGTACCTACCAATAGACTTGTCCCCATTGTACCTACCAACAGACTTGTCCTCATGGTACCTACCAATAGACTTGTCCCCATTGTACCTACCAATAGACTTGTCCCCATTGTACCTACCAATAGACTTGTCCCCATTGTACCTACCAATAGACTTGTCCCCATTGTACCTACCAACAGACTTGTCCTCATGGTACCTACCAATAGACTTGTCCCCATTGTACCTACCAATAGACTTGTCCCAATTGTACCTACCAATAGACTTGTCCCCATTGTACCTACCAATAGACTTGTCCCCATTGTACCTACCAATAGACTTGTCCCCATTGTACCTACCAATAGACTTGGCCCAGTCTATAACAATACCGGTATCAGTTATGGCCCCTTCTGCTACATACACCAATTCATCCTTTATCTTCCAGCCAATCTGAGGGTATAAACCTAAAAATACAAAAAGTTTTGATGTAGTTAGAAATTCTCCAGGACAAACTGATAACTGAGAATTTTATTTAATATATTAGATGACGGAGCAGACTTGTGATGTGAATAATGAATAAGTCAATATCTAATGACTTTCTTAATTCAACCTTAGTAATTCTACAAAAAAATCAAATATTTAGTTCCAATATTTTGTAGACATTTTCACGTGTTAAATCTTTATAAAAACTAAGCTAGGAGTAGAGCCAACATTATCACTTCAGTGCAGGTATGGAGTGTTCATGTTACACTTCGCTTGGATAACACCTGGTATGCAGGGTGATTGAGGAATAGGGACAAACTACACAGGATATCAATCCCAACATGTGACTTTCATTATAACGCCACAACTTGTCCACGTTGTAGGTACTTCAGGAAGTCCACAAAGTTCAGGGAGAATAAAATAAAATACCAACTTACTGAAAACTTAACAAAGTGATAAATTACAAATATCAAAAAGATCAATAATGATTTATAAACCTGGAGAGTATCTACCTGCTACTGAAGCATGAGGTGAGCTGCCAGTGTTCACATCTACAAACGTCCCTGTTCCCATGGTGCATTTCATATCTCCAACGCCATAGCAACACTCTCCAAACATGGCCGACATCTGGTCAGATATCTATTTCGAGGATTACAAACATTGTAATATGTAATAATTTTTCATAAACAAACTTCAAACTGACAATAAATACCGTGATCCTAATTACATGTAATAATGAAGGGATTCAAATCTTTTCATCCCAAATATTAGAATTCTATTTATTCTAAACATGTTTTGTG
Source organism: Ylistrum balloti (assembly GCF_031769215.1). Lineage (NCBI taxonomy): Eukaryota > Metazoa > Mollusca > Bivalvia > Pectinida > Pectinidae > Ylistrum > Ylistrum balloti. Next base: position 416,751 of record NW_026782192.1, read on the forward strand.
ACAATGATATTAGAAATTCTGGCTGGTTTGAATAATATGATGTTTTCACGTGTGAAGTGGGTGAGTTTTCAATTAAAGCCATGATAAATTAGAACTGTGAATTTTACAAAGTCTTACCATAGCTGTAATAGGAATAGCAGCACCAAACAGAGAAGAATCAGTTTTACCAAACAAGCCACTGTAGTAAAAATAAATCACTTTAGTCTACAAACAATCTGACCTAGTTTTAAACACTTTTTAAAATACAATACAATTAAAATTTACAGAAAATCATCTGAGAACGTGTGTCCTGTCAGTTACTGTCAAATTACTGATGAATAACTCATGTCACCTCCATGTGACCTCCATGTAACCTCCATGTGTCTGACTCATGTCACCTCCATGTGTCTGACTCATGTGACCTCCATGTGTCTGACTCATGTCACCTCCATGTGTCTGATTCATGTGACCTACATGTGACCTACATGTGACCTCCATGTGTCCATCTCATGTGACCTCCATGTGACCCCCATGTGTCTGACTCATGTGACCTCCATGTGTCTGACTCATGTGACCTCCATGTGTCTGACTCATGTGACCTCCATGTGTCTGACTCATGTGACCTCCATGTGTCTGATTCATGTGACCTCCATTTGACCTCCATGTGTCCGACTTATGACACCAGTTGTTTGAGTTATCTGTTTGACAAAAAATAGTGACTCAAATTTATTTTAAGCTTTTTCACTTGTTTGATCCAGATTCATCACAACATAAATACATATATATAGATAAAGAAAATATAAAAACAGTGTGACCAGTCAGAAACCAATGTCTATATACTATACAGAAAGTTATATCAGGCAGCAGGCAGGAAAAACAGTAACCAGGGACATTAATTAATACAGAAATAAAGTCCACACTTCATACCTTGTATCTCTGATCTCAGGTAGCATGTTCATCGGAATGTTGAGAAGGTTGCATATTATAGAACTCCATTCTACCTAAAATGTAGCACGTCATATTAACATCATAAATATTTGTCAGGGAATGAAAAAGATGAGAGATAAAGACGACTCTATCACAATAGAATCAGTGGACCTTTGTAAAAACAACAACTAGTACTGTAGAAACTTATCTCTAATATTTACCTGGAAAGGATCAAACAAGCCTGTCCCACTGGCATTGGAATAGTCTGTTGCATGAACCTTCTCACCTGTCAGTTTCCATAGCAACCAGGTATCTATACATCCAAACATCACCTGGTCTTCGGAGGCTCTATTCCTCAACTACAAACAATATATGTAATGTTGTGTATAATCATGATCACATAAACCCTTAAATTCTAGAATAATTTAATTAGTTAACTGTTTTTAACAAGTATTAAACTGTAGATTTTAAGAAGTAATTAAGTGTATGACCTAACAGGTATTTACCTGTAACAAGCATCCAATGGTTAGATTTAACATTTAATATTCAAAGATCAAATTTAGCAAGTATTTAATGGTTACGTTTAACATGTTTGGTAAGACTGAACAAATATTTAATGGTTACGTTTAACATGTTTGGTAAGACTGAACAAATATTTAATGGTTAGATGTTATTTGTTACCTTAAGATAATACTAATTAAATAAAATCAATCTGATAGTTAAACTCCTGTTCAAACATTGTAGCTGATACCATTACACACAGAATCTCATATGAACCGTCAAGACACTTTAATAGATGAGACCAAGAACCGTTAACTGAGAGTCATATTATGTGAATGGAAGTGATAAGTTTATATGATAGGACATTTACTTAAATATAGAACAAACGTAAATGTATCTGTGCAATAAAACTTTGTGATGTCATCTATTAAAGAACAAACAATAGTGTCATTGTTATTATAGTTCATGTGTCATACAATATTTACCACACATAGCGTACATGTATTACATACTAGGACAGGTTAATCATGTAATCATTTCTAGGTCAGTTACTATATATATTCTCTCAGGCTGCTTCAGTGGTCATTTGTTTTTTAATGTTCCTGAAAGTTTTACTTGTGTTGTAAACTTTGACATATAAGTACTTAGTTTGTTTGACTAGTTTTTTCATTTCACATTTTACTGAGAAGATGAAATAATAACTTTGCTACTTACTTCCTCTATGTTCTCCAGGGCCCAGATCAGACGTAGACAAACCTGTGGAAAACACATATCTTTATCACCTAATAAAACATATAAACTTTCAAAATTCCACAAGTACTGACAAGGAGGGTATTGCTGTTGTGGATCCACCTTGGTAACAGTTTTGTATCCAACAAATTTGTATATTCTTCTAAGTGTATTTACATGTACGTCTGCCAAAGTGTATGTGTAGTTATGTCCCTTGCTGTCTGTCACAGTGTATGTGTAGTTATGTCCCTTGTTGTCTGTCACAGTGTATGCGTAGTTATGTCCCTTGTTGTCTGTCACAGTGTATGTGTAGTTATGTCCCTTGTTGTCTGTCACAGTGTAGATATGTCCCTTGTTGTCTGTCACAGTGTATGTGTAGTTATGTCCCTTGTTGTCTGTCACAGTGTATGTGAGTTCTGTCCCTTGTTGTCTGTCACAGTGTAGTTATGTCCCTTGTTATCTGTCACAGTGTAGTTATGTCCCTTGTTATCTGTCACAGTGTAGTTATGTCCCTTGTTGTCTGTCACAGTGTAGTTATGTCCCTTGTTATCTGTTACAGTGTAGTTATGTCCCTTGTTATCTGTCACAGTGTAGTTATGTCCCTAGGTGTCTGTCACAGTGTAGTTATGTCCCTTGGTGTCTGTCACAGTGTAGTTATGTCCCTTCTTATCTGTCACAGTGTAGTTATGTCCCTTCTTATCTGTCACAGTGTAGTTATGTCCCTTGGTGTCTGTCACAGTGTAGTAATGTCCCTAGGTGTCTGTCACAGTATAGTTATGTCCCTTGGTGTCTGTCACAGTGTAGTTATGTCCCTTGGTGTCTGTCACAGTGTAGTTATGTTCCTAGGTTTCCCTCACATTGTAGTTATGTCCTTTGGTGTCCCTCACAGTGTAGTTATGTCCCTTGGTGTCCCTCACAGTGTAGTTATGTCCCTTGGTGTCCCTCACAGTGTAGTTATGTCCCTTGGTGTCCGTCACAGTGTAGTTATGTCCCTTGGTGTCCCTCACAGTGTAGTTATGTCCCTTGGTGTCCCTCACAGTGTAGTTATGTCCATTGGTGTCCCTCACAGTGTAGTTATGTCCCTTGGTGTCCCTCACAGTGTAGTTATGTCCCTTGGTGTCCCTCACAGTGTAGTTATGTCCCTTGGTGTCCCTCACAGTGTAGTTATGTCCCTTGTTGTCTGCCACAGTGTAGTTATGTCCCTTGGTGTCTGCCACAGTGTAGTTATGTCCCTTGGTGTCCCTCACAGTGTAGTTATGTCCCTTGGTGTCCCTCACAGTGTAGTTATGTCCCTTGGTGTCCCTCACAGTGTAGTTATGTCCCTTGGTGTCCCTCACAGTGTAGTTATGTCCCTTGGTGTCCCTCACAGTGTAGTTATGTCCCTTGGTGTCCCTCACAGTGTAGTTATGTCCCTTGTTGTCTGCCACAGTGTAGTTATGTCCCTTGGTGTCCCTCACAATGTAGTTATGTCCCTTGGTGTCCCTCACAGTGTAGTTATGTCCCTTGGTGTCCCTCACAGTGTAGTTATGTCCCTTGGTGTCCCTCACAGTGTAGTTATGTCCCTTGGTGTCCCTCACAGTGTAGTTATGTCCCTTGGTGTCCCTCACAGTGTAGTTATGTCCCTTGGTGTCCCTCACAGTGTAGTTATGTCCCTTGGTGTCCCTCACAGTGTAGTTATGTCCCTTGGTGTCCCTCACAGTGTTGTTATGTCCCTTGGTGTCCCTCACAGTGTAGTTATGTCCCTTGGTGTCCCTCACAGTGTTGTTATGTCCCTTGGTGTCCCTCACAGTGTAGTTATGTCCCTTGGTGTCCCTCACAGTGTAGTTATGTCCCTTGGTGTCCCTCACAGTGTAGTTATGTCCCTTGGTGTCCCTCACAGTGTGTAGGTGTATGTATAACTATACTCTTTGACCTACAGATTTATTTTATGTAAACATAATTTTACATTTATAGTCCCTCACATGTGTAGTTTTTATGTATAACTCACAGTGTGTAGGTGTATGTATAACTATACTCTTTGACCTACAGATTTATTTTATGTAAACATAATTTTACATTTATAGTCTTCCCTCTTCTTCCCCCCGGACATGACATTGACAAACTAGAAGTTTTTATCCCTGTTCCCTATTATCATCAATGATTTATAACCATACTCAGTACACTGGTGTAGGAGAGATGTTTTATTATAACAAATGATTTATATACGCGGTACACTGGTGTAGGAGAGATGTTTTATTATAACAAATGATTTATATACTCAGTACACTGGTGTAGGAGAGACGTTTATTATAACAAATGATTTATATACTCAGTACACTGGTGTAGGAGAGACGTTTTATTATAACAAATGATTTATATACTCAGTACACTGGTGTAGGAGAGATGTTTTATTATAACAAATGATTTATATACGCGGTACACTGGTGTAGGAGAGATGTTTTATTATAACAAATGATTTATATACTCAGTACACTGGTGTAGGAGAGACGCTTTATTATAACAAATGATTTATATACTCAGTACACTGGTGTAGGAGAGATGTTTTATTATAACAAATGATTTATATACTCAGTACACTGGTGTAGGAGAGATGTTTTATTATAACAAATGATTTATATACTCAGTACACTAGTGTAGGAGAGATGTTTTTCTTACCTGATTTGACATGAACTTTAACACACTGGCTGCCAGGAATCTGGGTTGTCGTGTAAACAGGTGTAGAAGAGATGACCCTTTGTTCAAAGCCTTCAAGGAAAAAAACAAGTTCTCATATCTAAAACTCAGTCCAGTAACATCATAAGTTCATTTCTATATATTGTATTTCATAATTAAGTAATTTTATGTGCTTATATTGATATATATACATACAAATTTCATATTTCAGCATCAAACCGAATGAAAAAAAAAATTCAGCATCTCAGTTTTAGAATTGTTAATACCTGACAATGTCACTTACCCTGAGTGTGTAGGAACTGTTACATGACATGACATTGTCACCCTGTGTTTGTAGGAACTGTTCCATGACATGACATGGTCACTTACCCTGAGTTTGTAGGAACTGTTCCATGACATGACATTGTCACCCTGTGTTTGTAGGAACTGTTCCATGACATGACATGGTCACTTACCTGAGTTTTTAGGAACTGTTCCATGACATGACATTGTCACTTACCCGGAGTTTGTAGGAACTGTTACATGACATGACATTGTCACTATGTGTTTGTAGGAACTGTTCCATGACATGACACTGTCACTTACCCCGAGTTTGTAGGAACTGTTCCATGACATGACATTGTCACCCTGAGTTTGTAGGAACTGTTCCATGACAGGACATTGTCACTTACCCTGAGTTTGTAGGAACTGTTACATGACATGACATGGTCACTTACCCTGAGTTTGTAGGAACTGTTACATGACATGACATGGTCACTTACCCTGAGTTTGTAGGAACTGTTCCATGACATGACATTGTCACTTACCCTGAGTTTGTAGGAACTGTTCCATGACATGACATTGTCACCCTGTTTTTGTAGGAACTGTTCCATGACTTGACTTTGTCACTCACCCTGAGTTTGTAGGAACTGTTCCATGACATGACGTTGTCACCCTGTGTTTGTAGGAACTGTTCCATGACATGACATTGTCACTTACCCTGAGTTTTTAGGAACTGTTCCATGACATGAAATTGTCACTATGTGTTTGTAGGAACTGTTCCATGACATGACATTGTCACCCTGAGTTTGTAGGAACTGTTCAATGACAGGACATTGTCACTTACCCTGAGTTTGTAGGAACTGTTCCATGACATGACATTGTTACTTACCCTGAGTTTGTAGGAACTGTTCCATGGCTTGACATTGTCACTCACCCTTAGTTGGTAGGAACTGTTCCATGACATGACATTGTCACTTACCCCGAGTTTGTAGGAACTGTTCCATGACATGACATTGTTACTTACCCTGAGTTTGTAGGAACTGTTCCATGACTTGACGTTGTCACTTGCCCGTAAATCCTGCCACGTGATGAAGTTATGGAATGGTTTGCCTGTCTCCCTGTTGGAAGATTGATCATCATGTAATGGTGTTTAATCATGTAATACCAGATACTATATCTACAGTCTATATTTTCAAATTATCTCCCTTTTCTGGACTAAATAATTCAGTCTGTTTGTCACCAATTAAGAAGACTTAGTGACTTATTATAGTTTCAACTTCCATATATGGTAAAACAAGAATTACAATGATTTTTTTTAAAACAAATTCCTTTTAATCTGAATATTTTTGAATCCCCAAACCTTTTCCCATAACTTAGGTCAGGTCATCACAGATCTAATAATTTATATCAAACCTAAATGCTGATTTCACTTTTACAGAGAATTAGTGACAGAATACACAGACTTAACGTATCTGCTATTTCTCATTTTCACCCATTTTTGACAGATTTATTTCATGTCTAGAAACATAGAAATATAAATTCCGATCGAAATTTGATTTGGTTTATCTACAAATAGATTCAATATTTTAGGTAATGCTTTGCTGTATCTAATCATGCATGTTTACATTTACCCATAGTATTGAAACTGCTCAGAATAAGTTTTAATTTACAGACATTTAATACAATCCATATATATTATGTATAGGGACCTTTTCAACTTATTAATCAACTTTGGAACAAAGACAGATGTTTCACTTTAAAAAATGCTTAAATACACATAATTACCATTTTAATACCTTATAACTTAAAAGAAAGATTATTCATTCTAAACAAATTAATATAAAAAATAAGAGCTTCAATTAATGTACAGGGTATCATTTTCAAAGATTAAATATTTTTTTGCTATTTCAAGGAAAAGAATTCATGAGTATTTTCAAAAAGAACACACAATATCGTCAAAAAATAATATCATGTTTAGAGATCTCTGATTAGTAATCTATACTTACCTGTACCAGGTAAGGAATGTAGATCTCTGATTAGTTATCTATACTTACCTGTACCAGGTAAGGAATGTAGATCTCTGGGTAGTTATCTATACTTACCTGTACTAGGTAAGGAATGTAGATCTCTGATTAGTTATCTATACTTACCTGTACCAGGTAAGGAATGTAGATCTCTGATTAGTTATCTATACTTACCTGTACCAGGTAAGGAATGTAGATTTCTGGTTACTTATGTATACTTACCTGTACCAGGTAAGGAATGTATATCTCTGGTTACTTATCTATACTTACCTGTACCAGGTAAGGAATGTAGATCTCTGATTAGTTATCTATACTTACCTGATTAAGGAAGTTATCTATACTTACCTGTACCAGGTAAGGAATGCAGATCTCTGATTAGTTATCTATACTTACCTGTACTAGGTAAGGAATGTAGATCTCTGGGTAGTTATCTATACTTACCTGTACCAGGTAAGGAATGTAGATCTCTGATTAGTTATCTATACTTACCTGTACCAGGTAAGGAATGTAGATTTCTGGTTACTTATGTATACTTACCTGTACCAGGTAAGGAATGTAGATCTCTGATTAGTTATCTATACTTACCTGTACCAGGTAAGGAATGTATATCTCTGGTTACTTATCTATACTTACCTGTCCCAGGTAAGGAATGTATATCTCTGGTTACTTATCTATACTTACCTGTCCCAGGTAAGGAATGTATATCTCTGATTAGTTATTTATACTTACCTGTCCCAGGTAAGGAATGTAGATCTCTGATTAGTTATGTATACTTACCTGTACTAGGTAAGGAATGTAGATTTCTGGTTACTTATGTATACTTACCTGTACCAGGTAAGGGATGTAGATCTCTGATTAGTTATCTATACTTACCTGTACCAGGTAAGGAATGTAGATTTCTGGTTACTTATGTATACTTACCTGTACCAGGTAAGGAATGTATATCTCTGATTAGTTATCTATACTTACCTGTACCAGGTAAGGAATGTAGATCTCTGGGTAGTTATCTATACTTACCTGTACCAGGTAAGGAATGTATATCTCTGGTTACTTATCTATACTTACCTGTCCCAGGTAAGGAATGTATATCTCTGATTAGTTATCTATACTTACCTGTCACAGGTAAGGAATGTAGATCTCTGGTTACTTATCTATACTTACCTGTACCAGGTAAGGAATGTAGATTTCTGGTTACTTATGTATACTTACCTGTTAGTTATGTATACTTACCTGTACCAGGTAAGGAATGTAGATTTCTGGTTACTTATGTATACTTACTTGTACCAGGTAAGGAATGTATATCTCTGGTTACTTATCTATACTTACCTGTCCCAGGTAAGGAATGTATATCTCTGATTAGTTATCTATACTTACCTGTCCCAGGTAAGGAATGTAGATCTCTGATTAGTTATGTACCAGGTAAGGAATGTATATCTCTGATTAGTTATCTATACTTACCTGTCCCAGGTAAGGAATGTATATCTCTGGTTACTTACCTGTACCAGGTAATATGTATACCTGTCCCAGGTAAGGAATGTATATCTCTGGTTACTTATCTATACTTACCTGTCCCAGGTAAGGAATGTATATCTCTGGTTACTTATCTATACTTACCTGTCCCAGGTAAGGAATGTATATCTCTGATTAGTTATCTATACTTACCTGTCCCAGGTAAGGAATGTAGATCTCTGATTAGTTATGTATACTTACCTGTCACAGGTAAGGAATGTAGATTTCTGGTTACTTATGTATACTTACCTGTACCAGGTAAGGAATGTAGATCTCTGATTAGTTATCTATACTTACCTGTACCAGGTAAGGAATGTAGATTTCTGGTTACTTATGTATACTTACCTGTACCAGGTAAGGAATGTATATCTCTGATTAGTTATCTATACTTACCTGTACCAGGTAAGGAATGTAGATCTCTGGGTAGTTATCTATACTTACCTGTACCAGGTAAGGAATGTATATCTCTGGTTACTTATCTATACTTACCTGTCCCAGGTAAGGAATGTATATCTCTGATTAGTTATCTATACTTACCTGTCACAGGTAAGGAATGTAGATCTCTGGTTACTTATCTATACTTACCTGTACCAGGTAAGGAATGTATATTTCTGGTTACTTATGTATACTTACCTGTCACAGGTAAGGAATGTAGATTTCTGGTTACTTATGTATACTTACCTGTACCAGGTAAGGAATGTAGATTTCTGGTTACTTATGTATACTTACTTGTACCAGGTAAGGAATGTATATCTGGTTACTTATCTATACTTACCTGTCCCAGGTAAGGAATGTATATCTCTGATTAGTTATCTATACTTACCTGTCCCAGGTAAGGAATGTAGATCTCTGATTAGTTATGTATACTTACCTGTCCCAGGTAAGGAATGTAGATCTCTGATTAGTTATCTATACTTACCTGTACCAGGTAAGGAATGTATATCTCTGGTTACTTATGTATACTTACCTGTACCAGGTAAGGAATGTAGATTTCTGGTTACTTATGTATACTTACCTGTACCAGGTAAGGAATGTTGATTTCTGGTTACTTATGTATACTTACTTGTACCAGGTAAGGAATGTATATCTCTGGTTACTTATGTATACTTACCTGTCCCAGGTAAGGAAGGTAGATCTCTGATTAGTTATCCCCAGGCATGTCACCTGCCCAGGAGTGATATTAGCAGCTTAAAGATAAAAAGTAATCAAGCTATAAAAATAGCGTACCTGTAAATTGTCACAACATTCCTCACAGATGATAAAGTTCTCTTACAATCTTGGCAATTTAGCTCAAGTACACATAATTTGATAAACTAACCTTTTCAAATAAGACAGACACAACATTATTCAATTCCTATTATAACCAAGCACATTTGATTTAAGAACACTTTCATGACATTAATTCTTACTTCAACTTGAAATATTTTTTTCAAAATGAAATACACTGAAAGTTGAATGTAATACTTACCTCTTATGGATTCTTTTATACACTCGACAGCCTGTTGTACTAATAGGTCAGGGTCAATTTCTACCCATCGTGGTTCTGGGTACATAAGCTGTATCTATAACAGTCCAAAACATAACTGTCAGCTACAACACATACGGAGATGACAATACTTCTGGTTAAGAAATAAAATAACCTTCATATGAACAACTGGGTGGTCGATTGGTCAGGTGGTCAGTTGATCGGGTGGTTGAGTGGCACAGAGGTTGAGTGGTCAGGTGGTTGCTTAGTACAGTTGTTGGATGGTCAATTGACGAGGTGGTCAGATGGTTAGGTGGTGTAATGGTTGGGTGGCACAGTAGTTAGGTAAATGGGTGACATGGTAACATACTCCCATACTAGCTTGCCATTCGGGGTTCAACTCCCTGGATAGACGTAAAAAACGAAGAAGGTCACCTGCCCAACCACCTTGCTTTCCCTGGCTAAGACCCCCTGCATGCTTATCTGGGCCAACAGGGGTAGAAAGCTCTAATCAGGGGCAGTAACTCTGCACAATAATTGTTACATTATACATCTGACAATCACCCAAGTATTGTCTCTATAATTTGACAATAAAAGTTGACCAAAGACATTGACTTCAAACATTGTCTCATTCTTCTTGACACAACAGCATGACAACAAAGAAATATTAACTTGTGTCAAAAAACAGGAATGACATCTACATATAGGGAAAACATGGTCAGTGTCTTCAGATATTCCTTAAACACTTGACAAGTAATAAGACATGATTCTATATGAAATGAATTCCACCATAATTTCTTTGACTTTTTGTTTTTAAACATTTGTTATCTGTAGTTGCACTTATAGATATAAAAATTAAACTTTTACGTCACCCTAGGTACAGGATAAATAAGTGTTCCCTCACCCCCAGGTGCAGAATAAATAAGTATTCCCTCACCCTCAGGTGTAGGATAAATAAGTATTCTCTCACCCCCCAGGTGTAGGATAAATAAGAATTCCCTCACCCCCCAGGTGTAGGATAAATAAGTATTCCTCACACCCCCAGGTGTAGGATAAATAAGTATTCCCACACCCCCAGGTACATGATAAATAAGTATTCCCTCATCCCCAGATACAGGATAAATAAGTATTCCCACACCCCCAGGTGTTGGATAAATAAGTATTCCCTGACCCCCAAGTATATGATAAATAAGTTTTCCTTCACCCTAATGTAGGATAAAATAAGTATTCCCACACCCCCAGGTGCAGGATAAATAAGAATTCCCTCACCTCCAGGTACAGGATAAATAAGAATTCCCTCATTCCATTCCCAGGTACATGATAAATAAGTATTCCCTCACCCCCAGGTGTAGGATAAATAAGTATTCCCTCACCCCCAGGTGTAGGATAAATAAGTAAGCCCTCACCCCTAGGTACATGATACATAAGTATTCCCTCACCCCCAGGTACACACCCCCAGGTGTAGGATAAATAAGTATTCCTTACACCCCCAGGTGTAGGATGAATAAGTTTTCCCTCATCCCCAGGTGTAGGATAAATAAGTATTCCCACACCCCCAGGTACATGATAAATAAGTATTCCCTCATCCCCAGATACAGGATAAATAAGTATTCCCACACCCCCAGGTGTTGGATAAATAAGTATTCCCTGACCCCCAAGTATATGATAAATAAGTTTTCCTTCACCCCCCACACCCCCAGGTGCAGGATAAATAAGAATTCCCTCACCTCCAGGTACAGGATAAATAAGAATTCCCTCATTCCCAGGTACATGATAAATAAGTATTCCCTCACCCCCAGGTGCAGGATAAATAAGAATTCCCTCACCCCCAGGTGTAGGATAAATAAGTATTCCCTCACCCCCAGGTGTAGGATAAATAAGTATTCCCTCACCCCCAGGTGCAGGATAAATAAGAATTCCCTCACCCCCAGGTACAGGATAAATAAGTATTCCCTCACCCCTAGGTACAGGATAAATAAGTATTCCCTCACCCCCAGGTGCAGGATAAATAAGAATTCCCTCACCCCCAGGTACAGGATAAATAAGTATTCCCTCACCCCTAGGTACAGGATAAATAAGTATTCCCTCACCCCCAGGTGCAGGATAAATAAGAATTCTCTCACCCCCAAGTACAGGATAAATAAGTATTCCCTCACCCCCAGGTGTAGGATAAATAAGTATTCCTTACACCCCCAGGTGTAGGATAAATAAGTTTTCTCTCACCCCCAGGTGTAGGATAAATAAGTATTCCCTCACCCCCAGGTTTAGGATAAATAAGTTTTCCCCCACCCCAAAGTGTAGAATAAATAAGTTTTCCCACACCCCCAGGTACAGGATAAATAAGTATTCCCTCAACCCTAGGTACAGGATAAATAAGTATTCCCTCACCCCAGGTGCAGGATAAATAAAAATCCCTCACCCCCAGGTACAGGATAAATAAGTATTCCCTCACCCCTAGGTACAGGATAAATAAGTATTCCCTCACCCCCAGGTGCAGGATAAATAAGAATTCTCTCACCCCCAGGTACAGGATAAATAAGTATTCCCTCACCCCCAGGTGTAGGATAAATAATTATTCCTTACACCCCCAGGTGTAGGATAAATAAGTTTTCTCTCACCCCCAGGTGTAGGATAAATAAATATTCCCTCACCCCCAAGTTTAGGATAAATAAGTTTTCCCCCACCCCAAAGTGTAGAATAAATAAGTTTTCCCACACCCCCAGGTACAGGATAAATAAGTATTCCCTCACCCCCAGGTGTAGGATAAATAAGTATTCCCTCACCCCCAGGTGTAGGATAAATAAGTTTTCCCTCGCCCCTAGGTGTAGGATAAATAAGTATTCCCTCACCCCCAGGTGTAGGATAAATAAGTATTCCCACACCCCCAGGTACAGAATAAATAAGTATTCCCTCACCCCCAGGTGTAGGATAAATGAGTATTCCCTCACCCCAGGTGTAGGATGAATAAGTTTTCCCTCATCCCCAGGTGTAGGATAAATAAGTATTCCCTCACCCCCAGGTGTAGGATAAATAAGTATTCCCTCACCCCCAGGTGTAGGATAAATAAGTATTCCCTCACCCCCAGGTGTAGGATAAATAAGTATTCCCTCACCCCCAGGTGTAGGATAAATAAGTATTTCGCTCACCCCCAGGTGTAGGATAAATACGTTTTCCCTCGCCCCTAGGTGTAGGATAAATAAGTATTCCCTCACCCCCAGGTGTAGGATAAATAAATTCCCTCACCCCCAGGTGTAGGATAAATTCCCTCACCCCCAGGTGTATTCCCTCACCCCCAGGTGTAGGATAAATAAGTATTCCCTCACCCCCAGGTGTAGGATAAATAAGTATTCCCTCACCCGCAGGTGTAGGATAAATAAGTATTCCCTCACCCCCAGGTGTAGGATAAATAAGTATTCCCTCACCCCCAGGTGTAGGATAAATAAGTATTCCCTCACCCCCAGGTGTAGGATAAATAAGTATTCCCTCACCCCCAGGTGTAGGATAAATAAGTATTCACCCCAAAGTGTAGAATAAATAAGTTTTCCCACACCCCCAGGTACAGGATAAATAAGTATTCCCTCACCCCCAGGTGTAGGATAAATAAGTATTCCCTCACCCCCAGGTGTAGGATAAATAAGTTTTCCCTCGCCCCTAGGTGTAGGATAAATAAGTATTCCCTCACCCCCAGGTGTAGGATAAATAAGTATTCCCACACCCCCAGGTACAGAATAAATAAGTATTCCCTCACCCCCAGGTGTAGGATAAATAAGTATTCCCTCACCCCCAGGTGTAGGATAAATAAGTATTCCCTCACCCCCAGGTGTAGGATAAATAAGTATTCCCTCACCCCCAGGTGTAGGATAAATAAGTATTCCCTCACCCCCAGGTGTAGGATAAATAAGTATTCCCTCACCCCCAGGTGTAGGATAAATAAGTATTCCCTCACCCCCAGGTGTAGGATAAATAAGTATTCCGTCACCCCCAGGTGTAGGATAAATAAGTATTCCCTCACCCCCAGGTGTAGGATAAATAAGTATTCTGTCACCCCCAGGTGTAGGATAAATAAGTATTCCGTCACCCCCAGGTGTAGGATAAATAAGTATTCCCTCCCCCCCAGGTGTAGGATAAATAAGAATTCCCTCACCCCCAGGTGTAGGATAAATAAGTATTCCCTCACCCCCAGGTGTAGGATAAATAAGTATTCCCTCACCCCCAGGTGTAGGATAGATAAGTATCTCCTCACCCTTTTGCTGCTTGAGCCTTTGATGCTGCCATCTTTTACATAGACATGGCTCCTCATGGTTGTGGTGCCGATGTCGAGGGAGATGATGTAAGGCGTGACATCATTAGGCACTTGTCCCTCACCTTTGCCAAGGTTCATACCGTCACCAAGGACTTTCTGTTTATAACAAAATACTGTATATGATATACTGATCAACAATGTAAATGGAACAATGGGGCTTATGTACCTGCATTGCTCATGATAATCAAGCATTTTACAATAAAAGGACACAGAATCAAATTCATTTTATGCTCATTGAAAGCAAACTTATTACTTAGATAAAACAATGTTTGGTCCAATAATTAACAATATTTCACATATATAACAAATAGGGTGAGAAAATAAGTTAAGGTTCATTAGTTAATATCAATATTCTACACTTATTTTTCTTTTTTCATTATTTTTTTTAATTCCACAAAAATGGATCCTATTTTAGTGATTTTGAATCAACAAGTGGGAATAATAAACTGATTTTTTTAACCTGGTTTAATCTAGTTATGTCATTTTAACCACAATTTAAAAAATCACAATAAAAAAACACTTTTGATTACTTTTCCTTTGGATTTTATTGAAAATATTTACCCTATATTACACATGCTTATACTTTCCAATTTGACACTCAGTAACACTGATGACAATAAAGGATTACCACCATTTATATCAATTCCAAACCTACACTGTTTGTATGTACTTTATTATAACAAAATGAACTTACGCTATAAAATCGTGTCCGCTGTGCCCTGTCATCCATATGTTTCACCCCTGAATTAATAATATGTGTGATGACATCATTATTCATGAATCAATAAGTGGTAGAATGGCACAAGACCTAGTGTAAAATCTTTTTTTAAATGATTTAAACTGCAAAATTGAATTGCTCTGCATCAAATGACAAAATAATTCTGTAGTGACTTAGAAAGCAAGCTTCTTCTTCCAGTCAGTACAGTTTACCATCTGGCCCCAATTGTTCAAAGGCTTGTTAGAGATAACCAGTGGTTGGTGAAAACTTTTAAATGTGATTAAAAAATTGTGTTCGTTCTTTATAATTTCACAGCTATAAAGTTGTTGAAAAAGGCCAAATTGACATTTTTAAGTGTCAAGATTACTTTTAAGTCCTTGTTTTTACAGTGGCAGCAATTTTTATTTTTCCACTAATTATATAACTACTGGTTAACTCAGACTTTGAGCAACTGGGCCTGGTGTATTAATTCCTTAATATATACTATATATGTAATATATACTACACTGGTTGTAGGATCGCTTGTTCAATCAATAGCAATAATGTAAAAAAAACTTTTCTAATAAACCTTTTCTTTATGACTATATATAAATGTAGCTTATCAATAAGGAAATTGAAACTGTTGACTTTGATACCATCTACAATACTTTCATGACCGTACATCGCTCAGGTCCAGGGGAAGTTACAGATCCAATACATATCATCTCTCAAATCTAAGGATGAACAATCAACGGAAATAACATACCGTGACACATCGATCTCGTGCATTGACAAAATCAAACACCGACTGATTTATTAAAGTCATATTAATAAACTCACGATTTCTTATTCCTACACGTCACCATTTGTTTTTAAAGGTCCGTCCGCCATTTTGATCAAGTCATGTGATAAACCATAGGCCCAGTATTTACTGACATTCAGACGTTTCCATAACAAAGTTTAGAAGTGATCTGATGACAAAAATTTCAAATAAAGAAAGAATCTGCAAATAAAACAAGAAATATCTTATAATATTTCTTTTCGTCGATTGATTAATTGTGAATGATATTGAAATGAGGTTCTTTTTCACACTTCATGTATGTACTCCTCGGTAGTATAGTGGTAAGTATCCCCGCCTGTCACGCGGGAGACCGGGGTTCAATTCCCCGCCGGGGAGCGTACTTTTTTTTTTTCTTTTCTATTTTTTGTAATTTTCCCTACCTTTGCCACACCCTTGTCATTATTTGTATCCATTATTATGCGTTCTACTTTCCGTATGTCAAGTTTTAAAGCACGGAAATTTCGATACCAAGATGATACTACGGATTTGTATATCTAGATCATTGTCGTGTAAACAACGTTTCCTAGCTGGTTGTCTCACTGTTCAACCAAGCCTTTGTCTAAACTAATAACCATCATTCTAAGTACTATCAATATTTCGGTAACAGTCTTATTGCGATACTTTTCAATCAAGAAGTGGAATTATTAGTATGTGGATTTTGAAGAACACCACCATGCCCCATTCTAAACTGAAAGTAAGTTTTTGTTCATCTCCGAGAAAGGCTAACGGCGGTATAAATATATGTTTGTGAACTAAACTGAAGCGTATTTCGTAAAATTTACCTCCAAATCAAAGAAGAGATATCCGGAGGACGAAATCATCAAAGTGATCCAGTTTTTGGTTGACAACACTTTCGTCGGGTTTGATGGTAAGATCTTCCAACAGGCTATTGGCATACCTATGGGACCAAACTGCACCCCTCTGTTGGCCGACTTGTTTTTTGTTTTCATACGAGGCTGAATGTATTGAACAGCTTATCAGAACAGGCCACAATAACCTTGCAAAGTCGTTTAATTTCACCTTCAGAGCTATTGATGACGTCTTGTCTTAAAATAACAAGAAATCTATTGACTAGGTCCATCGTGTATATCCACCAGACCCGGAAATCAAAGACACGACAGACTCTTCTACATCAGCTGCTTATCTCGATCTTTTCCTAGAACGAAACCAACATGGACAGCTTTCCATCAAGCTGTATGATAAACGTGATGATTTCAATTTTCTTATAGTGAATTTTCCATTTTTGGATAGTAACAATCCCTTCATCTCCAACCTGTGTTATTTACATGTCACAGTTGATTCATATTCAAGGGCTTGTTCCCATTATCACGATTTTCGTGCAAGAAGTCGTAAACTGACAGACAAACTCGTACCACAAGGGATCAAAAGATGCAGGATGATGAAATTATGGGGAAGTTTTAAGGTCGCCATAGTGATCTCATTAAAAAATATTCTACTTTTTTGTGTGACATGAAGCTGGACGTATTTGACGCTCGTTAGTTTGCCTGTTGGTTCCCTTGTTGTATATCTTGTTCTCATTAGATAACGTGACATTACTTACTTGGATTGAAAAAAAACTACATTGCAGGTGTCGTCAACGAAATAGAAGACGCTTACTCTTCCGGAACACCCGGCATTATACTCCTTGTGCTTTTTCAGGAGTCTCCGTGTAAATCTTTCTGTTGTTCATAGTTTTATGGAATTTGAGTGTGAACTATGATTATGTTGCCGTGGTGGTATTTTCTTGATGTTTTTTTCCGTGGCGATAAGCATAATCAAAATTTGTTTTTAGCTTATACGCTGAATGACCCTTACAACAGACGTTAAGCCTGTTAAGAAATTAATCAAATGACAGATTTCTCTAAAGTAACAAAAAGGATGAAGAGTATATTTCACACAGAAAACCGGATTTTTATTCACCAGAACATCGAATCTGTATGTTTTAAATAATTGGTGATACTTTTCAAACTTAACAAGAAAAAGTGATTGGTATAATATGTTCAAACATTTTCTTCGGATTTGTAATATCAAGAATAAAAGTTTCTATAACACGACCAGCAAGATTGTGACGTTTCGACTTTGTTAGGTTACCGCTCTCGCCTTTGTAAGGGACTCCACATCAGTCGTCTCCAACGATACATCTTTTTTTAAATGCCCACTAAATACATGTACAAGACGGAAAAGAATTTATAAAAATAGTTGTTTATTTCGAGTTTCGAGGATCAGAACGTCTTTAAAGAATCTACGACTAGCGGTCAGATTGGCAGGGACGGGAGTACTCTGTTGGTAGGTCTGATTGGCAGGGACGGGAGTACTCTGTTGGTAGGTCTGATTGGCAGGAACGGGAGTACTCTGTTGGTAGATTTGATTTGCAGGGACGGGAGTGCCCTGTTGGTAGGTCTCATTGGCAGGGACGGGTCTACTCTGTTGGTAAGTCTCATTGGCAGGGACGGGAGTACTCTGTTGGTAAAAAAGGGCATGGTTAACTGTTTTCATTATCTATTTAAAATTTCCCGTCAAAATCATGAATTCGTCTTATAATCAGGCTATTTCATGATGTTTTAAACTATGTTGATGCAACAAAGCGTTTTAATTTTTAAAGAATGCAATCTTTCTACTAAGGGGGATAACTCTTTCAGTCTTATTCCACAAAAAAATATCTACCGTATTTAACAAGTCCTGAAAACGTATTTAGTGTCATTCACAACAACAATGTGTGTGTTTCAGAAAATGATTTGGTTGGGTTATTCCATGCCTTATTTATTGGACGTAAACGCATACAATGTATTTCATTTCTCGCATCACTTCTTCATAGACAGTGGACCATTTCGTGACATAGTAAAAATATTTATTTCTGTCAATATTTGACTATGAACCAAAACTTACATAGTTGTTATGTTGATTAGAATTTCTCTAAAATGATGTTTTATAAAATCGCAGATTATATTAATAGATGTAACGTAGAATACAAACAAGTCTAATTACGACTTCAAAATCTTTCAATGAAACTGATAGTCAAGTTGCTTGTCTCAAATTGTGGGATGATAATCAATCAATCAATCAATCAATCCATCAATCAATTACAATCAATCAATCAATCACAATCAACCAATCAGTCAGTCAATCAATCAATCAATCAATCAATCAACCAATCAATCAATCAACCAATCAATCAATCCACCACAATCAATCAATCAGTCAATCAATCAATCAATCAATCAATCAATCACAATCAACCAATCAGTCAATCAATCAATCAATTATTCAATCAATCAATCAACCAACTAATCAATCAATTAACCAATCAATCAGTCAATCAGTCAATCAATCAATTAACCAATCAATCAATCAATCAACCAACTAATCAATCAATTAACCAATCAATCAGTCAATCAATCAACCAACTAATCAATCAATCAATCAATCAATCAGTCAATCAATCAACCAATCAGTCAATCAATCAATCAATCAATCAATCACAATCAACCAATCAGTCAATCAATCAATCAATCAGTCAATCAATCAATCAATTATTCAATCAATCAATCAACCAACTAATCAATCAATTAACCAATCAATCAGTCAATCAGTCAACCAATCAATCAATCAATCAATGAGTTGACATACGAGACATTATCAAAGTTAACAGAAATTAAGCATTTCTTACATTATCAAAGTTTTAACATTATTTTTCTTCTTTTACACGATGATTTACTTAAATCAGGAAAGGTCCTTGTCCATGTTGTACTAGGATATCAACATTGATAGTGATAAACGACACGATTTATCTTTAAAATCGTTGTAAATCCGTACACGTATAAATGACACTGAATTACTTAACAAGATTTATGTTTAAAATCGTTGTAAATCAGCACACGTAGAAATGATACTAAATTACTTAACAAGGATAAGGTTGTATATGTCAATACAATCTATACAAGGAAGTGACAATATTCCAGGCTTCCACATACTTATCGTAATTGTTGTGCAATAAAACGTGATTTCGTACGAGAATGTGGAACGTGTGCTGACAAGTATCTGACACCTCGGGGATCAGTTTATTACCAGCAAACTTAACACCCACATTGAGAATCAGCCTTATAAATCAACAGATTTAACAACTTTCCCTAACCTAAATCTCTTAGGGTGTTTTGTTCAATATTTGTATGTTTTGTGTCGCTGAAAGATTTATGTATGTATGTATGTATGTATGTATGTATGTATGTATGTATGTATGTATGTATGTATGTATGTATGTATGTATGTATGTATGTATGTATGTATGTATGTATGTATGTATGTATGTATGTATGTATGTATGTATGTATGTATGTATGTATGTATGTATGTATGTATGTATGTTATATGTATGTATGTATGTATGTATGTATGTATGTATGTATGTATGTATGTATGTATGTATGTATGTATGTATGTATGTATGTATGATGATGTATGTATGTATGAAACACAAAAGATTATTTGTGCGAGGATTTGTATCTTTATGATAATTCTGTTTGAGCAAAGTTAGATAAATATATATTAGATGGTGTGTGTTTAATTACGTAGTGTTATGGAGGCGATTGAGATCGGTTACTATGAGAACTGAGAGAATTGGGAATTGTTATATGTTGTTGTCGCTGGCTTTAAACTTGACAATACTACATATAATGTTCATTCTAACGAAATGGAGTGTTCATGTTCTGAAACAAAAAACCTTATCCAACATAAATAAATACTATTTTTGTTTATAGATAGTGTAGTTGTGTCATTTATTTACATGTAGGGGAAAAACGTGAAAAATAGAATCTGAACTCTGTAGGACACTTTACAGTCTGGTACAATGATTAGACCGTTCATGTGTCATTGTTTTCTATGTATAAGCATGGTTCCCTGTCAACCCCCTACGGAGTATTTGACTGGACTTTAATTTGACTTTAAACACAAAGTGTGTTTTTATTCCTTTATCTCCAAAAATCTCTTGTCTAGTTCTTTAGTCGTTAAAACAAGGTCGGATTTCATTTCACTGTCTTTTTAAGCCTATACTCCGATATGTCACGTACCGACGATGGTATTTACCTGTAACCTGGACATAAGACAAACACAAGGTGTGTTATACAGGTAGGTATGGTTGAAGAGTCACACAAAGGTCTATTAGCCGCCAGCCAGTACATCCCAGTGAAAATAGTCCGCGCCTAGTACTGCCTGAGGCAAGTTGTAATGACGGTTACTAAGGACGCGCTCAATGATATGTAAGCTCTTCAACGAGAGTGAGTAATGACCTTCCGACCCAAGTGAACTAAGTTTTGTTATCTTAACAATACAGATGTGTTTAATCATATTAATAATTATTTTAAGCAAAAAAACTTATTCTGATATTCAGAATGGTCTCCCAATAATGTTTACAAAACGACGTGAATGTCTACATATGGTCTCACAAAACGGTCATTTGACATTTAATTTTGAATGCAGGATCGATGACTAAGCTTGATAAAGTGGAAGCTAAGACTACAATAAGGTACTGTATAAATAGGTAGGAGATTATAACAGGCGAACCAAGACCTAGTAATTAAATCTCAAACACAAATAATAAAAGGGACTGTTTCCTTTTATAGTTTATACAGGTATATAGGAATTAGCCAATTAACGAAGCTGGGGTTAGATCTGTCACCAGGTTTATGACGGAATCATTATCTTACAAATTGTACTTTCGAAGACTAGAAATGTTATACTAATACAAAATCACTTTGTATCAGCGATATTATATATCGAATTTCCAGATATGATGACGTTTTATTCAGTCTGTTTGTATAAACCATTTGAAATAAAGATTAAGAAAGATAGTACGATTCAATATATTGAAACACTGCGGTAACGGGCGATATTTGTTGTAACGAGACACTGGCAAAAGAAATAGGTATGATAGAAACGCTTTGCTATATGGGGAAAATCGGATTCTCATACAAAAAGAGCAGGGTTTTAGTTTTCCTTTCTGTCTCCACAAGCTTGTTCCTTCTACTCTGCCATTAACTAAGATCAACATCTCGATCCTCTGACAAGCCCGCCATGACAGTATATGACATTTACAGCGGTTATAAACGACATAGATTTGAGGGCAAACATCCAATACTTATCGAGTACAATATGTTAGCCAATGACGATTGAGACGAGGAATCGTCGTCGTTGGTGCCGTCACCTTTGTCATTGCTGGTATCATCTGATCTTATCAAATACTCATCGATTCTGCTTTGTAATTAGAAGACTTCGGTGTGACACGTACACACAATTACAATTATAATCACTAAACGGTCATTGTTTGGTAAACCATTTGGTACTTAAATTGACAAAACAGACACGGTATTCAAATATAATTAATATAAAAGACACTCTGGGTACCAGGTGTTAGTCGTCGCCAGTTTGATCGCTATAATCATCGCCTTAAGTGTATCAATACTCATCGCCCCGACTACGGAACAATTAACACTTATAGGGCTTCAACTACACTGTATTGCTATCACACCACAACTTTCATTATATCGATACGACCCCTCCACCCTCATTCTAATTTCTACCCTCCCTATAACACGTCCCTCCTATCCTCTTTCTACTCCCTTTCCACCAAATATATACCCATTTTTTGTGTAACGACCAGTGTAGACTGTAGTCTTGGCGAGGTAACGGCCAGTGTAGACTGTAGTCTTGGCAAGGTAACGACCAATGTAGATAGACTGTAGTCTTGGCGAGGTAACGGCCAGTGTAGACTATAGCCTTGGCGAAGTTAACGGCTAGTGTAGACTGTAGTCTTGGCGAGGTATCGGCCAGTGTAGACTGTAGACTTGGCGAGGTAACGGGCAGTGTAGACTGTAGTCTTGGCGAGGTATCGGCCAGTGTAGACTGTAGTCTTGGCGAGGTATCTGCCAGTGTAGACTGTAGTCTTGGCGAGGTATCGGCCACTGTAGACTGTAGACTTGGCGAGGTAACGGCCAGTGTAGACTGTAGACTTGGCGAGGTATCGGCCATAACGACCAATGTAGACTGTAGTCTTGGCGAGGTAACGGCCAGTGTAGACTGTAGCCTTGGCGAGGTAACGGCCAGTGTAGACTGTAGACTTGGCGAGGTATCGGCCATAACGGCCAGTGTAGACTGTGGCCTTGGCGAGGTAACGGCCAGTGTAGACTGTAGACTTGGCGAGGTAACGGCCAGTGAAGACTTTAGACTTGGCAAGGGAACGGGCAATTTAGACTGTAGACTTGGCAAGGTAACGGCCAGTGTAGACTTTAGCCTTGGCAAGATAACGGCCAGTGTTGACTCTAGCCTTGGCGAGGTAACGGCCAGTGTAGACTGTAGTCTTGGCAAGGTAACGACCAGTGTAAACTGTAGTCTTGGCTAGGTAACTGCCAATATAGACTGTAGACTTGGCTAGGTAATGGCCAGTGTAGACTGTAGACTTGGCGGTGTAACGGCCAGTGTAGACTTTAGCCTTGGCAAGGTAACGGCCAGTGTAGACTGTAGACTTGGCGATGTAACGGCCAGTGTAGACTGTAGTCTTTGCGAGGTAACTGCCAATATAGGCTGTAGCCTTGGCGAAGCAACGGCCAGTGTAGACTATAGCCTTGGCGAGGTAACGGCCAGTGTAGGCTGTAGCCTTTAGCGAGGTTACGACCAGTGTAGACTATAGACTTGGCAAGGTAACGGCAATATAGGCTGTCGCCATGGCGAGGTAACGGCCAGTGTAGGCTGTAGCCTTGGCGAGGTAACGGCCAGTGTAGGCTGTAGCCTTTGCGAGGTATCGGCCAGTGTAGGCTGTAGTCTTGGCGAGGTAACAGCCAGTGTAGGCTGTAGTCTTGGCGAGGTAACGGCCAGTGTAAGCTGTAGCCTTTGCGAGGTAACTGCCAATATAGGCTGTAGCCTTGGCGAAGCAACGGCCAGTGTAGACTATAGCCTTGGCGAGGTAACGGCCAGTGTAGGCTGTAGCCTTGGCGAGGTAACGGCCAGTGTAGGCTGTAGCCTTTGCGAGGTATCGGCCAGTGTAGGCTGTAGTCTTGGCGAGGTAACGGCCAGTGTAGGCTGTAGCCTTGGCGAGGTAATGGCCAGTGTAGGCTGTAGTCTTGGCGAGGTAACGGCCAGTGTAGGCTGTAGCCTTTGCGAGGTAACTGCCAATATAGGCTGTAGCCTTGGCGAGGTAACGGCCGTATCGGCCAATGTAGACTGTCGCCTTGGTGAGGTAACGGCCAATGTAGACTGTAGCCTTGGCGAGGTTACGGCCAATATTTACTGTCGCCTTGGCGAGGTAACGGCCAGTGTAGACTGTCGCCTTGGCGAGGTAACGGCCATAACGGCCAATGTAGACTGTCGCCTTGGCGAGGTAACGGCCAATGTAGGCTGTAGTCTTGGCGGGTAACGACCAGTGTAGACTTTAGCCTTGGCGAGGTAACGGCCAGTGTAGACTATTGCCTTGGCGAGGTAACGGCCAGTGTAGACTATTGCCTTGGCGAGGTAACGGCCAGTGTAGACTTTAGCCTTGGCGAGGTAACGGGCAGTGTAGACTGTAGTCTTGGCGAGGTATCGGCCAGTGTAGACTGTAGACTTGGCGAGGTAACGGGCAGTGTAGACTGTAGTCTTGGCGAGGTATCGGCCAGTGTAGACTGTAGTCTTGGCGAGGTATCTGCCAGTGTAGACTGTAGTCTTGGCGAGGTATCGGCCACTGTAGACTGTAGACTTGGCGAGGTAACGGCCAGTGTAGACTGTAGACTTGGCGAGGTATCGGCCATAACGACCAATGTAGACTGTAGTCTTGGCGAGGTAACGGCCAGTGTAGACTGTAGCCTTGGCGAGGTAACGGCCAGTGTAGACTGTAGACTTGGCGAGGTATCGGCCATAACGGCCATGGTAGACTGTGGCCTTGGCGAGGTAACGGCCAGTGTAGACTGTAGACTTGGCGAGGTAACGGCCAGTGAAGACTTTAGACTTGGCAAGGGAACGGGCAATTTAGACTGTAGACTTGGCAAGGTAACGGCCAGTGTAGACTTTAGCCTTGGCAAGATAACGGCCAGTGTTGACTCTAGCCTTGGCGAGGTAACGGCCAGTGTAGACTGTAGTCTTGGCAAGGTAACGACCAGTGTAAACTGTAGTCTTGGCTAGGTAACTGCCAATATAGACTGTAGACTTGGCTAGGTAATGGCCAGTGTAGACTGTAGACTTGGCGGTGTAACGGCCAGTGTAGACTTTAGCCTTGGCAAGGTAACGGCCAGTGTAGACTGTAGACTTGGCGATGTAACGGCCAGTGTAGACTGTAGTCTTTGCGAGGTAACTGCCAATATAGGCTGTAGCCTTGGCGAAGCAACGGCCAGTGTAGACTATAGCCTTGGCGAGGTAACGGCCAGTGTAGGCTGTAGCCTTTAGCGAGGTTACGACCAGTGTAGACTATAGACTTGGCAAGGTAACGGCAATATAGGCTGTCGCCATGGCGAGGTAACGGCCAGTGTAGGCTGTAGCCTTGGCGAGGTAACGGCCAGTGTAGGCTGTAGCCTTTGCGAGGTATCGGCCAGTGTAGGCTGTAGTCTTGGCGAGGTAACAGCCAGTGTAGGCTGTAGTCTTGGCGAGGTAACGGCCAGTGTAAGCTGTAGCCTTTGCGAGGTAACTGCCAATATAGGCTGTAGCCTTGGCGAAGCAACGGCCAGTGTAGACTATAGCCTTGGCGAGGTAACGGCCAGTGTAGGCTGTAGCCTTGGCGAGGTAACGGCCAGTGTAGGCTGTAGCCTTTGCGAGGTATCGGCCAGTGTAGGCTGTAGTCTTGGCGAGGTAACGGCCAGTGTAGGCTGTAGCCTTGGCGAGGTAATGGCCAGTGTAGGCTGTAGTCTTGGCGAGGTAACGGCCAGTGTAGGCTGTAGCCTTTGCGAGGTAACTGCCAATGTAGACTGTAGCCTTGGCGAGGTTACGGCCAATATTTACTGTCGCCTTGGCGAGGTAACGGCCAGTGTAGACTGTCGCCTTGGCGAGGTAACGGCCATAACGGCCAATGTAGACTGTCGCCTTGGCGAGGTAACGGCCAATGTAGGCTGTAGTCTTGGCGGGTAACGACCAGTGTAGACTTTAGCCTTGGCGAGGTAACGGCCAGTGTAGACTATTGCCTTGGCGAGGTAACGGCCAGTGTAGACTATTGCCTTGGCGAGGTAACGGCCAGTGTAGACTTTAGCCTTGGCGAGGTAACGGCCAGTGTAGACTTTAGCCTTGGCGAGGTAACGGCCAGTGTAGACTATTGCCTTGGCGAGGTAACGACCAGTGTAGACTTTAACCTTGGCGAGGTAACGGCCAGTGTAGACTTTAGCCTTGGCGAAGTTAACGGCCAGTGTAGACTGTAGTCTTGGCAAGGTAACGACCAATGTAGACTGTAGTCTTGGCGAGGTAACGGCCAGTGTAGACTATAGCCTTGGCGAGGTAACGGCCAGTGTAGACTGTAGTCTTGGCGAGGTATCGGCCAGTGTAGACTGTAGTCTTGGCGAGGTAACGGCCAGTGTAGACTTTAGCCTTGGCAAGGGAACGGCCAGTGTAGACTTTAGCCTTGGCGAGGTAACGGCCAGTGTAGACTTTAGCCTTGGCGAGGTAACGGCCAGTGTAGACTATAGCCTTGGCGAAGTTAACGGCCAGTGTAGACTTTAGCCTTGGCGAGGTAACGGCCAGTGTAGACTTTAGCCTTGGCGAGGTAACGGCCAGTGTAGACATTAGCCTTGGCAAGGGAACGGCCAGTGTAGACTTTAGCCTTTGCGAGGTAACGGCCAGTGTAGACTTTAGCCTTGGCGAGGTAACGGCCAGTGTAGACTTTAGCCTTGGCGAGGTAACGGCCAGTGTAGACTTTAGCCTTGGCGAGGGAACGGCCAGTGTAGACTTTAGCCTTGGCGAGGTAACGACCAGTGTAGACTTTAGCCTTGGCAAGGTAACGGCCAGTGTTGACTCTAGCCTTGGCGAGGTAACGGCCAGTGTAGGCTGTAGTCTTGGCGAAGTTACGGCTTGTGTAGACTGTAGCCTTGGCGAAGTTAACGACCAGTGTAGACTGTAGTCTTGGCGAAGTTACGGTCTGTGTAGACTGTGGCCAACGGCTAATGCAGACTTTTACCATGAGAAGGTAGACGAAGAACGATCAGCACGTGACTTAATATTGACAGACCAGTTGTAAGTGTCTGTGTGAAGCGTGTTCGTGCTGCACCATTAACAGAGCTTGATGCAAAACGGTGATTATTGATTCTTGCTGCGAAAGGAGAAACCATTAATTATTGAGAATGTTGTACTGTTTAAACATTTGGCAGACATCCCAGCATAAAAAAATACAACTCAAAACGAGATGCTATTACATCAAATAAGAGACAGAATTGTCAAGGACAAAACTATATAAACGGTAAAATACAAAGAGTGCCGACCTGCTAACTCAAAATTTGAGAGACATGTAGAAAACCAAAAAATTAGCTATTTAAAAAAAATTCGAGAAATTAAACTAGAAATTTTGTAATATTTGCTCGACATTTTAAGATAGAAATAAAACACGTGACTCAGTAAGAAGAGCTCCTCTAGCAGCGTATTGTGTACAATACTTACTACTGTGTTACTATTATCGTATCTTTCTCTATAGAAAAAACGCTATGAAAGTCATAGAGCTGATGTGTGGTACCTTATTTCGGCGAGAGTATGGTAAATTTCGTATACATATAATGATGCGAATTTCAGTTTTTATTTGGACGCCGCCCGGGAGTTGTGTGTTATACAACAGGATGTGGTTGTTATAAGATTTAATTTGTAACCGATCAATACCACATGGAATCGTTCAGGATGTCGCTATTCAGGTTTTGACATGTTTCGTCGTATGACATTGGATGTAGGTAAACAGTTTTTTAACAATCAGAAACATGTCTGCGTCTTACTTGAAAATAAACTTCATTTTTGTCGTCTGTAATTCAGGCTTTCATGCATTGTGTGTAGATTTTGTCATATATTTCAAAAGACTTTCTTTTAAGTAACGATTGAATCAAATAATGTCTTCATTACAAAGGTTTCAAGCAGCTGACATAAATTTGTACACTTTATGTGTACCATGTACAGTATACGTTGTGTTTGTTTTTGGCCGGTCCGAAGGAACAATACATTATTGGGAGACTTGTATCAGCATTACTAAGACCTGTAACCGCCAGTCTCTATCGATTATGATGGGGGCTGCGCTGTATGTACGACAGAATCTAACGACTATCATGTGTGGCACGTACCAGTGGCTTGACACAAGGTTATCCAGGAATTATCTCGTGTAGCTATTCGAAACCTGTGTGATTTTTCGAGAGAGGAATTGAATATGTTAAGCGTCATTATTCTCTCTATTTAATATACCTCGAAATATCGAGTCTGTTATCCTCAATACCGATTTCCCGAGATAGCGAACCTGTTAACATAAACACCGACAAGCGAACCTGTGGACAAGTATTCCCGCCAATTGACAATTCTGTTAAGCTGAAAACTGACAAGCATTTCCCCCAATTAACGAGTCTCTGTTAACCTAAATACCGACAAGTATTCCTCCAATCAACGAGTCTCTGTTAACCTAAATACCGACAAGTATTCCTCCAATAAACGAGTCTACTGTTTTATATAACGTTTCTGATTTCCCGAACTAACGAATCTGTCAACCGAAATACCGATAATTCTTCTTCAAATTAATGAGTCTGTTAACTAAAAACAGACAAATATTCCTCGAATTAACAAGTCTGTTAAACTACGGAACGGCAAGGATTACTCCAATTAACGAATATGTTAACATAAAACCCAACAAGGATTCCCCAAATTTACTGTCTTAGTCTGTTAACATAAAACCCAACAAGGATTCCCCAAATTTACTGTCTTAGTCTGTTAACATAAAACCCAACAAGGATTCCCCAAATTTACTGTCTTAGTCTGTTAACATAAAACCCAACAAGGATTCCCCAAATTTACTGTCTTAGTCTGTTAACATAAAACCCAACAAGGATTCCCCAAATTTACTGTCTTAGTCTGTTAACATAAAACCCAACAAGGATTCCCCAAATTTACTGTCTTAGTCTGTTAACATAAAACCCAACAAGGATTCCCCAAATTTACTGTCTTAGTCTGTTAACTTAAAATCCGACAATTATTCCTCCAGTTAACGAGCCTGTGATCTTCAATACCTGATTTCTTAAGATAGTGAACATATTAAAATAAAAATCGACAAGTATTTCCAAAGTTAACGATAAGGCTAACCTGAAAACAGACAAGTATTCCTTGTGTTAAGGGGTCTGTTAACCTAGATCGGACAAGTATTCCCCCATTTAACAAATCTTCTATCTTTCTTTTAATAATTTTTCTGATTTCCAGAGTTAACAAATCTGTCAGCTTAAACACCGACAAGTATTCCCCAAATTAATGAGCCTGTTAACCTAAAAACAAACAAAAAGAGTCTAGTATCTTTAATATCTTTTCTTATTTGTCTAATCTGTTAACCGGAAAACCTACAAATATTCTCCCAGTTAACAAGTTTGTTTTTCTGATTTTGTACGGGTTCCCTAAGTTAACGAATCTGTTATCCTCATTGCCTGCCAATGATACGTAACCACCACTTCAGTATTTATAGCTTAAATGACGTCAGCGTTTAATAATTGATTGGGGTGAAATACAATATACTCAGATGTTAGAGGCTTTTAAGTTATTTACTCAAACCAAACCTGACTGGAAGACTTGGCTCGGACTCAAAATAATGGATCTGATTTCGTACGGTCAGCACAATTTAATTCGTTTTAATTTATACCATGAATGTGTAACTCTTTAACCATTGTAAACGGTTTGATTGGATCTCAATATTCGTTCTGATCGGATTTTGTTCAGATGGAAATTCATGTCCATGTGGTATAGAAGACATCCACCTTTGAACACGAAATGGCGTGAGAAGGAAATATCATTTCATACAAGTGCAATGTTTGTTGCATATACATTAGTTCTATACAAATAAGGCATTTGAATAAAACACATTATATGTTTTGAAATTTATACATGGTTTTCAAAAAATGTTAAAATCGATTATAGTATCTAGAGGTTTAAAATTTGGCACATGTATAGATTACATAATGAGACTCCTGAAGGGGGGATATTTTGATACAAGATAAATATTGAGGGGTCTAAACGGGTGGGTACATTGGAACACTAGCTACAACTCCGTGTTTGGGGGTCTAAACGAGTGGGTACTTTGTAACACCAGACATTACTTCAAGTTTGGAGGGTCTACAGGGGGCGGACACGTTGTAACACT
This sequence comes from Ylistrum balloti, assembly GCF_031769215.1. NCBI lineage: Eukaryota > Metazoa > Mollusca > Bivalvia > Pectinida > Pectinidae > Ylistrum > Ylistrum balloti. The sequence goes on from NW_026782192.1 coordinate 446,956, forward strand.
AGGCATAATTCATGTTTGGGGGTCTACAGAGGGTGGGTATGTCGTAACACTAGACATAACTCCGTGTTTGGGGGTCTACAGGGAGAGGGTATGTTGTAACACTAGGCTTAATTCGTGTTTTGGGGTCTACAGGGAGAGGGTACGTTGTTACACCAGACAAAACTCTGTGTGATTGTTGATATAACTTCTTGTTAAGGGGGCAACACCTTAAGTTAAGATATAATTCCGCGTTTTGGGATCTTCATAGAGGCGGTTCTATATCTGTTTTCATGTCTGATCCGGTGGCACTACCCTCTCTCGGATTGTACATGTACCTTTTTTATCTCTAAACCAGCTCGAAATAATAATCGAGTTTCATTTTAATTTCATTATCGTTCAATCAAAATGAGGCACATAACGGAGTAATGTAAATAATCTATGTTTTATTCAGACTGTGGTATATCTATCTTTATTCAGACTGTGGTATATATATCTTTATTCAGACTGTGGTATATCTATCTTTATTCAGACTGTGGTATATCTATCTTTATTCAGACTGTGGTATATCTATCTTTATTCAGACTGTGGTATATCTATCTGTATTCAGACTGTGGTATATCTATCTCTATCCAGACTGTGGTATATCTATCTGTATTCAGACTGTGGTATATCTATCTGTATTCAGACTGTGGTATATCTATCTCTATTCAGACTGTGGTATATCTATCTCTATTCAGACTGTGGTATATCTATCTGTATTCAGACTGTGGTATATCTATCTGTATTCAGACTGTGGTATATCTATCTGTATTCAGACTGTGGTATATCTATCTGTATTCAGACTGTGGTATATCTATCTTTATTCAGACTGTGGTATATCTGTCTCTATTCAGACTGTGGTATATCTATCTCTATTCAGACTGTGGTATATCTATCTCTATTCAGACTGTGGTATATCTATCTTTATTCAGACTGTGGTATATCTATCTTTATCTAGACTGTGGTATATCTATCTTTATTCAGACTGTGGTATATCTATCTTTATCCAGACTGTGGTATATCTATCTCTATTCAGACTGTGGTATATCTATCTTTATCCAGACTGTGGTATATCTATCTCTATTCAGACTGTGGTATATCTATCTCTATTCAGACTGTGGTATATCTATCTCTATTCAGACTGTGGTATATCTATCTGTATTCAGACTGTGGTATATCTATCTCTATTCAGACTGTGGTATATCTATCTTTATTCAGACTGTGGTATATCTGTCTCTATTCAGACTGTGGTATATCTATCTCTATTCAGACTGTGGTATATCTATCTGTATTCAGACTGTGGTATATCTATCTGTATTCAGACTGTGGTATATCTATCTTTATTCAGACTGTGGTATATCTATCTCTATTCAGACTGTGGTATATCTGTCTCTATTCAGACTGTGGTATACCTGTCTCTATTCAGACTGTGGTATATCTGTCTCTATTCAGACTGTGGTATATCTATCTCTATTCAGACTGTGGTATATTTATCTCTATTCAGACTGTGGTATATCTATCTTTATTCAGACTGTGGTATCTTTATCTGTATTCAGACTGTGGTATATCTATCTTTATTCAGACTGTGGTATATCTATCTGTATTCAGACTGTGGTATATCTATCTCTATTCAGACTGTGGTATATCTATCTCTATTCAGACTGTGGTATATCTATCTTTATCCAGACTGTGGTATATCTATCTTTATTCAGACTGTGGTATATCTATCTTTATTCAGACTGCGGTATATCTATCTCTATTCAGACTGTGGTATATTTCATAAGTTACATAATTTCTGTGCGTTTATTTGCCAGACACAGTCATGTTCTTCTTGGGTAGCCCCGCCCCGCGGGAATACCTGAAGTATGTGTAGATACCTGTCTGATACATATGTATGTATGGAGTGTTTCGTGAGGTTTTACAGGACGGCAAATCACAAAGATCTATCACAACTAAATCAGTGTTAAATAAGATATGTCGTCTCTACCATAACATGGCTGTCTTTCTGTCGCCGTTTACACAGGTTTGTACCCGGTAATGGAAACATGCGGCATGTATGCAAACAAAAACAAACAAAAACAAACAGAGACACATAATATAGATCCCATAGAACAATGAAGCATTGTAAACAACCACTCGTTTATATCCCCACTACATTGTAAATACGACTTCAGATTTAATCAAAACATCCATGAAATTAAAAAAATGACATATATTCGCAGCAGGTATTTCATTTATTACACAAACATATTCGTTCTGTTCTAAATTCTCGATCACCAGTGTCTGTGGTCGGATCTAATGTATTGACGGGTCGGTCACATGACTCGATCAAACAGGTTAAAACAGACACTAATACACATCTAATCTCTCGATAAAACATTTATATGGGTGGGTAATTCTGTCAGAAATGTTAGAACATCCCATGTTACCAGACAAAAAGATAATATCGTTACCTTTAATTTGATAAACACAGGTGAATACACTAACTAAATAGGCCGTGTCCAGGTGGAAATTCTAGACAGGTGTGTGTTCAAACTGGAACGGTTCCATCTGGTCATTTACACAAATTGATATTTCATTATCTGGTGTTTTTTAACAAAAGTACACGCCTGGACTTTAAATCAGTGTCCACAATCGTTGACCATATTTAAAAAACTACATTTAAAATCCAGAGATAAAAGTATTAGATACGATGGAGTGATCTTTGATTTTTGTACATTCTGAAGGTCTGTTCGTCAGGTTTATAAGAAGAAGCATTTACCGAGCAGTGATAACATGGACGGATGTACACAACAGTGATTGATAGTAAAATGGTCTACATCATGATCCGTTCTGAATAAAGGTCTTAAATAGGGGTCAGGAATACCACGAATGTACACATCTTCCCGACTTATGCGACAACAATTATACTAAACCACTCACGTTCTCACTTGGCACCCTTCCTTACTTACCGTGTAATATTTTAAACGTTATGTTATAGTAATGGCCGAGGAGACTTTTGTTAAGTTTGCTGTTATAGGAAGGGATGGATCCTATTTAAGGCTTGCTGTTAAGGCTTGCTGTTATAGGAAGGGATGGATCCTATTTAAGGCTTGCTGTTATAGGAAGGGAAGGCTTGCTGTTATAGGAAGAGATGGATCCTATTTAAGGCTTGCTGTTATAGGAAGGGATGGATCCTATTTAAGGCTTGCTGTTATAGGAAGGGATGGATCCTATTTAAGGCTTGCTGTTATAGGAAGAGATGGATCCTATTTAAGGCTTGCTGTTATAGGAAGGGATGGATCCTATTTAAGGCTTGCTGTTATAGGAAGGGATGGATCCTATTTAAGGCTTGCTGTTATAGGAAGGGATGGATCCTATTTAAGGCTTGCTGTTATAGGAAGGGATGGATCCTATTTAAGGCTTGCTGTTATAGGAAGGGATGGATCCTATTTAAGGCTTGCTGTTATAGGAAGGGATGGATCCTATGTAAGGCTTGCTGTTATAGGAAGGGATGGATCCTATTTAAGGCTTGCTGTTATAGGAAGGGATTAATCCTATTTAAGGCTTGCTGTTATAGGAAGGGATGAAGGCTATATTAAGGTTTGATGTTATTGGAATGGCTGACACAGGGTAGACTAGGTGTTAGACATATAGGAGTGTTTGTACCTTTGGTTAAGGTTTGATGTGAAGGTTAATCTGTCACATACAGTGTTGATGTTGGTGGGAATATTTGTCTTGATTTACAGTCGTGTTTTAGTGTTGATAATTGTTTGTAGGTAAAACCTGTTTATACTTGATGTTTATTGTGATACATAGCTGCCTTTGTCTTACATCCCCTTTAAGAAGTACACCTCAACAGTTTGGAATGTATATACTTACATACACCTACCTGTTATTTACCTGTATATACATATTACCTGTAAAATCTACATACCTCAACTCCCTTTTAAAATAAGTAAGATAGAAAACAATCACAAATATGTCTAGATTGTTTGAAATCTGTTTTACTTAAAGTTGTATTCCAACAACAACGATTAAGCAAATAATTAATTAAATATATCATTAATTATGACCAGGATCTAGTACATGATTATTGTACAAAGCCATGGTCCTACTAGCTGTGGGTCCAGTGTCCGTTTTACCACGTCTTAGTGACACATGTCCAATCCTGTTTGTCTAATCTTATTACGTTCCTCACTGTTGGCAGAAATGGCAGGATACCAATTATACATGTAATAGGTATTAAAGATAAGAACAGCGTTACCAGGTGTTAAATTAACGTGTTCAATATGTATTATAACTAAACGCCCTGTTTTAATAAAACATCACTGAGTATAATTTGACACAGTCTTAGACCTGAGAGTCTTACACCTGAGAGTCTTACACCCGAGAGTCTTACACCTGAGAGTTTTACACCTGAGAGTTTTACACCTGAGAGTCTTACACCTGAGAGTCTTACACCTGAGAGTTTTACACCTGAGAGTCTTACACCTGAGAGTCTTACACCTGAGAGTCTTACACCTGAGATAAATATAATAACAACATTCAATGTTAGATAATATCATTATACTGTTAATAGGCATAGCTTCACAAATTAGTACTGGCTATTTAAGGAGTTTTATTTTTCTTCAAATGAGTGGCGAGGAGGGGGCCATCCACGGTATCCGTATATGGTTTTATTATCTGGAGACTGCTGTGGAGTGTTTTTCCTATCATTTCTACCTAAGTCTCCTGGTGTTGATGGCAGGTTAGTTAAGTACACGATCTAAGGTTGTCTTAAGTCGAGATAGACAGGTTAGTTAAGTACACTAAGGTTGTCTTAAGTCGAGATATACAGGTTAGTTAAGTACACGATCTAAGGTTGTCTTAAGTCGAGATAGACAGGTTAGTTAAGTACACTAAGGTTGTCTTAAGTCGAGATATACAGGTTAGTTAAGTACACGATCTAAGGTTGTCTTAAGTCGAGATAGACAGGTTAGTTAAGTACACGACCTGAGGTTGTCGTAAGTCGAGATAGACAGGTTAGTTAAGTACACTAAGGTTGTCTTAAGTCGAGATATACAGGTTAGTTAAGTACACGATCTAAGGTTGTCTTAAGTCGAGATAGACAGGTTAGTTAAGTACACTAAGGTTGTCTTAAGTCGAGATATACAGGTTAGTTAAGTACACGATCTAAGGTTGTCTTAAGTCGAGATAGACAGGTTAGTTAAGTACACGATCTGAGGTTTTCTTAAGTCGAGATAGCGACCTAAGTCTCCTGGTGTTGATGACAGGTCAGTTAAGTACACGATCTAAGGTTGTCTTAAGTCGAGATAGCTACCAAAGTCTCCTGGTGTTGATGACAGGTTAGTTAAGTACACGATCTGAGGTTGTCTTAAGTCGAGATAGACAGGTTAGTTAAGTACACGATCTGAGGTTGTCTTAAGTCGAGATATACAGGTTAGTTAAGTACACGATCTAAGGTTGTCTAAAGTCGAGATAGACAGGTTAGTTAAGTACACTATCTGAGGTTGTCTTAAGTCGAGATATACAGGTTAGTTAAGTACACGATCTAAGGTTGTCTTAAGTCGAGATAGACAGGTTAGTTAAGTACACGACCTAAGGTTGTCTTAAGTCGAGATAGACAGGTTAGTTAAGTACACGACCTAAGGTTGTCTTAAGTCGAGATAGCTACCTAAGTCTCCTGGTGTTGATGACAGGTTAGTTAAGTACACGATCTGAGGTTGTCTTAAGTCGACATAGCTACGTTCGATACCGCTCTCATTCCTTACATTTCTGGCGGTCTAAATGAAACAAGATCCACACGCAGATTTAATTTATCTACCACAGCTTTACCAATGGAGTCTACATAGCATTATACAGCCTTCAGTATCAATTTGAAATTTTCGAGTTTATCGTTTTAAACTTATTTACAAAACAACAGATGTGTATGATAAAATTCATCACTGATTTGAATGTCCTCTAAATTTGTTAGGATTAAACTTTTACATTACCAGTAAGTGACAGATCTTAGAAATAACAGTAATTTCAGTTTGAATTTATATCATCGTGAATGCCATTTGAAGTTTGTAGTACGATATATTGGGAATGTCGAAGATTGCTATTATATAATTTATAATAGAAATGTATCGCTTCATTATTCAAGATTATACATGTATCTTACATAGAACAGAGAGAGGGATATACAGACAGACAGACAGACAGACAGACAGACAGAGGGACAGACAGACAGACACAGAGAGAGAGAGAAAGAGACAGACAGACAGACAGAGATAGACAGGGAGACACAAACAGAGACAGAGAGAGAAAAGAGAAAAAGAAAGATAGAGAGACAGACAGACAGACAGACAGACAGACAGACAGACAGACAGACAGACAGACAGACAGAGACAGAGACAGACAGAGGGAGCCAGACAGAGAGAGAGAAAAGAGAAAAAGAGAGACACAGAGAGAGGGAGAGAAAGACAGACAGACAGAGAAAGACAGACAGACAGAGATAGAGACAGACAGAGAGAGAAAAGAGAAAAAGAGAGATAGAGACAGAGAGACATAGAGAGATCAGGAGAGGGAGACAGAGAGATAGAGAGAGAGAGACAGACAGAGACAGACAGACAGACAGAGAAAAGAGAAAAAGAGACAGAGAGATCAGGAGAGGGAGACAGACAGACAGAGAGATACAGAGATAGAGAGAGACAGAGATACAGAGACAGAAAGTGACAGACAGACAGAGACAGAGAGGGAAAGGGGGTATAATGATCCAGGATACAGACGACCTGTATGGTTATATGATTTTATGGCTCACAATAACGACTTTGCCCTCTACTTTCTCGTTATTATATCTATTACATATGAACGTAATTTGATATTTACGCCAACAAGGACCATAAGTACCACATTTTATTGTATATCAATATGTATATATAAATGTATAATAACAGACCTGTACGTAACCTGGGCTTACTTCGGTCTGTGTTGATATTAAGGCTGTATAGCCCCGTGATTATCGATCCCAAACTACGTAATCAATTATACCGATAATTGAAAGTCAATTTATAAAAGATAAAACCAACGCTAGGGGTACGAACTTGTGTGTGTGTGTGGGGGGGGGGGGGGTGGGGGAAGCAAAGAGGTTAAAGGTCGTCAGGCTAGATTTTGTAGCAGTGCAGCGTATCGTCAGTGTTTTAGCGTGCCTGATTAGACGATTAGACATATATATATATACAACTTAAAGATGATCTGTGTATCGATAAAATACTTGAAAAGAATACATAAACACGACAAATGTGAAAAGAATAAAATAAACTAAAGATGGCCGTTAGGCCTGAAAACGTTATCGGAATGCGTTTGTCGTGTTGATTTTATTCTTATTAAATATATATATATATTCTTATTTGGATTTTCGTACGTAAATTGTCTTATATCAAACTTCATTCGTCTTTAATAAATTCACTTCGTTTCTGTAAGATTTAAAAAAAAATATCGCTTGTTATCATTATCTTTAAATTTTCTCGTAAAAATTGTAAATATGATGCTTTACTATATAAAGGGAATGCCGCTGGGTCTAGCTGGGTTAAGGGAACCACAGGTACTACCCTGGTAGGACACAGTCACCACGTTATCGAATCACCATGCATATAATCAATTGATTGATAAATGTAAGAATGGTTTATGTGAATACTATGGTACCGCCCGATCAGGGAGGCTGTTGATACGGGTGGAGAACCTTATCTCTAGGTTGATATACTATACTATATATAAGGCTGTCTCCCGGGTACCCACTCACTCACTAAAGTCTCCGACTCTCGCACTCTTCATCATGAGGGAAATCGTACACATCCAGGCAGGTCAGTGCGGGAACCAGATTGGTGCCAAGGTGAGTTTGTGATGCTGAGTTTTAGATATTAATAATTCCTGTTATATTTTAGTCAGCTGAGAATCATACAAACAGATTGACCCGTAGATTTATCGACTTGTCCAAACAATATTTTAGAAGATGTCAAATATATATATGTACAATATACAAGAGATTGAAGAGTATTCTAATAACAAATATTTCTCGGTCATTTACAACTTGGCATGCAATGATCATATGGCAGGCAAGGAATAGAAATAACCATTTTATTCTAAATGTCAACATATATATTTTGCATATTAAACAAGTCAGGACAAATTGTTCTTTCTTTAATCTGTCAAACAGGTCCTCAACAGATAACCACACCTAAAATGTCAAATAAGTAACTAGAATTTCTTCCATCCTCAAAAAGATCTTCCTTTCTGTAAAAAGAATTAATTACACTAAACTGTTATCCATTAACGTTTTGCAGTAAGTAACCTTCTCCAAGATTTTCCTATTTTTTTTTTAATTCCAATGGTCCTCTTTTACACAAAAAAAAACAAAAAAACGCCAACAGTTTGAAGGTCACGTTTTAGAAGGTCACGTTTTTAATGTCACGTTTAGAAGGTCACGTTTAGATGAGTTCACCTGAATATGTAATTAGTTATCAAAACAGTCTTTACTTAATCATAAACCGGTGGGTTTGACCAGTCTTCTCAGGTACGTCTGGGAGTAACTGATCGTCGGAACATATTGATATCCATTGATGTAGGATACACCATTGTTTCCATTTCACAAGCATTTCTGGAATCGAGGATATTTCCGGAAGACCTTTTATAAATTTAACAGAATTACATGATTATAAATTGTACAAAGATTTGACAAATAGGATATAATGCATCGACACCTTAACGGAAGGTAACACACGATTCTACCTGTATGGTATGACGTCAGTTATCAGGGGAGGTAAAACACGATTCTACCTGTATGTTATGTCAGTTAACAGGGGAGGTAACACACGATTCTACCTGTATGGTATGACGTCAGTTATCAGGGGAGGTAACACACGATTCTACCTGTAAGGTATGACGTCAGTTATCAAGGGGGTATATCATGAATCTAGCGGTATGTTGTGACATCGAATTATTTCACCGGTAGTAAATCGAAAAGTAAGCATTAGGGTCACCTTCCTGTTGTTAATGAAGTATCAATGTGGTTTCCGGTCTACAATGAAAGCGACAGAAATACATCGAAAGAAAGCTTGACTAATCCTACCGGAAGTGAGCAGCCATTTTGTTTTATCTCCACTAATCCATGGTGTTTGAGTTAACATTTATGAAAAACCAATAAAAATGTTATATAACAAACGCTTAAAGTATACACTTCAATGTAATACAAAGTAGTGGAAGGAAGTCTGGAAAATGGGGAGTTGATTACCAAACTGTCAAACTCGTATCGGTCTGAAGAAGGGCTCAATGTTTAACATCCCACCATAAACATCGTTCTATAGGATATCAGCATACAGATCGTGTAAACGATGTTCAACAGTCAGAGGTTAAATACACTTACACAGGATAAATCCCTCGGATTTCTTTGCAATGATTGCTATCTCGAGCAGACATTGAAACACTTACATTGTTAAATGTTTACAGGAAAACTTATGTATCTCTCAAAAGATAGATTAAAAGTCATTTATCAAAACAACACTAAAGACATCTAGTTATCAAGATGTTGGGAGATTTGTTAGAGATGGCACAACTCAGTGAAGAAACTTTCTTATAGAACAATAACCACTCGCGTAGTTTCAATTTATTTTGCTGTTGTATCGCTATAGACAACAACGAGGTACACAAATCGTTAATATTCTGCATAAATACATGTACTTCACAAGTGTAATGGCATGTAAAGAATTTCAGAAAGGCAAAAAACAGTTTAACACTCTTAATGCTTTTTGAACTGAGTGCATGTACATACACAAGTTTTGTATAAATGGGACTAAGCGACGTATGTATGAAGCATAGGAGACACCTATTAAAGATTTCTCCTTTTTTATATTCAGTTCTGGGAGGTTATTTCTGATGAACACGGAATTGACCCCACCGGTACATACCACGGAGATTCTGACCTTCAGTTAGAGAGGATCAACGTGTACTACAATGAAGCCACAGGTAATATTGTCGGTTTTAAAAAGTGATACAGAAGTGATAAGAATTTGATCATACATATGTTTGAATACATACTCCCAATCAATCGAAATCATCATTTAGGAAATTTTGTTAACATTGATCTCTGAATATGCAATTCCAGGAGGCAAGTATGTTCCCCGAGCTGTCTTGGTTGATCTGGAGCCCGGAACCATGGACTCCGTCAGATCTGGTCCTTTTGGACAAATCTTCAGACCAGACAACTTTGTGTTCGGACAGAGTGGTGCTGGAAACAATTGGGCTAAGGGACATTACACAGAAGGTGCTGAACTTGTAGACTCTGTCCTTGATGTGGTACGAAAAGAAGCAGAGAGCTGTGATTGTCTCCAAGGATTCCAGCTTACACATTCTCTTGGCGGTGGTACCGGCTCCGGCATGGGAACACTCCTCATCTCCAAAATCCGTGAAGAATACCCCGACAGGATCATGAACACCTTCTCTGTTGTACCATCACCCAAGGTAAGGATCTTTGTACACACCTGTATTCCAGTTGACACTTAGCACTTGCAAACTCTGTGTTTTCTTCTTTTTTTTTATTTTTTACCAAAATTACTTGGATTAGAAACATATTGCAAAACTTTCAAGAAATCATATTTTTCTCTTGGTGATCAAGTTTCTTCCCAAATTCAGATCATGCCCAATGCATCAAGTGTCATAACTATGTGTTGATCAATTACAACATAATACAATATGATACAATACAGCACAGCTAGGCACAAAACAGAATCACAGCACAACACAACATCACAGCGTAACATCACAGCACAAAACAGCATCACAGAACAGCATCACAGCACAAAACAGCATCACAGTACAACACAGCATCACAGCATAACACAACATCACAGCACAAAACAGCATCACAGCACAACATAGCATCACAGCATAACACAACATCACAGCACAACACAACATCACAGCACAACACAGCATCACAGCACAAAACAGCATCACAGCACAACACAACATCACAGCGTAACATCACAGCACAAAACAGAATCACAGAACAGCATTACAGCACAAAACAGCATCACAGTACAGTATAGCATCACAGCATAACACAACATCACAGCACAAAACAGCATCACAGCACAACACAGCATCACAGCACAACACAACATCACAGCACAACACAACATCACACAATAACACAACATCACACCATAACACATCACAACATAACACAACATCACAGCATAACACATCACAACATAACACATCACAGCATAACACAACATCACAGCATAACACATCACAGCACAACACAACATCACACCATAACACAACATCACAACATAACACATCACAACATAACACATCACAGCGTAACACAACATCACAGCATAACACAACATTACACCATAACACAACATCACAACATAACACATCACAGCATAACACATCACAGCATAACACAACATCACAACATAACACATCACAGCATAACACAACATCACAGCATAACACAACATCATAGCATAACACATCACAGCATAACACAACATCACAGCATAACACAACATCACAACATAACACATCACAGCATAACACAACATCACAGCATAACACAACATCACAGCATAACACAACAACATAACACGATACAATATGTTGACGTTTTCCACCGATGATAAAATACAGCGTATGGTACATGTTAATATATTGACACTGATCACATGTGCTTTGTTTCCAGGTATCAGACACCGTTGTAGAACCTTACAACGCCACCCTCTCCGTCCACCAACTTGTTGAGAACACTGACGAGACCTACTGTATCGACAACGAGGCTCTCTATGACATCTGCTTCCGTACCCTCAAGCTGACCACGCCCACATACGGCGACTTGAACCATCTTGTCTCCGCCACCATGTCCGGAGTCACAACCTGTCTCCGATTCCCTGGTCAACTGAACGCCGATCTCCGTAAATTGGCTGTCAACATGGTTCCCTTCCCCCGTCTCCATTTCTTCATGCCTGGTTTCGCTCCTCTTACATCTCGTGGTAGCCAGCAGTACAGGGCTCTTACCGTCCCAGAGCTGACCCAACAGATGTTCGATGCTAAGAACATGATGGCTGCCTGTGATCCTCGTCATGGACGTTACCTGACCGTCGCCGCCATGTTCCGTGGACGTATGTCCATGAAGGAAGTCGATGAACAGCTCCTGAACGTCCAGAACAAGAACAGCAGTTACTTTGTTGAATGGATTCCCAACAACGTGAAGACTGCTGTCTGTGACATCCCACCACGAGGTCTCAAAATGTCTGCTACATTCATTGGTAACAGCACCGCCATCCAGGAGCTCTTCAAGCGTATCTCCGAGCAGTTCACCGCTATGTTCCGTCGTAAGGCTTTCTTGCATTGGTACACTGGTGAGGGAATGGACGAAATGGAGTTCACAGAGGCCGAATCCAACATGAACGACTTGGTGTCCGAGTACCAACAGTACCAGGATGCCACCGCTGAGGAGGAGGGAGAGTTCGAGGAGGAAGAAGGAGAAGAAGCCTAATTTCCATGAAACAATCTTTCTACAAAATCAAAAAATAAGCAGAACTCACGATGTATGTTTGTATATATTTGGATCTGTACCATTCTACTTCTTTATAGCAAAATTTTATGTAACAGTATGACCTCAACGACTTGTATTATTATCGACGGATGAGTACGGCTACAATGACTTGTCGTTATATTATCGACAGATGAGTACAGCCACAATGACTTGTCGTAATATTACTGACAGATGAGTACGGCCACAATGACTTGTCGTAATATTATCGACAGATGAGTACGGCCACAATGACTTGTCGTAATATTACTGACAGATGAGTACAGCCACAATGACTTGTCGTAATATTACTGACAGATGAGTACGGCCACAATGACTTGTCGTAATATTACTGACAGATGAGTACAGTCACAATGACTTGTCGTAATATTATCGACAGATGAGTACAGCCACAATGACTTGTCGTAATATTATCGACAGATGAGTACGGCCACAATGACTTGTCGTAATATTACTGACAGATGAGTACGGCCACAATGACTTGTCGTAATATTATCGACAGATGAGTACAGCCACAATGACTTGTAATATTATCGAAAGATGAGTACAGCCACAATGACTTGTCGTAATATTATCGACAGATGAGTACAGCCACAATGACTTGTAATATTATCGACAGATGAGTACAGCCACAATGACTTGTCGTAATATTATCGACAGATGAGTACGGCCACAATGACTTGTAATATTATCGACAGATGAGTACGGCCACAATGACTTGTAACATTATCGACAGATGAGTACAGCCACAATGACTTGTCGTAATATTACTGACAGATGAGTACGGCCACAACGAATTGACGAGTACAACCATATTGTTAATGACAAGCGAGTCAATATTCAAATAAACATGATAGTTTAATCACATTTTCCGTATACTTTTAGGATATCAAGTCGATTATTCCTTATAAATTTCAACATATCATTCCGGTCTGACTATCATTTGTTTTGGATAATTAAATTATCAGTGAGTTTATATTGGCATTTCTGTGTTTTATTTTTATTGTCTTTTTACTATTGATGGAAGTCACGATGATCTCGTACAGGTCACGTATAATGTTGTTTTATACTAACTGAATATCGACAAATCTTCCTTACTCATTGGTTATCTGCATTCAACAAAAAAATAATGAAAACTATAGTTAACCTGTAACCTCCATAGTTAACCTGTAACCGCCTTAGTTAACCTGTAACCTCCATAGTTAACAGTTAACCTACTTAGTTAACATATAACGTCCTTAGTTAACATGTAACCTCATAGTTAACCTGTAACCTCCATAGTTAACATGTTACCTCCATAGTTAACCTGTAACAGCTTTAGTTAACATGTAACCTCCATAGTTAACATGTAACCGCCTTAGTTAACAGTTAACCTACTTAGTTAACATATAACGTCCTTAGTTAACATGTAACCTTCATAATTAACACATAGCCTCATTAGTTAACATGAAACCACCGTAGTTAACATGTGACCTCCTTAGTTAATCTGTAACCTACTTAGTTAACATGTGACTTCCTTAGTTAACATGTAACCTTCATAGTTAACATGTAACCTCCATAGTTAACCTGTAACCGCTTTAGTTAACATGTAACCTCCATAGTTAACATGTAACCTCCATAGGTAACATGTAACCTCCATAGTTAACATGTAACCGCCTTAGTTAACAGTTAACCTACTTAGTTAACATATAACGTCCTTAGTTAACATGTAACCTTCATAATTAACACATAGCCTCATTAGTTAACATGAAACCACCGTAGTTAACATGTGACCTCCTTAGTTAATCTGTAACCTACTTAGTTAACATGTGACTTCCTTAGTTAACATGTAACCTTCATAGTTAACATGTGACTTCCTTAGTTAACATGTAACCTTCATAGTTAACATGTAACCTCCATAGATAACAGTTAACCTACTTAGTTAACATATAACGTCCTTAGTTAACATGTAACCTTCATAGTTAACATGTAACCTCCATAGTTAACCTGTAACCGCTTTAGTTAACATGTAACCTCCATAGTTAACATGTAACCTCCATAGTTAACCTGTAACCGCCTTAGTTAACAGTTAACCTACTTAGTTAACATATAACGTCCTTAGTTAACATGTAACCTTCATAATTAACACATAGCCTCATTAGTTAACATGAAACCACCGTAGTTAACATGTGACCTCCTTAGTTAACCTGTAACCTACTTAGTTAACATGTGACTTCCCTAGTTAACATGTAACCTTCATAGTTAACATGTAACCTCCTTAGTTAACGTGTAACCTCCATAATTAATATGTAACCTCTTTAGTTAACTTGTAACCTCCTTAGTTAACATGTAACCTCCTTAGTTAACTTGAAACCCCTTTCGTTAACATGTAACGTCCTTAGCTAACATGTAACCTCCAGTTAAAACTGCTATATTGAAAGTTATATACTAGGAATTTCAGCATGTAATATCTTTTACACAATGAATACATTAATTAAGACTGCAGTGTGAAGGTATGTGTGTGTATATATGCCTTTCATTATTCCATATTTAACTTTAAACTTACAAATCTAATTACAAAGTCTTAATGCCAGCGTTTTTTGTATGATTTATATGGATACAAGGGACTGAAAAATAATCTTCTTTCATAAAGAGTTCCACGAAACCCGTGCAAATATCGTTTATGAATGGAAACGTATGGCAATGCTAAACAATACTACAAAAGTAATTCAAAAGATTTTTATCTTAAAAACATGTGTAAAATAGATATCGTAGCTTAGCTCTCGTCCTTATTATATTTATATGTCAAATAAGTAACAAATAACATAAACGGCCGAACACTGGCACTGGTCTGACGCATGCGCTATTGCCGTAACCCTTGACAACGCATGTCTGCGCATTCTCTATTGCCGTGATCTTTGCCAGCATGTTTAAGATGTCATGGAGTTAGCATACAAAACACAACAACAACAACAATACATATCTCCTGCCAGATGGTATGGGATCCTTTACCCTTAAAATATTAAATAAGGGTCACTGCATTTACGTGACAAGTAGTGGATTCGTGTCACTGAACTAAACATTGAAATTCCTTTACAAAGGGGTCGGTTGATTGAGACTGATCGATAGAGTGATAATGAAGTAAAGAGATAGGGTTCCATGACTAATGCCATGATCTGCTCTGGAACAAGCTGGATACCCGATACTTAAAGTGTCCAGTACATAGTTTAATATTGTCTACAACAATGTTACGGTTTGTACACTGTTACTAACACTAAAACACTGTTGTATATGGTCAGGACTAAACATACAGCACATTGGCTACAATACAAATTTGAATTAGTAAGAGAAAGGAAATGTGTTTTATCGTCTTTAGAGACTTTACGGCGAGTTCGTATTGGTATGAACCACATTCAATACAATTCCTTTATTTAGCTGAAAAGGCCAAACGATAATGAATATGTAGGCGAAACAGTCGGATTGTGGGCTAACGATCATTCACAGAATCGAATGTTCATTTTAGTGTTTCTCCGCATTTGACATTTATTTCTACCAAAATCTCCTTTGCTCAGTCTCCTCATAGATTTTAACACTGAGTTACTCACTCTAACTGCTCCTAAATCGACTACACTGCAGTATGTTGCAGCTGATTACTGACATCATAGATTTTAACACTGAGGTACTCACTCTAACTGCTCTTAAATCGACTACACTGCAGTATGTTGCAGCTGATTACTGACATCATAGATTTTAACACTGAGGTACTCACTCTAACTGCTCTTAAAACGACTACACTGCAGTATGTTGAAGCTGATTACTGACATCATAGATTTTAACACTGAGGTACTCACTCTAACTGCTCTTAAATCGACTACACAGCAGTATGTTGCAGCTGATTACTGACATCATAGGTTCTAACATTGAGGTACTCACTCTAACTGCTCCTAAATCGACTACACTGCAGTATGTTGCAGCTGATTACTGACATCATAGGTTCTAACATTGAGGTACTCACTCTAACTGCTCCTAAATCGACTACACTGCAGTATGTTGCAGCTGATTACTGACATTGCTGCATCTTATTCTTAATTTGTATTTTATTCACTAACGTGTCTCTTGCACTATCATTAAAACTTTAGATGGTTTACAGACAAAAACGCACCACATCCAAGAATACAAATGACATTATTGTAAAATGATATCACAGTAAATTTGGTCTGGTAACTCAAGATTCCCTTGATGGCAGACGACTTAAGATGCATCAGACAGACAGACAGAGACAGACAGAGACAGACAGACACAGGTAGACAGAGACAGACAGACACAGACAGACAGACACAGACAAACAGACAGACACAGACAGACACAGACAAACAGACAGACAGACACAGACACACAGACAGACAGACACAGACAGACACAGACAGACAGACACAGACAGACACAGACAGAGACAGACACAGACAGACAGACACATACAGACACAGACAGACAAAAAGTTGATATGGATTCTCAATGACTCTATGAGACTGATACCAATACGTATGTAGGATTTGTATTGACGATTGACTCTCCACGCGTATAAACACGAAAATAAGTCCCAAGCGAATAACAGTGGTTATATCTGTGGAACGGATGCTTCAGAACCCTGGTATATAGTAAGAACTTCAGCAGGACTGACATTTCATCAACAGTATGAAAATATAGAAATGTCATTACTACTATAGAAGATATGTAGATTGAGTAAGTAGTCAATACTGGTATATTTCTTAATTGTTTTTGATGACAACTGTGTTAGTTAACTGTCATCTGTCACTCGAAGATGTTCATGTCAAAACAGACAGGCATCAGCATTGTTTTGTCATTCTTTTATCATTGTTTTATCATTGTTTATCATTGTTTTATCAGACATTGTTTTATCATTGTTTATCAGACATTGTTTTATCATTGTTTATCAGACATTGTTTATCAGACATTGTTTTATCATTGTTTATCAGACATTGTTTATCAGACATTGTTTTATCATTGTTTATCAGACATTGTTTTATCAGACATTGTTTTATCATTGTTTGATCAGACATTGTTTTATCATTGTTTATCAGACATTGTTTATCATTGTTTATCAGACATTGTTTTAACAGACATTGTTTATCAGACATTGTTTATCAGACATTGTTTTATCATTGTTTATCAGACATTGTTTTATCATTGTTTTATCAGACATTGTTTTATCAGACATTGTTTATCAGACATTGTTTGATCATTGTTTTATCAGACATTGTTTTATCAGACATTGTTTATCATTGTTTTATCAAACATTGTTTTATCAGACATTGTTTATCAGACATTGTTTTATCATTGTTTATCAGACATTGTTTATCAGACATTGTTTTATCATTGTTTTATCAGACATTGTTTTATCAGACATTGTTTTATCATTGTTTTATCAGACATTGTTTTATCAGACATTGTTTTATCATTGTTTTATCAGACATTGTTTTATCAGACATTGTTTTATCAGACATTGTTTTATCAGACATTGTTTATCAGACATTGTTTTATCAGACATTGTTTTATCATTGTTTATCAGACGTTGTTTTATCATTGTTTTATCAGACATTGTTTTATCAGACATTGTTTTATCAGACATTGTTTTATCAGACATTGTTTTATCATTGTTCATCAGACATTGTTTTATCAAACATTGTTTTATCATTGTTTTATCATTGTTTTATCAGACATTGTTTTATCAGACATTGTTTTATCATTGTTTTATCAGACATTGTTTTATCATTGTTTTATCATTGTTTTATCAGACATTGTTTTATCAGACATTGTTTGATCATTGTTTTATCAGACATTGTTTTATCAGACATTGTTTTATCATTGTTTATCAGACATTGTTTTATCAGACATTGTTTTATCAGACATTGTTTTATCAGACATTGTTTGATCATTGTTTTATCAGACATTGTTTTATCATTGTTTATCAGACATTGTTTTATCATTGTTTATCAGACATTGTTTTATCAGACATTGTTTTATCAGACATTGTTTTATCAGACATTGTTTATCAGACATTGTTTTATCATTGTTTGATCATTGTTTTATCAGACATTGTTTTATCAGACATTGTTTTATCATTGTTTATCAGACATTGTTTTATCAGACATTGTTTTATCATTGTTTTATCAGACATTGTTTTATCAGACATTGTTTTATCATTGTTTATCATTGTTTATCAGACATTGTTTTATCAGACATTGTTTAACAGACATTGTTTTATCATTGTTTTATCAGACACTGTTTTATCATTGTTTTATCAGACATTGTTTTATCATTGTTTTATCAGACATTGTTTTATCAGACATTGTTTTATCATTGTTTTATCATTGTTTTATCATTGTTTTATCAGACATTGTTTTATCATTGTTTTATCAGACATTGTTTTATCAGACATTGTTTTATCAGACATTGTTTTATCAGACATTGTTTTATCAGACATTGTTTGATCATTGTTTTATCAGACATTGTTTTATCAGACATTGTTTGATCATTGTTTTATCAGACATTGTTTTATCAGACATTGTTTGATCATTGTTTTATCAGACATTGTTTTATCATTGTTTATCAGACATTGTTTTATCAGACATTGTTTTATCAGACATTGTTTTATCAGACATTGTTTGATCATTGTTTTATCAGACATTGTTTATCATTGTTTTATCAGACATTGTTTTCTCATTGTTTATCAGACATTGTTTTATCAGACATTGTTTTATCAGACATTGTTTTATCAGACATTGTTTTATCAGACATTGTTTTATCATTATTTTATCAGACATTGTTTTATCATTGTTTATCATTGTTTTATCAGACATTGTTTTATCAGACATTGTTTTATCATTGTTTATCAGACATTGTTTTATCAGACATTGTTTTATCATTGTTTTATCAGACATTGTTTTATCAGACATTGTTTTATCAGACATTGTTTTATCATTGTTTATCAGACACTGTTTTATCATTGTTTTATCAGACATTGTTTTATCATTGTTTATCAGACACTGTTTTGTCATTGTTTATCAGACATTGTTTTATCATTGTTTTATCAGACATTGTTTTATCAGACATTGTTTTATCATTGTTTTATCAGACATTGTTTTATCAGACATTGTTTTATCAGACATTGTTTTATCATTGTTTTATCAGACATTGTTTTATCATTGTTTTATCAGACATTGTTTTATCAGACATTGTTTTATCAGACATTGTTTTATCAGACATTGTTTATCAGACATTGTTTTATCATTTTTATCAGACATTGTTTTATTTGTTTTATCAGACATTGTTTTATCATTGTTTATCAGACATTGTTTTATCATTGTTTTATCAGACATTGTTTTATCATTGTTTTATCATTGTTTTATCAGACATTGTTTATCAGACATTGTTTATGATCATTGTTTTATCAGACATTGTTTTATCAGACATTGTTTTATCATTGTTTTATCAGACATTGTTTTATCAGACAGATCATTGTTTTATCAGACATTGTTTTATCAGACATTGTTTTATCAGACATTGTTTTATCAGACATTGTTTTATCAGACATTGTTTTATCATTGTTTTATCAGACATTGTTTTATCAGACATTGTTTTTCAGACATTGTTTTATCAGACATTGTTTTATCAGACATTGTTTTATCATTGACATTGTTTTATCAGACATTGTTTTATCAGACATTGTTTTATCAGACATTGTTTTATCAGACATTGTTTTATCAGACATTGTTTTATCATTGTTTTATCATTGTTTTATCAGACATTGTTTTATCATTGTTGATCATTGTTTTATCAGACATTGTTTTATCGTTGTTTTATCAGACATTGTTTTATCAGACATTGTTTTATCAGACATTGTTTATCAGACATTGTTTTATCATTGTTTTATCAGACATTGTTTTATCATTGTTTTATCATTGTTTTATCAGACATTGTTTTATCATTGTTTTATCAGACATTGTTTTATCATTGTTTTATCATTGTTTTATCAGACATTGTTTTATCATTGTTTTATCATTGTTTTATCATTGTTTTATCAGACATTGTTTTATCAGACATTGTTTTATCAGACATTGTTTTATCATTGTTTATCAGACATTGTTTTATCATTGTTTTATCAGACATTGTTTTATCAGACATTGTTTTATCATTGTTTTATCAGACATTGTTTTATCAGACATTGTTTTATCAGACATTGTTTTATCAGACATTGTTTTATCATTGTTTTATCATTGTTTTATCATTGTTTTATCAGACATTGTTTTATCAGACATTGTTTTATCATTCTTTTATCAGACATTGTTTTATCAGACATTGTTTTATCAGACATTGTTTTATCAGACATTGTTTTATCATTGTTTTATCAGACATTGTTTTATCATTGTTTTATCATTGTTTTATCAGACATTGTTTTATCATTGTTGATCATTGTTTTATCAGACATTGTTTTATCAGACATTGTTTTATCAGACATTGTTTTATCAGACATTGTTTGATCATTGTTTTATCAGACATTGTTTTATCATTGTTTTATCATTGTTTTATCAGACATTGTTTTATCAGACATTGTTTGATCATTGTTTTATCAGACATTGTTTTATCAGACATTGTTTGATCATTGTTTTATCAGACATTGTTTTATCAGACATTGTTTTATCAGACGTTGTTTTATCAGACATTGTTTTATCAGACATTGTTTTATCAGACATTGTTTGATCATTGTTTTATCATTGTTTTATCATTGTTTTATCAGACATTGTTTTATCATTGTTTTATCATTGTTTTATCATTGTTTTATCAGACATTGTTTTATCATTGTTTTATCATTGTTTTATCATTGTTTTATCATTGTTTTATCATTGTTTTATCAGACATTGTTGTTTTATCATTGTTTGATCAGACATTGTTTTATCAGACATTGTTTATCAGACATTGTTTTATCATTGTTTTATCAGACATTGTTTTATCAGACATTGTTTTATCAGACATTGTTTATCATTGTTTTATCAGACATTGTTTTATCATTGTTTTATCAGACATTGTTTTATCAGACATTGTTTTATCAGACATTGTTTTATCATTGTTTTATCAGACATTGTTTTATCATTGTTTTATCAGACATTGTTTTATCATTGTTTTATCAGACATTGTTTTATCATTGTTTTATCAGACATTGTTTTATCATTGTTTTATCAGACATTGTTTTATCAGACATTGTTTTATCATTGTTTTATCATTGTTTTATCAGACATTGTTTTATCATTGTTTTATCAGACATTGTTTTATCATTGTTTATATCATTGTTTTACATTGTTTTATCAGACATTGTTTTATCATTGTTTTATCAGACATTGTTTTATCATTGTTTTATCATTGTTTATCATTTTTACATTGTTTTATCAGACATTGTTTTATCATTGTTTTATCATTGACATTGTTTTATCATTGTTTTATCAGACATTGTTTTATCATTGTTTTATCAGACATTGTTTTATCAGACATTGTTTTATCATTGTTTTATCAGACATTGTTTTATCATTGTTTTATCAGACATTGTTTTATCATTGTTTTATCATTGTTTTATCATTGTTTTATCAGACATTGTTTTATCAGACATTGTTTTATCAGACATTGTTTTATCATTGTTTTATCATTGTTTTACATTGTTTTATCAGACATTGTTTTATCAGACATTGTTTTATCATTGTTTCATTGTTTTATCAGACATTGTTTTATCAGACATTGTTTTATCAGACATTGTTTTATCAGACATTGTTTTATCATTGTTTTATCAGACGTTGTTTTATCAGACGTTGTTTTATCAGACATTGTTTTATCAGACATTGTTTTATCATTGTTTTATCAGACATTGTTTTATCAGACATTGTTTTATCAGACATTGTTTTATCATTGTTTTATCAGACATTGTTTTATCATTGTTTTATCATTGTTTTATCAGACATTGTTTTATCAGACATTGTTTTATCATTGTTCATCAGACATTGTTTTATCAGACATTGTTTTATCATTGTTTTATCAGACATTGTTTTATCATTGTTTTATCAGACATTGTTTTATCAGACATTGTTTTATCAGACATTGTTTTATCAGACATTGTTTTATCATTGTTTTATCAGACATTGTTTTATCAGACATTGTTTTATCAGACATTGTTTTATCAGACATTGTTTTATCAGACATTGTTTTATCAGACATTGTTTTATCATTGTTTTATCATTGTTTTATCAGACATTGTTTTATCATTGTTGATCATTGTTTTATCAGACATTGTTTATCAGACATTGTTTTATCATTGTTTTATCAGACATTGTTTTATCAGACATTGTTTTATCAGACATTGTTTTATCAGACATTGTTTTATCAGACGTTGTTTTATCAGACGTTGTTTTATCAGACATTGTTTTATCAGACATTGTTTTATCATTGTTTATCAGACATTGTTTTATCATTGTTTTATCAGACATTGTTTATCAGACATTGTTTATCAGACATTGTTTTATCATTGTTTTATCATTGTTTTATCAGACATTGTTTATCAGACATTGTTTATCAGACATTGTTTTATCAGACATTGTTTTATCATTGTTTATCAGACATTGTTTTATCATTGTTTTATCATTGTTTTATTTTTTTTTCTTCTTCTTGTTTTTGGTCATTCACGTACATGTTGAATACTCGCACCCGATTTTTCTCGATCAAGATTAAAAAATCGTCAAGCCTATGGTTTTTTCTTCTTAAAAATGATCTGTTTGTTTACAAATCTATATATGATATATTGGTTGATTGACGAATCAAACGGTTTCTTCAAGCGCATGCGCTAGAATGACATCCATGCCGAGTCCGCTGTTTACACTTAATAATTTCTGTATTTAACCTTCGATGTTTTTCGGGTCAAATCATGAATGAGACACACCCTTACTTTCGTTTGTATGTAACATCAAACTAAAGCGAAATATTTATAGTTTTATGACACTAGAAATGTTTACATATTTACCAAAGTCAATATTCCTAGCACTACAGCCTTAAATGCTGAGCAAATTCGGTAGACTTTAAAAGTGGAAAGCTTTTTAAATCCGAAGACTCAGGAGTGTATATGGTTCTTGTAAAATGACAACCAATACCATCGGAGCCTTTTAAGTAATGATCAATATTGACCTCACCGTCATTATAAACATGTTTATTCGTGGCGTCATATTTTAATTAAATGTCCGTCGGTTTGGAAGAGTATACGAAACAATGGAATGTACTCCAGAGATAAATAAATGTTATTGTTTTAGGAGTAATGTACTCGTAGTATCACAGTAATTAATCTTTGATCTTTATGTCAGATCTAAAATTCCGTATAATGACACTGTCAAGGCAGAGACGGAGAGTTCGTTATTTCTTCTTTTTGTCCTGCCTTACGTATAAAGTCAATAATTCTCCAGAGAACAGCAACGTAGACAAATGCTCAACTGTTTTCTGTTTGATTGTGTGTCTCCCGTAAGTCCTCTTGGCAGCGCTGATGAAACATAATAAAACTTAACACCACAACGTTTAGGAGTTTTAGTCCCCCAAAGGTATATTTGAATGTCTACAATACTTCATGTCACGGCTTATTCATATGCACGTTTTCATGTTTACTAAATTGTTACACATTATAATCGAAGAGATGGATTTATGAGTTGCAATGAGTTGTGAAACAATCCATTTGGTTATTTGAAGCAATAAAAAATCAGATAAGAAGTTATCCAAAATATCCTTTTTATAGTTGTACACCGTTGGTGTGTGTTATCACAGAATCGTTGGCGGAGGAAGAGTCACGTGTTTAGTGCAGTTTTATTCAACAAAGGTCAACAGCCATGTTTGTTAATTCAACTTCCAAAAATTCTTTTTCAAATTAATGAACAGAAAAAAGAATTGAGAAAATTTGATCAAATTGGTTTCACTTCTGCAACTGAAGTATCATTTAAATCTGCGTTTGGTTGCATGTGCTATTTATATCAGCATCCGGGCACCCAGAGGACTTACCCAATCATACTACAGGGATTTACATGTCGCATAACAATGATAATTAGCGATAACATTAGGAGTATATAAGGACAGATTTAGACTTCCTAAATCCCAAAACGATGTATGTACAATTTAGGTACACAGACAAAGACACGTGTCTGAAATTTCACTGAAGTCGTCTGTTTATCTTACGTGCTGGCCCATTTTATCGACGTCATCAATATGTATCATTAGTTGCTTGGTTACCAGGACAGTGGCCCACCTAGACACCCCCGAATATGTTCCAATACACAGCCTGGGATTTATCTCCGATCTCAAAATCTCAAATAACTTATTAACCGTAGCTTTATTTCAAGACGTATATACTACACATTGTAATTATGGCCAGTAATAGTGACAAACAATCTGTACTGTATAAGATAGATTCAGTTTCATTACAGGTCAACCGTCTTCAATACTCCAGTATTATAGGAGTTTGCTATAAAAGGTGTCTTACATTCAAGATAAGTTTTTAACCAGTCAGCTTAAGAACTCTTTCAATAACGTGAAGTTCAACCTTTCCATAACGACCTAGAGCATTATAGGCTTCACATAACGACCATGAGCACGATAATTTCCCGATTAAATATTCTAATAATCATCTTAAGAACCTGAGTATAACGACCTTCCCAGATCTGTCCCGCACGGTATTACCTTCGTTTGACGACCATTGACATCACAAACAAACTGTTTGGTGACAGGATGTGTATAAATTACCTCTAAACTATCCCAGCATGTATATCTATTATCTGTCCATTATGACTGTCGCACTCGGAATAATAACCTCTCCAACAGGCCACGAATAGATCTTACATGAGTTTCTATGGAATGCACCCTTGCTGAGTTGATCGAGATGATTTTGATAAATTACACATTAAATGTAATCGAATTTAAGATCCTTTTTATTATATGATCGATTTTCGAGTGAACGTGATAAAAAAGGACATTTCACCGTCACACTTGAAGTCATATTGTCCGTTCTGTAGCTATAGTCTCCATTGTTACGTCACAATACCATCTGTGAATGTATGACGTCATTTCACTATTTAAAGTGGCTTCATAATGCATGTTTAATGACACCTGTGTAATACCCAAAATCATTACATAGGTATATTCACTGAATAGCAAGGCAATCCTATGATAAATGTAATCTTTACGTGATTATCAAATCTACGTGTATACCGAATCTGGCTTTACAGTTCACATGTATAAAGAGCTATCTATAACGACCATACGTTTAACCGTTACTGTCTATAACGACCATACGTATAATCGTTACTTGCTATAACGGACATACATGTCATTGCTGCCTATAAAGACCATACGTTTAACCGTTACTCTCTATAACGACCATACGTTTGACCGTTACTGTCTATAACGATCATACGTTTAACCGTTACTCTATATAACGACCATACGTTTAACCGTTACTGTCTATAACGACCATACGTATAATCGTTACTGGCTATAACGACCATACGGATATTGAATTACTATCTCTAACGACCATGCTTATAAGCACGGCTGTCTATAACGACCAAACTTTAACAAATTACTATCTCTAACGACCATATTTGTAATCTTGACTGTCTATAACGATCATACTTATGGATGTTTCTAGCGTCCATAAAGACATTGTATGACATTACTGCTCAATGCGCCCGTTAGTATGAACAAACTTTCATGGATAAAGATGTGTTAATTTCTAATCTAATTTTTGCGATTTCGTTCAGTCCTCAAAAATAGTGAAAATAATCCAACTCGAAGATAGAATACCATTCATGTATTTGAATTTGTATAGTTACTGATTTCAAAAGTGTTCCCCGTACAATGTAACGGTAACGATATTGATCACATTGTACATGGTCTTGTTACTCCATGCGGAGCCTCGCACCATAAATAATTATACCAAACAAGTGGATGTGTCACAACCGACTTCCTTGCACCAAATGCACATGTTCCTTTCAGATTGTAATGCAGACCCTGACAATATACCCATTCAATGGTAAATAGGTTATTAAATATCCTCCTGTAATGTTGACTTTTACAAACATGGTGAGGTTACCATGCCGTAGGATCGTCCTCACTAGCGTGACGGTGACCTGACGAGAAAGTGTATCGATCGAAAACTCCGGCTATATAAAGAGACAACTTTGTGCGCCGTCAGAACGGCATCAGGAACAGAGCAGACGACCGGATTAACAAGACACCATCAAAATGAGGGAAATCGTACACATGCAAGCTGGCCAATGTGGCAACCAGATCGGAGCTAAGGTAAAATACTCTTCTTGTACATCAAAACACAGAGAAATAAGTGATAAACACATTTATTATATTTGTGGTAAATGCGTGTTTGGATTACGGTTTGTCCAAGGAACTGAGAAAATGGCCGACATGTCCTTATTTTGAAATTTATGTCCTCTGGTGATTTAAACGATCAGATAACCATCGTTATTTCCACACATGGATGTTTAAGACTGAAATGGATGTTACGTAATCGGTCGTTATACATTATGTACAGAGGGTATACATATATCTAGATACCGGCTTAAGTCTAATGTTTCTACATAAATTACATAATAATGAGTTGATTATGTGAACCCATCTTGAATATATTACTGTAGGCAATCATGTGATCCGGTATCACACCATACAATTAGAGCAGACGTTCACAACATAACAACAGTTACAACAATTAATATTGAAAGAGTGCCCTCCCAACTCTTGATTCGTTAGAGACACATTCTAGTTCCCTGACATTTCAGTTTTGTGAGAAAAAAAATGGCGAACACACTGATAATCAATTCAGTGAATGTCCGCAATGAGAACGGTTTTACCAATCATCAAAATTATCAGAAACTCTTGCCAACATGTTCTAAACTGCACGCTCTAGACTGTACGCTCTAGACTGTATGTTCTAGGCTGCACGCGAGTGTCTTTAATCTTTCTGAATTGAAAAAAAAATCGATATAAAAATGTAATTTACACACGTGTACATATTATCGATATCTTCACTGGTATTATGAGAACCGTTTCCTTTTACGTAGAAGTTTATTTACAGAACGATATGGCGTTTCTTCTTGGTGATAAATCTAACAACACTAAAATGTTCGTAATAGTTTATCTTTAGATATCTTTCCACACCATGCTTTCTATTCACACGCAACCTAGATCAATATATCAATGCTTCCGCTAGGACTCGAACCACGGACCCCTGTCTTACTAGTCTGACGCTAAACCTATCGAGCTAAATAAAACTTCTCTCTAGCTGAGCGGTATATTGTGGCTAGCATTGACCAGGGTTACACATATAACACTTAGCCTTCGTGTTTTCTACACAAAAAAAAACAAAATATGCCAGAATCTAGCAAATTTCATTTGGTATTAAATTGTAAGTAGGCCCATTATAAAGTGAGTTATCCTCACCAACATGGTTCACGTTTGATAATTATTTCGTTTAAATTTCAGTTCTGGGAGGTTATTTCTGATGAACACGGAATTGACCCCACCGGCACATACCACGGAGATTCTGACCTTCAGTTAGAGAGGATCAACGTGTACTACAATGAAGCCACAGGTAATATATTTTTTCTCTGTACATGTCATTACTATCTGATAACAAGACCTATTTGAATTTAATCCGCAGCATCTTGCATAGTAACGTCTGGTGGGTATTCTTTTATTATCAAATAATACTATTTACCTGTATATTTTTGAAGAAACTTATTACATTTGCGCAGGCTAAACTTTACTGTGTAAATCCGCGTGTCAATTGTATTTCATGCGTTTTGAAATATTCACGTTTACTTTTACTAGCTTTTCTAAGGCACTTGTTATAGATCATTCTTTAAATAATGAATCACGATGAAAGTCCCCATTTATATTGTAACATTAGTGTCGTTTTGTTTTTACTATCGTTATTCCAACATTTCTACACTAACATGTCATGGAAGCTTGCTGCAGTTAAATTTATCATTTGGGATACAGGTATATCATATTTTTCCCTGTATTGTGTGACCTGTACAATTTTTCCCTGTATTGTGTGACCTGTACAATTTTTCCCTGTATTGTGTGACCTGTACAATTTTTCCCTGTATTGTGTGACCTGTACAATTTTTCCCTGTATTGTGTGACCTGTACAATTTTTCCCTGTATTGTGTGACCTGTACAATTTTATCAGACTTTTGGGTTTTCCATTATAGGAGGCAAATATGTTCCCCGAGCTGTCTTGGTTGATCTGGAGCCCGGAACCATGGACTCTGTCAGATCTGGTCCTTTTGGACAAATCTTCAGACCAGACAACTTTGTGTTCGGACAGAGTGGTGCTGGAAACAACTGGGCTAAGGGACATTACACAGAAGGTGCTGAACTTGTAGACTCTGTTCTTGATGTTGTTCGTAAAGAATCAGAGAGCTGTGATTGTCTTCAGGGATTCCAGCTTACACATTCTCTTGGTGGCGGTACCGGCTCTGGAATGGGAACACTCCTCATCTCCAAAATCCGTGAAGAATACCCCGACAGGATCATGAACACCTTCTCAGTTGTACCATCTCCTAAGGTATGCCGTTGTTATTGCTTGTGTTAAGTAACTGATATTTGAATATTTCTAATATCTCGACATTATCATACAAGATAAAAAAAATTATAGAAGAAAATAACAAGGCCTGTGTCAATAACATATATAACATCTAACTGAAGTCTGTTTGTCGTGTATGAAGTGATTGGTGAAAGGCTTTCATGTAAACCCCTTTTTCTCCAGGTATCGGACACCGTGGTCGAACCATACAACGCCACCCTCTCCGTCCACCAACTTGTTGAGAACACTGACGAGACTTTCTGTATCGACAACGAGGCTCTCTACGACATCTGCTTCCGTACCCTCAAACTGACCACACCCACATACGGTGACTTGAACCATCTCGTCTCCGCCACCATGTCCGGAGTTACTACCTGTCTCCGATTCCCTGGTCAACTGAACGCTGATCTCCGTAAATTGGCTGTCAATATGGTTCCCTTCCCCCGTCTCCATTTCTTCATGCCTGGTTTCGCTCCTCTTACATCTCGTGGTAGCCAGCAGTACAGGGCTCTTACCGTCCCAGAGCTGACCCAACAGATGTTCGATGCTAAGAACATGATGGCTGCCTGTGATCCTCGTCATGGACGTTACCTAACCGTCGCCGCTATGTTCCGTGGACGTATGTCCATGAAGGAAGTCGATGAGCAGCTCTTGAACGTCCAGAACAAGAACAGCAGCTACTTCGTTGAATGGATTCCAAACAACGTGAAGACCGCTGTCTGTGACATCCCACCACGTGGTCTCAAGATGTCTGCTACCTTCATTGGTAACAGCACCGCCATCCAGGAGCTCTTCAAGCGTATCTCCGAGCAGTTCACCGCTATGTTCCGTCGTAAGGCTTTCTTGCATTGGTACACTGGTGAGGGTATGGACGAGATGGAGTTCACCGAGGCCGAATCCAACATGAACGACTTGGTGTCCGAGTACCAACAGTACCAGGATGCTACCGCCGAGGAGGAGGGAGAGTTCGATGAAGATGAGGAAGCCGAAGAAGCTTAATTATTATTTAGTAACCATCATCTCCAAAGAACCATCCTATTTCGATAAATTATTCATGACACAGAATTAACATTTACTTATTTGGAAAGGAAATATCGGACTGCCGAACCATGACAGTGATATGCTAAAAAAGCTATTAAAACAAACGATGCTTTGCCAAAGATGAGAAAATTGAAATAAGGCTGAAAAGTAATTCTTCGATACTGTTGTATTTAACAACAAAAACAAATATTACGTTTGCTAAAAGAAGAAAATGGGAATACCACTCAGGGTTGAGAAAGGAGAGACTAAAATAATAATGTACTTTACCAGAATTAAAAATCCAAAGAGAATCGTGATGTTTTGTCTCATTTCATTCAGAATTCACTCAATATTATTATTCATAAAACCATGTCATTCCTCAGGTTTTTCAAACTTTCTTGACTTCCTTGATATTGTGGATATTTTTATTTTGTTCTGTGTACATTTGAAGTGTAATACTGTTGATGTTCAGTTCGATCAAGCAATACTTATACGTAGCGTTATTCGGGTGTTGGAGTTAGGCTACCAGAAATGATATGCTGATTAATCAAGTGGTATTGATACAGATAGGAGGAAACGAGCACGTGGTTCCGTGGTAAACGTTATGATTTCAAGTAATAATGCTTTCGCTAATAAATCATTTATTTTCCCGATTATATGTAATGTTTCTGGGAGGAAAATTCCTGTTCATCCAGTATAGAAACGATTGCCTGGGCTTTATCTTTCAGAATAGAACATATTACCTGGGCTTGTACTTTCAGAATAGAATATATTAGCTGGGCTTGTTCTTTCAGAATAGAATATATTACCTGGGTTTTTTCTTTCAGAATAGAATATATTACCTGGGCTTGTTCTTTCAGAATGGAATATATTACCTGGGCTTGTTCTTTCAGAATGGAATATATTACCTGGGCTTGTTCTTTCAGAATAGAATATATTACCTGGGTTTTTTCTTTCAGAATAGAATATATTACCTGGGCTTGTTCTTTCAGAATAGAATATATTACCTGGGCTTGTTCTTTCAGAATAGAATATATTACCTGGGTTTTTTCTTTCAGAATAGAATATATTACCTGGGCTTGTTCTTTCAGAATGGAATATATTACCTGGGCTTGTTCTTTCAGAGTAGAATATATTACCTGGGCTTGTACATTCAGAACAGAACATATTACCTGGGTTTTTTCTTCCAGAATAGAATATTTTACCTAAGCTTGTTCTTTCAGAATAGAATATTTCACCTGTACTTGAGATATACTTTTCTTAATTCGAAGGCTGACATTCTGAAGCAAAATCTCAGTGGCAGAAAAGCCGACAGTTAATCATAGTATGTCGGTCAGAGATTAGAGATATATCTCAAACCTATGAAGGAAATGAATTGTTTTCTCGTACAATGTCTCGCTGACAACTGTTTATAAACATGTAATAACTGCTTCCAAGTCATTACGCTCCTATTTGGAAGATACCTTTTTTTTGTTGTGTATCAAAATGAGAAATAGACATGACGTCAGTATAATCATGGTGTGTTGTTACATGTAACGCGTAAAGATACAAGACTGGCGAGAGAGAGAAATATGGCGCCTAAGATTTTCCTTTCTCAATTCGCAAACCTGGTCTTACTCTCAATGCGCGATTTGGTTGATCTTGGTTAAATAATCCACGATCTTTACATCAGTTATAAGTATAATTATATTGGCAATTACAGGGCGATGATCTTAGTTTTTGACAAAGGGAGTAAAACGAAAAAATCAACATAAATTATTTTGACATTTCTAAGATTTATCCTACAAATGTAAATCTCTGATTGACTACCAGAAAGCCTAGATATGAATGACATTGTATTAATACATTTATACATGTGGATGTATCGATGTGTGAAATTCTACCCATGATGGAATGAACAAAATCAATACCACGTGGTATAACAGAACCAGGACAGTAGACTAGCCAATCACGCTTCTCTTACGATAAATGAAAGCACCATTTCTCTCACAACTAATCAAGCAATAAAGATCTCTTACAACTAATCAAGCAATACAATTATCTTACGACAAGCAAAAACATAAAGTTCTCTTACAACTGAGCAAGTAATACAGTTCTCTTACGACAAGTAAAAACATAAAGATCTCTTACAACTAATCAAGCAATAAAGTTCTCTTACGACAAGTAAAAACATAAAGATCTCTTACAACTAATCAAGCAATAAAGTTCTCTTACGACAAGTAAA
Source organism: Ylistrum balloti (assembly GCF_031769215.1). Lineage (NCBI taxonomy): Eukaryota > Metazoa > Mollusca > Bivalvia > Pectinida > Pectinidae > Ylistrum > Ylistrum balloti. The sequence continues at coordinate 479,473 of NW_026782192.1, forward strand.
AACATAAAGTTCTCTCACAACTAATCAAGCAATACAGTTTTCTTACAAGCAAAAACATAAAGTTCTCTTACAACTAATCAAGCAATAAAGTTCTCTTACGACAAGCAAAAACATAAAGATCTCTTACAACTAATCAAGCAATAAAGTTCTCTTACGACAAGCAAAAACATAAAGTTCTCTTACAACTAATCAAGCAATAAAGTTCTCTTACGACAAGTAAAAACATAAAGATCTCTTACAACTAATCAAGCAATAAAGTTCTCTTACAACTAATCAAGCAATAAAGATCTCTTACAACTAATCAAGCAATAAAGTTCTCTTACGACAAGCAAAAACATAAAGATCTCTTACAACTAATCAAGCAATAAAGTTCTCTTACGACAAGTAAAAACATAAAGATCTCTTACAACTAATCAACTAATCAAGCAATAACAAGTTAAAGTTCTCTTACAACTAATCAAGCAAGTAAAAACATAAAGATCTCTTACAACTAATCAAGCAATAAAACGACGACAAGTAAAAACATAAAGCAAAAACATAAAGTTCTCTTACAACTAATCAAGCAATAAAGTTCTCTTACGACAAGCAAAAACATCACGTTCTCTCACAACTAATCAAGCAATAAAGTTCTCTTACGACAAGTAAAAACATAAAGATCTCTTACAAAAAACAATAAAGTAAAAACAAAAAACAATAAAGTTCTCTTACGACAAGTAAAAACATAAAGTTCTCTTACAACTAATCAAGCAATAAAAACATAAAGTCTCTTCTAAGTTCTAGCAAGTAAAAACATAAAGATCTCTTACAACTAATCAAGCAATAAAGACAAGTAAAAACATAAAGATCTCTTACAACTAATCAAGCAATAAAGTTCTCTTACGACAAGTAAAAACATAAAGATCTCTTACAACTAATCAAGCAATAAAGTTCTCTTACGACAAGTAAAAACATAAAGTTCTCTTACAACTAATCAAGCAATAAAGTTCTCTTACAACTAATCAAGCAATACAATTCTCTTACGACAAGTGAAAACATAAAGTTCTCTTACAACTAATCAAGCAATAAAGTTCTCTTACGACAAGCAAAAACATAAAGATCTCTTACAACTAATCAAGCAATAAAGTTTTCTTACAAGTAAAAACATAAAGATCTCTTACAACTAATCAAGCAATACAGTTCTCTTACGACAAGTAAAAACATAAAGTTCTCTTACAACTAATCAAGCAATAAAGTTCTCTTACGACAAGTAAAAACATAAAGATCTCTTACAACTAATCAAGCAATACAGTTTTCTTACAAGTAAAAACATAAAGATCTCTTACAACTAATCAAGCAATAAAGATCTCTTACAACTAATCAAGCTTACGACAAGTAAAAACATTCTCTTACAACTAATCAAGCAATAAAAACAATAAAGATCTCTTCTCTACGACAAGTAAAAACATAAAGATCTCTTACAACTACAACTAAGTTTTCTTACAAGCAAAAACATAAAGTTCTCTTACAACTAATCAAGCAATAAAGTTCTCTTACGACAAGTAAAAACATAAAGTTCTCTTACAACTAATCAAGCAATAAAGTTCTCTTACGACAAGTAAAAACATAAAGTTCTCTTACAACTAATCAAGCAATAAAGTTCTCTTACGACAAGTAAAAACATAAAGATCTCTTACAACTAATCAAGCAATAAAGTTCTCTTACGACAAGTAAAAACATAAAGATCTCTTACAACTAATCAAGCAATACAGTTTTCTTACGACAAGTAAAAACATAAAGTTCTCTCTTACAACTAATCAAGCAATACAGTTCTCTTACGACAAGTAAAAAGCAAAAACATAAACAAGTAAAAACATAAAGATCTCTTTCTCTTACAACTAATCAAGCAATACGACAAGTAAAAACATTCTCTTACAACTAATCAAGCAATACAGTTTTCTTACAAGCAAAAACATAAAGTTCTCTTACAACTAATCAAGCAATACAGTTCTCTTACGACAAGTAAAAACATAAAGATCTCTTACAACTAATCAAGCAATACAGTTTTCTTACAAGTAAAAACATAAAGATCTCTTACAACTAATCAAGCAATACAGTTCTCTTACGACAAGTAAAAACATAAAGTTCTCTCACAACAAATCAAGCAATACAGTTTTCTTCTAAAATAACAAAAACAATGAACTTGCTTTACGTCTTATCAATGAAGTTTTTCACAACTAACGAAAATTATAGACTACTCTTAAAACTTCTGGTAACATTTCTTTTACACTTAATAAAAACAATATACCTCTACTACAACTGGTTACATACTTTTTGCAAGTAACACAAACAATAAGTTTCTCTTACCATAAGTGAAAACAATACAAACATAACAGTACCTGTATGTACAGGTAATCCTATATTTATTGTATGATACGAGTACAATTTTACAGGTAATCCTATATTTATTGTATGATACCAGTACAATTTTACAGATAATCCTATATTTATTGTATGATACGAGTACAATTTTACAGGTAATCCTATATTTATTGTATAATACCAGTACAATTTTACAGATAATCCTATATTTATTGTATGTTCTCTTACAACTAATCAATACGAGTACAATTTTACAGATAATCCTATATTTATTGTATGATACGAGTACAATTTTATTGCAAGTTATGAGTAATGTTATATAGAGGTATGATAAACGAATCATGCCAACGATAGATGTATAATATCAGTTTAGTAATGATTTAGATAAGTAAGGATTTTATTGTGAGTCTATATTTAGACGTGTGATAAGCATGGTATTCCTAATGGATACCATTACACTACAGTGTAAAGAGAGGTATGGCATTCAGGAATGTTGGTTTGATGCAATGTGACCTGAAGTTTGGAGTAATACTGTTTGAAACATGTCGAGAAATTCTACATAATGTTATCTTACAGGCATTTCTGTACAGAGCAACAGTAATCTTTTCAATGTCCTTATCAAATATTTACACTTCACGAACGTTACGTTTACGTCATATTTTCATTATTTATAGATTAATCGATATGTTACTCAGAAAATATCTGTAAACTGCTAGTGAAGATTCTCCTGTTAAACAATGATATTCTACACAGGTAACTTAAAACAAAGCCTTGTAATAGATCTTTGGTCACCCTCCTGTATATATCACCGCCGACCAACCAGCCAGGTAATAAAAATCTTATCAGTGGATTATCAGTACAGAATTCTCACCGGGACCGTTTAGAATAATAGTCAATCACACAAGGGTTTGTTTGCCTAACGCCATAGCTCCGGTATAAAGGGCCGAGAGTGCCCGCCACACAAACCATTAGTAAGGCAGACAACCAGACACCAACAACTAACAACATGAGGGAAATCGTGCACATGCAAGCTGGCCAGTGCGGCAACCAGATCGGTGCAAAGGTAGACATTTACAAATTATTTGAAAGGAAAACATTTTCCTTATTATAGCATACTTTAAGTATTGTTATTTGACTGAAATAGAAAAGGTCATATTGTTATTGAAATTGTTTTGTACTATGTAAACGGACATGAGTTTATTTTATGGGATACTATATTCTGATGTACACACTAACTCAAATATCTCTGCTTTAGTTCTGGGAGGTTATTTCTGATGAACACGGAATTGACCCCACCGGTACATACCACGGAGATTCTGACCTTCAGTTAGAGAGGATCAACGTGTACTACAATGAAGCCACAGGTAAGGAAAATAATTCATTCCTACCTACCTCGCTAACCACTTCTGTAATAACTAAATCGTCACTGGCACACAGAAACAACTTTGTAAAAATATAATTACATTAAAAATTCTATATCACAACAATGGTTTCATTATTGATGTTCTCTAATGAATACGTCTTGCACCTTTACAGGAGGCAAATATGTTCCCCGAGCTGTCTTGGTTGATCTGGAGCCCGGAACCATGGACTCCGTCAGATCTGGTCCTTTTGGACAAATCTTCAGACCAGACAACTTTGTGTTCGGACAGAGTGGTGCTGGAAACAACTGGGCTAAAGGACATTACACAGAAGGTGCTGAGCTTGTAGACTCTGTTCTTGATGTTGTTCGTAAAGAATCAGAGAGCTGTGATTGTCTCCAGGGATTCCAGCTTACACATTCTCTTGGCGGTGGTACCGGCTCCGGCATGGGAACACTCCTCATCTCCAAAATCCGTGAAGAATACCCCGACAGGATCATGAACACATTCTCTGTTGTACCATCTCCTAAGGTAAATACTGGAAACTTTAATAAAGTGGTAAATTTTCCTTTCGACATATCCAGGTAGAATAACTATGTGTCTGAAACATGCTACCTTTTTTTCTCTCTTGTTAATTTATTGTGCTGATTTCTTATATTTCTCTTCCGATATTTTGAACTGAAAAATGTTTTAAAACATAATATTTTCAGGTATCAGACACCGTTGTCGAACCATACAACGCCACCCTCTCCGTCCACCAACTTGTCGAGAACACAGACGAGACCTACTGTATCGACAACGAGGCTCTCTACGACATCTGCTTCCGTACCCTCAAGCTGACCACACCCACATACGGTGACTTGAACCATCTCGTCTCCGCCACCATGTCCGGAGTCACCACCTGTCTCCGATTCCCTGGTCAACTGAACGCCGATCTCCGTAAATTGGCTGTCAACATGGTTCCCTTCCCCCGTCTCCATTTCTTCATGCCTGGTTTCGCTCCTCTTACATCTCGTGGTAGCCAGCAGTACAGGGCTCTTACCGTCCCAGAGCTGACCCAACAGATGTTCGACGCCAAGAACATGATGGCTGCCTGTGATCCTCGTCACGGGCGTTATCTGACCGTGGCCACCATGTTCCGTGGACGTATGTCCATGAAGGAAGTTGATGAACAGCTCCTGAACGTTCAGAACAAGAACAGCAGCTACTTTGTTGAATGGATCCCCAACAATGTGAAGACCGCCGTCTGTGATATTCCACCACGTGGTCTCAAGATGTCTGCTACCTTTGTTGGTAACAGCACCGCCATCCAGGAGCTCTTCAAGCGTATCTCCGAGCAGTTCACCGCTATGTTCCGTCGTAAGGCTTTCTTGCATTGGTACACTGGTGAGGGTATGGACGAGATGGAGTTCACCGAGGCCGAATCCAACATGAACGACTTGGTGTCCGAATACCAACAGTACCAGGATGCCACCGCCGAGGAGGAGGGAGAGTTCGAGGAGGAAGCAGAAGAAGAAGCTTAAATCTAGGGAATAAGTTCACAACAACATAATAATAAGGATTTATTAACACTGCCATTGGAAAATGAAGTTTGACCCCTTAGAGTCATTTGATTATATCTCAGAAACTGTATTTTACAAAAATATAGAAAATATTGAAGCATTATTATATTTGACTATGATTATGTTATTTATTTTACTGTTTCATTGTTTCCTTGTTAAATCAATGAGTAAGAATTAAATTCTATAAAAAGAGCTGTGTGTTCTATCTTTATACTCGTCCCTCTACTCAAAGGTTGGTCTGGTGATTTAAATATTTAGAAAACATATCATGAACTGAAAAACAAACAATCAGAAAACAAAGACAAAATAACAACTTTATCAGTATACTATTCCAAAGGTACGCAAAATCAAAATATGTGTTAGTTTTATTACGATATTCCGGCTTAAAGACGTATATAATCAGTTTTTGACAGTATCCGACAGACTGGTTCTAATCTTTATTCCAAATTAATTTTAAATTACTTGTGTTGTCAAAATTTGAAAAAAGAACTTTTATTAAATTTTGAAAAAACAAATCTCAAAACGAGATTTTGAAACTCATGATATTAATAAGAACAAAATTAAATAACTTTAAAAGAAATTAGTAAATAAATAATGTAAAAATAAATGATTATAATATTGACTTGTTGGTAGTTTATAGGATTTTTTTTATCATCTAAGTAAACGATAAAATTCAGAGAAAGGTAAATACTGCCCCTTCACTTGCTAATTGACTACATATCATTTATTGGTACGAGCACACCTTTAGATAGCATCAGGTAAGATTGACACAATGAGGACGGACTTGTACACGTACGTACATATCCTGGTTCTAATAGTTCATTTAGTAACACTGAAAATTCCTTCCGGTGCCTCTGTTATATTTTATCTGTTTTATTATATTGATAAGATATTATTGCGGTTATGGTTATTATAATAGTTAAATCTAAATGTGGGGTCATGTACGTATAAATAGAACCTATTTCTAGGTTTTCACAATAAGTGAACTCATTTCTGTTGGTGATACTATTTTAATTCGAGGAGACCATTTTCCACTATATTCGAGGATGGGATAAAAAAAAATCTGTTGAAAATTATTCATGTATTCGAAGAAAATCATATTCCTTCCATATCAACTCCTGATAAAATTTCCAAAAATAGAACACTAAAAAACAATCCATACAGTAACATTTCTCCCCTTTATAGACTATAAAGATAGTTTACATGTAATATGAGGAGAACGCATCAATGCATTTAGAATGTCGCGGGTCCTTTATATGTGTTAGACTATGGCGTGTGAAATGCTACATTTTCTAATCATTTATGTTAAGAACCTTGAGATTTGTAAACAGTATCGTATAAAACTAATGTCATCTTTTCTAAAACTTGTTACAAGATGCATGTTTAGATTACAAGATTTAAATAATGAAACAAATTGCAAAATGTAAAACAGAAATTTTATGATATAAATCAGGCAATTTTTCGATTATAAATCACAAGATTAAGTGAATTATTCACAAGATTAAGAACATGAAACAATAGAATAAGAGTTATAAGAATATAAAGGAGTTAAAACACAATATTAAGACTAAATGGCAAGATTAAGAATATGAAATGAAAAATAATTATAATATAAACATAAAGATTCATTTTAAGAACATGGATGACATATTTAACTCTATAACATACGAGACAGAAAACAAACCACATCAGGGATGATCCTAACACAAGATTACAACATCAATTACAAAATAAAATTAAATATAGATGAATAGATGTAGGATATAAAACACATGATTTACAAATATTAATAACATGATTTCACGAATAGAAATCACAAGTTTGACAATATAAACACATGATACTCAATATAAATGATATGATTTCACTAATAGAAATCACAAGTTTGACAATATAAACACATGATACTCAATATAAATGATATGATTTCACTAATAGAAATCACAAGTTTGACAATATACAACACATGATATGATTTCAATATAAATGATAAACACATGATTTCATATGAACAGAAATCACAAGTTTGACAATATAAACACATGATACTCAAGATGAAACAAAAGAAATGGAATATAAATCTCAGTATATTGCACATATAAAAGAGTGTACAAAAAGACACAGAAGTGAATAACACCTTTTTATACAAATTTATGGTTAGATACAGCTACTGATGTTTAAATATTGGACTGATTTACACGTCACTCCGTCAAAATTTGTCTGTGACACTAATCATCTGCGATTGTTACCTCCGAGGTTTTATGTACTGTGGCTGTGCTGTCACTATAGAAAGATAAATATAATTTAACATTTTCAGTTTCCCCATGGAGATAACGACAACATTACCAAATATTAGTAATAAATGACACAAAATCACTATGTGAGGTCATGAAAATAAGTAACCCAATCTTGTATAAAATGTTGGCAGAGTATTGCACACCCGATATCCCAGTTATGTCTGTATGTTAAACAAGGTATGTCATTGATCTGATAAGGTCGTCCCTAAACAAGACAGCTCCACTGTGATAAAACCGCTATCCTGTCGTTATCTTTAATTCCGATTAGTCGCTTCAACCCGTACAAATAATATCAAATCATTCACATGGATCGGTAAACCTGCGCCATAAGGCCGGTATAAAAAGCTAGAAAACCTTTGTCAGAGCAGTTAGAACGGAGATTTACCAACACTTCGGAAACGCAGACAGCCTCAATTACCAAAATGAGGGAAATTGTACATATGCAGGCCGGCCAGTGCGGCAACCAGATTGGTGCTAAGGTAATTAGTTTCATTTTAAGTAATTTGTAGAAACTTCAGTTGTATAGACATGGAACCATATCGCCTCTAAAGAATGTATCCAAGTAACACAGGATCATCTAACAAGCTACAGGCTAAAGGACTCACTTCTCACTGATAGATAGTGTAATGTCCTCCGGATATATCTATTACCAAAATATACTATTCACAACAGCGAAATTTGTCGATTGATGCCAATTAATAGAAACGAGTAATTAGTGTCAAATTTTGAAAACATGGGGTTATCATCATTTGAAAGAAAATGGGTTTAAATTAGTAAATACCAAGTGATGATAGATAACGGTCGCTTCAACTATTCCTTATACCTGTACATTAAGTGTTAGCCTCGATAGGTCATTCTGTGAGATCTCATAGGGAATATCGATGTGTTTCAGTTCTGGGAGGTTATTTCTGATGAACACGGAATTGACCCTACCGGTACATACCACGGAGATTCTGACCTTCAGTTAGAGAGGATCAACGTGTACTACAATGAAGCCACAGGTAATATTGTCGGTTTTAAAAAGTGATACAGAAGTGATAAGAATTTGATCATACATATGTTTGAATGCATACTCCCAATCAATCGAAATCATCATTTAGGAAATTTTGTTAACATTGATCTCTGAATATGCAATTCCAGGAGGCAAGTATGTTCCCCGAGCTGTCTTGGTTGATCTGGAGCCCGGAACCATGGACTCTGTCAGATCTGGTCCTTTTGGACAAATCTTCAGACCAGACAACTTTGTGTTCGGACAGAGTGGTGCTGGAAACAATTGGGCTAAGGGACATTACACAGAAGGTGCTGAGCTTGTAGACTCTGTCCTTGATGTGGTACGAAAAGAAGCAGAGAGCTGTGATTGTCTTCAGGGATTCCAGCTTACACATTCTCTTGGCGGTGGTACCGGCTCCGGCATGGGAACACTCCTCATCTCCAAAATCCGTGAAGAATACCCCGACAGGATCATGAACACCTTCTCAGTAGTACCATCACCCAAGGTAAATATTAAACATAATTAACAAAAAAACTCACCTGTAATGATGAAGCCAGCGAGTAACGAAAACCAACTATTTCAGAATATGTTCGTGCATTCAAATTCCTTTTTGCCATTATTCATATAAATTTCACAGGTACTGTTGAAGGAAGGACAATATGTAAGACACTTGAAATGTAGATGTATACATTTGTCCGCCCCAGTTCCTTTACAATAATACTATCGGTAATAATGATACTGAAATTGCTGTTTGTGACGTCACAATGCTCTTAGTGGCCATTTCATTTCATATTTTGTCTGTTATCGTTACTGAATTAACTTGATCGTATAAGACGTACTTTTCACTCATTATGGGAAGATACCCAATCATAATCAAATGTGACTACAAATAACAAAGTCTTACCTGAATATGATTATAGTCGATTCAAGTGCATCTTGCAAATCTTCAATATAAGACTAAGCGATGATTGCAATTTCGTTACCTAAAACAACTCAGAAAATACTTCGATTTTAAAAAATCATTTCTGGTTGAATATCGATTGGCAATAATAGAATTTACTACCAACCGGAAAATCGAACTGGGGCCGTCTTGGAGAAAGGCATGTGCGCAACCAGTTGTGACACCAAATCTTCCGAACAACTGAATGAGAACAATAAAATTATATTTCATTTTTCAGGTATCAGACACAGTTGTCGAGCCATACAACGCCACCCTCTCCGTCCACCAACTTGTCGAGAACACAGACGAGACCTACTGTATCGATAACGAGGCTCTCTACGACATCTGCTTCCGTACCCTAAAACTGACTACACCCACATACGGTGACTTGAACCATCTCGTCTCCGCCACCATGTCCGGAGTCACCACCTGTCTCCGATTCCCTGGTCAACTGAATGCCGATCTCCGTAAATTGGCTGTCAACATGGTTCCCTTCCCCCGTCTCCATTTCTTCATGCCTGGTTTCGCCCCTCTTACATCTCGTGGTAGCCAGCAGTACAGGGCTCTTACCGTCCCAGAGCTGACCCAACAGATGTTCGACGCCAAGAACATGATGGCTGCCTGTGATCCTCGTCATGGACGTTACCTGACCGTCGCCGCCATGTTCCGTGGACGTATGTCCATGAAGGAAGTTGATGAACAGATGTTGAACGTCCAGAACAAGAACAGCAGCTACTTCGTTGAATGGATTCCAAATAATACCAAAACCGCCGTCTGTGACATCCCACCACGTGGTCTGAAGATGTCTGCTACCTTCATTGGTAACAGCACCGCCATCCAGGAGCTCTTCAAGCGTATCTCCGAGCAGTTCACAGCTATGTTCCGTCGTAAGGCTTTCTTGCATTGGTACACTGGTGAGGGTATGGACGAGATGGAGTTCACCGAGGCCGAATCCAACATGAACGACTTGGTGTCCGAATACCAACAGTACCAGGATGCCACCGCCGAGGAGGAGGGAGAGTTCGAGGAGGAAGGCGAAGAAGATGCTTAAATCTAGGGAATAAGTTCACAACAACATAATGATAGCTGAAGAAGAGACAGAGGATGCATAGACACCTACGACTAAATATAAAACTTCGCATAGACATAATAAATTTGTGGGGAAAAATAAACTTCCCTGGGCATCAAATAAGTTTTGAACTATAACATCACAAATTATCTGAAATACAAATAAAAAATTACAATGTAAAATGCATTTGTAACAAAGTGCAGAGAAAGTCGTGTTTGTATCTCATTCCAAAACCGTAATACAAAACTTGGAAAAATAAAACCAAACATCACATCGATGCGACATTCCTGACTTTGTTATCTATTGGGGTGTTTGATCTGGACGATTGACCTGGCACATATGGGGAGACACAACTTTATCTGATTTCAAAACTTTTCTCGAAGGGTCTTGTTTCTACATTCTCAATTTTGTCTTGAATACTAGGGCACGTATTCATGAAACCGTTCTCATGCTCAAGCAGGAATTTGTGCTCCAGCCTTATGTCTTGTTTAAGTTAAATATTAATAAATAAGGCTGGTTTTGCGGAAGATTTCAAAACAGCTTTGAAGGGACTTCAAGTCTTAGCTATATTCAAGGTTTAAATTTGACATTTGTATTATTTTATATAATTTAGGTGAATTATAAAAAAGTTTGCTTGAGCATGAGAATGGTTTCATGAATACAGGCCCAGGTACTTTTCTTCTTCGGTGTTGGAATGAAGGAACGTATGTAATATTTACATACACTAAATAAAAATCTCAATGTTTGTATTAATAATGGTATCAGAAAATAACAGTGATCTGTCTTCTAGTAATGAAACTGAAATGACACATAACAAATATGTTTCCCCCGGTACTGAATTGATTGGATTTTTCTACCAGCATGTAACACTTTGTTTATATCTGAAGTATAATGCCATATCGTTTGTTATCAAAAGTATCTATTTAATTAGCAAATGAAATGCGAGATTGTTTCTTGCACTATTGTTCTATCTTGATAAATCAATGCTGAAAATTAAAGAACTTCGACTAACAGAACAAATCAAATTGCAAAAACAAACAAAAACAGAAAACAAAAATGAATTGATGTTCCCCATAACAATTCACTAAATCTTCAACTACCGAAAATATGACTGAAACAAAAATGTTGTTGTACGATACCAACAAAGACTAGATAAGAAAACGATTACATTTTGTCTTTCAGATATCATTTTACCTTCTAGAAATAGTCTACAATATGTAGAATGATTTGCTAATTTATATGGGTTGACCGAGAATACGTAGATAATATCGTTGTTACTTATTACTTCCTTAATTATGATATCGAATGTTCCTTTGGTTAATGGAAACATGATTTAAATGGCATTTGAAATCTTTATTCGTGTAAATAGTTAACTGCTATTATAGTGAGTAGACCTTCGTTATCAAAATTTAAATTTCTATTGATTGAAATACAATAAAGACAAGATGTGATATGATAACTGGTAACTCAAAATTGATAGACTTAAATGAAAAACATTTGTTATCAAAAATAGAAATTAAAATTATTAAAATTTCTATTGATTTAAATACGTTCGAGACAAAATGTGATATTATAAGAGGTGATTTAAAATTGATAGACTTAAATCAGAATATTGTTTATTACTTTTAAGCATTTAGAAATGGAAATAGATACCCATTTTATGAATGCATGTTTATGCTAGTATTTTAATTAAATCAAACTTGTGTTGATTAACTGAAAACAATTGGTGATATTATGAAAATCTGAAATCTGGTTTACTACGGCTAATCACTATAAATGGAGAAAGTTTATGCAATGAAATGTCAATAGTAAATACTTTTAGAAAATGAGAATTAAGATGGTAATTAGAATCATCAGAATACCACGTGTATATACAACGTAACGTGTCGGTCAATATTTCTACTAAAGGGCTGAAGATATCTGACAACTTTTTATATGAACACAAATTGATGTATAGCGGGTGGTTATATTTGAATTTTATTTTCACAAAACAAAAATCCGTGAAAGCGAATATTTCTATATATGATGGAGTCTTGTTATCATAAATCATAACCATAGAGATCCCAACAATATTACACAAGCAAAAGCTTATATAGACACTTTGTTCATTCATTCGTAATAACATTACTTCTATTCCTCAGAAAAAAATAAAATCAAAACCGACCACAGTATATTCGTAGTTTAACCGTGAAAATCTGTCTATTGTTCATAGTTTGCCCTAGTTTTATAAAATTTGAGTTTGGATTATGATTATGTCGATATGTTGGTATTTTCTTGATCTGTTTTTTACCTCAGTAATTCAAGGAAGGGAGACAATCTGAATCTCCGTGTCAGATAGATTTCATGTTCCATAGAGTTTGTTGAGTTAGGTTGTAAACAACAAATGACGCGGGAACTATTATTATCAGTTATCCGTCCAAAACAGAAAACAAAATGATTCAACACTAAGCAGTGACACTCTGAAATGAAACACAAACACCACCATTTGGTAGATATTAGATATTGGTAACGTTCGTTTTGGGAACCACTAAAATAGCTGAATATAATGTAAAAATAAAGGAAAGAAACATGAAAAATGAGTAATTTGTCGATAAACGAATAAAGGGCCGGGAAACTGATACTAACTGATCATACGGAACGAGGACACGTCACATAAACCAAGTACTTACTACCATATCAACTAAACTGAATTGACCATCGGTCAACACGGGACGAAGAACCCTCCAAAAGGCACGTTTTCTAATAATTAACCGAGATATTTTGATTTTTAATTCTTGTGGCCTTTATTTTAATCAAAACAACGTATCATTACAGAAAGTCATCACATACAACTCATTTTAATATTCTTAGAAAGTTTATCGTAATTCTGTCGTTTGGACGAGTGGGTCAATATTTAGATAGATATGTACTACTTTAATTCCTTTTGTCGTCGACGTTTACGACACAGCTACATATAATTATATGGGTTATATAAGAACGTAAGTTATATCTACAACACTATAGATAATAGGTAATCCTCAGGTAGAGATATTTCCTACTGTTTCTGCACAATAAAAATTAACCATGTTATCAGATAATGATCTTTCATTTTTAGAGTTGGAAGCACCAGTACTTCCCTGTAATCTCTGACTGTGTCCTTACCTGTACTGTAAGATTCTACCTGTCCTTCCCTGTAATGTCTGACTGTACCTGTCCTTCCCTGTAATGTCTGACTGTACCTGTCCTTCCCTGTAATGTCTGACTGTACCTGTCCTTCCCTGTAATGTCTGACTGTACCTGTCCTTCCCTGTAATGTCTGACTGTACCTGTCCTTCCCTGTAATGTCTGACTGTACCTGTCCTTCCCTGTAATGTCTGACTGTACCTGTCCTTCCCTAAAATGTCTGACTGTACCTGTCCTTCCCTGTAATGTCTGACTGTACATATCCTTCCCTGTAATGTCTGACTGTACATATCCTTCCCTGTAATGTCTGGCTGTACCTGTCCTTCCCTGTAATGTCTGACTGTACATATCCTTCCCTGTAATGTCTGACTGTACCTGTCCTTCCCTGTAATGTCTTACTGTACCTGTCTGACTATACCTGTCCTTCCCTATAATGTCTGACTGTACCTGTCCTTCCCTGTAATGTCTTACTGTACCTGTCCTTCCCTATAATGTCTGGCTGTACCTGTCCTTCTCTGTAATGTCTGACTGTACCTGTCCTATAATGTCTGACTGTACCTGTCCTTCCCTGTAATGTCTTACTGTACCTGTCCTTCCCTGTAATGTCTGACTGTACCTTTCCTATAATGTCTGACTGTACCTTCCCTATAATGTCTGAGTGTATATGTCCTTCCCTATAATGTCTGGCTGTACTTGTCCTTCCCTGTAATGTCTGACTGTACCTGTCCTTCCCTGTAATGTCTGACTGTACCTGTCCTATAATGTCTGACTGTACCTGTCCTTCCCTGTAATGTCTGACTGTACCTGTCCTTCCCTGTAATGTCTGACTGTACATGTCCTTCCCTATAATGTATGAATGTACCTGTCCTCCCCTGTAATATCTGACTGTACCTGTCCTTCCCTGTAATGTCTGACTGTACCTTTCCTATAATGTCTGACTGTACCTTCCCTATAATGTCTGAGTGTATATGTCCTTCCCTATAATGTCTGGCTGTACCTGTCCTTCCCTGTAATGTCTGACTGTACATGTCCTTCCCTATAATGTATGAATGTACCTGTCCTCCCCTGTAATATCTGACTGTACCTGTCCTCCCCTGTAATGCCTGACTGTACCTGTCCTTCCCTATAATGTCTGACTGTACCTGTCCTTCCCTATAATGTCTTACTGTACCTGCCCTTCCATGTAATGTCAGACTGTACCTGTCCTTCCCTGTAATGTCTGACTGTACCTTTCCTATAATGTCTTACTGTACCTTCCCTATAATGTCTTAGTGTATATGTCCTTCCCTATAATGTCTGGCTGTACCTGTCCTTCCCTGTAATGTCTGACTGTACCTTTCCTTCCCTGTAATGTCTGACTGTACCTGTCCTTCCCTGTAATGTCTGACTGTACCTGTCCTTCCCTGTAATGTCTGACTGTACCTGCCCTTCCCGGTAATGTCTGACTGTACCTGTCCTTCCCTGTAATGACTGACTGTACCTGTCCTTCCCTGTAATGACTGACTGTACCTGTCCTTCCCTGTAATGTCTGACTGTACCTGTCCTTCCCTGTAATGTCTGACTGTACCTTCCCTGTAATGTCTGACTGTACCTGTCCTTCCCTGTAATGACTGACTGTACCTTCCCTATAATGTCTGACTGTACCTGTCCTTCCCTATAATGTCTGACTGTACCTTTTATATAATGTCTGACAGTACCTGTCCTTCCCTGTAATGTCTGACTGTACCTGTCCTTCCCTGTAATGTCTAACTGTACCTGTCCTTCCCTTTAATGTCTGACAGTACCTGTCCTTCCCTGTAATGTCTGACTGTACCTGTCCTTCCCTGTAATGTCTGACTGTACCTGTCCTTCCCTATAATGTCTGACTGTACCTTTTATATAATGTCTGACAGTACCTGTCCTTCCCTGTAATGTCTGACTGTACCTGTCCTTCCCTGTAATGTCTAACTGTACCTGTCCTTCCCTTTAATGTCTGACTGTACCTGTCCTTCCCTTTAATGTCTGACTCTACCTGTCCTTCCCTATAATATCTTACTGTACCTGTCCTTCCCTATAATGTCTGACTCTACCTGTCCTTCCCTATAATGTCTTACTGTACCTGTCCTTCCCTAAAATGTCTGACTCTACCTGTCCTTCCCTATAATATCTTACTGTACTTGTCCTTCCCTATAATGTCTGACTCTACCTGTCCTTCCCTATAATGTCTTACTGTACCTGTCCTTCCCTGTAATGTCTGGCTGTACCTGTCATTCTCTGTAATGTCTGACTGTACCTGTCCTTCCCTGTAATGTCTGACTGTACCTGTCCTTCCCTGTAATGTCTGACTGTACCTGTCCTTCCCTGTAATGTCTGAGTGTACCTGTCCTTCCCTATATTGTCTGACTGAACCTGTCCTTCCCTGTAATGTCTGACTGTACCTGTCCTTCCCTGTAATGTCTGACTGTACCTGTCCTTCCCTGTAATGTCTGAGTGTACCTGTCCTTCCCTATATTGTCTGACTGTACCTGTCCTTCCCTGTAATGTCTGACTGTACCTGGCCCTCCCTGTAATGTCAGACTGTACATATCCTTCCCTGTAATGTCTTACTGTACCTGTCCTTCCCTGTAATGTCTTACTGTACCTGTCCTTCCCTATAATGTCTGACTGTACCTGTCCTTCCCTGTAATGTCTGACTGTACCTGGCCTTCCCTGTAATGTCAGACTGTACATATCCTTCCCTGTAATGTCAGACTGTTCATGTCCTTCCCTGTAATGTCTGACTGTACTTGGCCTTCCCTGTAATGTCAGACTGTACATATCCTTCCCTGTAATGTCAGACTGTACATGTCCTTCCGTATAATGTTTGGCTGTATCTGTTCTATGGATTTGAAGATCTGAGAGAAACTTTTTATGATTACACATAGAAATACCGCCGAATGTTTACTTTTTCAGAAACACAATCGATTTTCTATAGAATGCCTATATATGTTACCCTAATTCAGATAAACTGTGTGTCAATATGTAATTTCGATATATTTGTCTATCTGAGAACATTGCATTGTCCGTTTAGTAGACCCGTTATATTACATTCATCTCGAAAGTTTTAAAACGAATACCTAGGTCTGTCCTTCAAGCCTTGTATTTTTGTGTGTATAACAATAGGCTGTAATATGAAATAGTATTAGTTTATCAAGCCAACAAGTGATATTCCACTTGTTATCATCCGTGAAAAACAATAACTTATTAACGTTCTATTTATAGCTGTTTTTCCTGTTTAAGTGTAAGATATCTCGTTATATTTGGATCGGTTTGTTTCACATTAAGGTTTCTGTTCATGGTAAATCATAACGACATAGAGATTTGAAAAAAAAATGTAGACTGTTAAAAACGTGTTTACATTTTCTTCTGTTGTGTATACAGCGTGTAAAGTATCTAGATTTCAGGTAGAAACTTGTTTCTTTTCTTATTTTGTACAATTGATAATTTGTATTAAAAAATGCAATTATTTTAATTAAAAAGTCATCAAACGATTATATTTTCGTGATAAAAGGAACTTATGTTAATTTTTCACATTGTTTCAATTACAAAGTCTACGAACTTTTTATATTTATTTTCCACAATGTTTCTATTTTAAAGTCTATGGAAGAACTCGACCTTATCTAAATCTTTCTATTCCTTTAAGGTGAAAGAAAACTTTATTATTAGTGATTCGGTTTCAATTAATTTGAGAACGTAAGCAGTTCCACTTGGCATTATGCAATCCGTCCAAACGGCCCCTTTGTTTCGTTTCCATATATACACTGTGTTGACTACCAGAGAGGGATATAGTTGATCCAAATCTGGACATAGGCATTGACCAGTAAGCAGTTCTGGATTAACACTAAGTAATGAAAAATCTTTAGAAATCAGAGCAGGGTTTATCTTAAGTATTAGCTAATTCTGTTGAACCACCGAGAGCGGTAAGCGAAGCGTGATCTGACGACTTAGTACCAACGCTTTCGTATAAAAGTCCGAGGTGCCCCGCACAACACAACAGTACGGAGTAAATACACGACACATTCACACGGTTTAGAACGACAGACAGCGCCAACTAACAAAATGAGGGAAATCGTACATATGCAGGCTGGCCAGTGCGGCAACCAGATCGGAGCCAAAGTACGTATTTACCAGTATATCTTTCCTCAATTAACACAAAGTTTATTCTTTGTAACGATCAGTATAGTCAATGTATACATGTCATGTTGTATAGTTTACAAGGACTTGTAAGTTTTCAAAAGATTTGAAACTAATTACCAGTAACTAGTAGAATCTTCAAAGGTTATTTCATTATTTCAATAATATCAGTGAAAAGAAATGACGATATCAAAGCTGTGTTTGATCTTCATTGTTTAAATGTGAAGAAAGAGAAATAGAAATATGTTTATTTCTATCAATTACACAACAACAAATTTCAATATCACATGTGTTGATTTTTAGTTCTGGGAGGTTATTTCTGATGAACACGGAATTGACCCCACCGGTACATACCACGGAGATTCTGACCTTCAGTTGGAGAGGATCAACGTGTACTACAATGAAGCCACAGGTAACACATTTAAGATTAAGAAGTGCGATAAAAAGATCAAAAGAAAAGTCAGGAATTAAACATTGACTGTAGTTTTCTGACGATAAGCCTGTATGTTTGTGATAGAATTTACCGTAGAATTTCGACAAAATCATTACTGTTACAAATAAGGCAGTCACCAGTGTGTGTATATCTATGGATTGTCTGCTGAAAAATAGGAAACGGTTAACAAAAAGGCATTAACCTTCAAATTGACAGATAAGTAAAACAAATACAAAAAAGTAATAATATTTCAAAATCAGATAACGCACTTTGATTAAGATATCTACTAAGAGTTATCATTAGTAAGTGGATTGGGACACACAGTTTGGATTTAACTATTGTTAAAGTAGACAAACTCCTGACATGAATACTTGACAAAACTCTAAAATATATGTAAATGATATCAGTCATGTCATCCGCCGAAAATCCACATGTTGATGTTTGTTGCTTTTACAGGAGGCAAATATGTTCCCCGAGCTGTCTTGGTTGATCTGGAGCCCGGAACCATGGACTCCGTCAGATCTGGTCCTTTCGGACAAATCTTCAGACCAGACAACTTTGTGTTCGGACAGAGTGGTGCTGGAAACAATTGGGCTAAGGGACATTACACAGAAGGTGCTGAGCTCGTAGACTCTGTTCTTGATGTTGTTCGTAAAGAATCAGAGAGCTGTGATTGTCTTCAGGGATTCCAGCTTACACATTCTCTTGGTGGCGGTACCGGCTCTGGAATGGGAACACTCCTCATCTCCAAAATCCGTGAAGAATACCCCGACAGGATCATGAACACCTTCTCTGTTGTACCATCACCCAAGGTAAATATAATTATGAACGACATGGCCAATTTTTGTTTAACCATTGTTGATATTTTATTATTTTGAAACTGATTTATATTCTAATATTACTCCTTTACCTTTTCGAAAAACATATTGAGAATGTTTCCAGTCAAATATGTTCACTTGAAAATACTATTTAATATCTTGATATTTTTCAGGTATCAGACACCGTTGTCGAACCATACAACGCTACCCTCTCCGTCCACCAACTTGTTGAGAACACAGATGAAACCTACTGTATCGACAACGAGGCTCTTTACGACATCTGCTTCCGTACTCTCAAGCTGACCACACCCACATACGGTGACTTGAACCATCTCGTCTCCGCCACCATGTCCGGAGTCACCACCTGTCTCCGATTCCCTGGTCAACTGAACGCCGATCTCCGTAAATTGGCTGTCAACATGGTTCCCTTCCCCCGTCTCCACTTCTTCATGCCTGGTTTCGCTCCTCTTACATCTCGTGGTAGCCAGCAGTACAGGGCTCTTACCGTCCCAGAGCTGACCCAACAGATGTTCGACGCCAAGAACATGATGGCTGCCTGTGATCCTCGCCATGGACGTTACCTGACCGTCGCTACCATGTTCCGTGGACGTATGTCCATGAAGGAAGTTGATGAGCAGCTCTTGAACGTCCAGAACAAGAACAGCAGCTACTTCGTTGAATGGATCCCCAACAACGTGAAGACCGCTGTCTGTGACATCCCACCACGTGGTCTTAAGATGTCTGCTACCTTTGTTGGTAACAGCACCGCCATCCAGGAGCTCTTCAAGCGTATCTCCGAACAGTTCACCGCTATGTTCCGTCGTAAGGCTTTCTTGCATTGGTACACTGGTGAGGGTATGGACGAGATGGAGTTCACAGAGGCCGAATCCAACATGAACGACTTGGTGTCCGAGTACCAACAGTACCAGGATGCCACCGCCGAGGAGGAGGGAGAGTTCGAGGAGGAAGAGGGAGAAGAAGAAGCTTAGATACCCGAAACTCTGGAACTCTATAGACCTGATTTCAAAGCTTGGTTATAACATCTAGTCAAAACTTTCGTCAGAATTTTGATCTCCGGATTGAATATATTTTGTTATGTTTAAGAAAAGATTTTGAAATAATGGCGATTTGATTTACAAGCCTGGATTAAAAAATGTGCAAAAATATAGTGTTTTTGTTTCTGTTTAAGATTGAAGACTTTAATCCTCTTTTATAGCAATTAACTTCATGTTGAGAACGTTTAATGAACTAAACTACTCTGAAATGATCCTAAAAGTTTGATTGTTGATATTTTTATTGGTTTTGGAATATTTAATTGTTGAATAATCAACTCTAGGGTCATTTCCGTTAAAGTTCAATAATCAGCTCTAGGGTCATTTCCGTTAAAATTCAATAATCAGCTCTAGGGTCATTTCCGTTAAAGTTCAATAATCAGCTCTAGGGTCATTTCCGTTAAAGTTCAATAATCAGCTCTAGGGTCATTTCCGTTAAAGTTCAATAATCAGCTCTAGGGTCATTTCCGTTAAAGTTATTATCATGCTGTTCTCATATATTTAACTTAAAATTAAAGCTCTGTTCATATTGAAAACAAGATCAATTGACATGTACTACACATTTTAGTGACCTGGTTTACCTCAATCCTGTGACCTTGTTACAGAGATCAAGTTTAACACGTTTGACTTCTAACACAGTGAATTATATTGGACAGTACAGAGGAAAAATGACCTACCTGCAAATTTTCAAAATAGATTCAAACTCAATGTAAATTATCTATCACGTGTTATGTATTGATTTATCAAAACATTGCTATCTGTCTATATGTTTTAGTATCTAATATATACACAGATTTATATCGACCAAAATAATCACTATAAAAACTTCAAAATCAAAAAAGAAATCACTCAATTCCAATCAAGATTATTGACTGTCATTTGTCTTTTACATGTTATTTTATACATTCAAAATCTGACACAAATGAATTTAAATCAAATTCAGATAGCGGAAAGCACCAAAGTTTCCCGATATAACAGGAAATCTGCCTAACTTGTCATTTCCTGTTTTATTTTGTTTCGTTGTTTTTAAATCATCAATTATATGGGTTTTTAAACCATTAATATAAATGTTTAACATGTTTACTGTAATTATAAAGACAAACATGAGTTTTTGATTCTAAATGAAAGCTCGAAGAAATATTTTGCATTTTACCCAGTCAAGTCGGAAATTATAAATCTTTTTTTATGAGAGAAGTGTCAGCCACTCAGCTTTTCAAGGATGTTTACATGTTCATTTTCTTGTTTCTTTTCAATGTCTTTGACTGTTACAAAATATACATTGACGTATGACCATCGTGTTCTCACTAGAAGTAAACTTAAAACTGTTACAAAATATATATTTACGTATGACCATCGTGTTCTCACTAGAAGTAAACTTAAGACTGTTACAAATTTTATTTTTTTGACATACGTACGCTTCATTCACATAATTATATAAAGTGGAAAATCTACTGATTTCAATACGACAACTAAGCATCGTTCTGATATGTCGATTAACAATTTATAATATATCATGAAAGTACAATGATGATAACAGTACTACGGAGTAGATAGCGATTGACATCACTGTATTGGTGGTATAAGGTTTCATTCAGGTCATAATTTCTTTCGTCATGTTGTTTCATTCAGTAGTCGGACCCATGTAATGTATTACCCCCTGCCTATCGTGACGTAGGGGTTAGTTAATGAAATGACGTCACATCTTTACAGATTACATTGTGACGTCACAATAAAGACCAATGTGGCCAGTAGAACTACAAGTGAGACATTAAGTAGGTATGTTTATTTACTAAACTGTTTGACAACGTTATAAGAAGGATCAGATTTTTTTTAAATTTCATATTTGATTTATAAAACTTCATTTTAAACTTTAGCCAAGGACTCGTTAGCAATCTTAGACTCATATACCACATGTATGAAATGGAAATTCGTGAGAAAAGATCATATGTAGATATAAAAATGTGAACATATATTGATTTCAGTCTATCCTATAGCCGGTGGGAGTATCTTTGGTAATTTTGGTCTTTAATTTGTTTACCATCTCGTCACACTATTTTCGACCTTAGTGTACACAGGATTTAGTACAGTCAAAAAAGCTTGTCAATTTCCTTACCGTCCCGAACACTAGTGCCAGTACACTTCATACTGGTCATCTGCCTTATGACGGTGGCCATGTAGTCATCGAAACTTCACACACCAATATTCTAATGGTTTTGTTTTTAAAAAAAACTTCTACCCGGCGGGAGTGTGATGTTGACGATCAAAAATGTCGGGCGGGACATTTCTGATCGTCAACCTCACACTCCCGCCGGACATTTCTGATCATCAGCCTCACACTCCAGCTGTACATTCCTCACCGTCAACCTCACACTCCCGCCGGACCTCACACTCCCGCCAGACATTCCTCACCGTCAACCTCACACTCCCGGCGGACCTCACACTACCGCCAGACTTTCCTCATCGTCAACCTCACACTCCCGCCAGACATTCCTCATCGTCAACCTCACACTCCCGCCAGACATTCCTCATCGTCAACCTCACACTCCCGCCGGACCTCACACTACCGCCAGACATTCCTCATCGTCAACCTCACACTCCCGCCAGACATTCCTCATCGTCAACCTCACACTCCCGCCAGACATTCCTCATCGTCAACCTCACACTCCCGCCAGACATTCCACATCGTCAACCTCACACTTCCGCCGGACCTCACACTCCCGCCAGACATTCCTCATCGTCAACCTCACACTCCCGCCGGACCTCACACTCCAGCTGGACATTCCCCATCGTCAACCTCATACTCCCGCCTGACATTTCTAATCATCAGCCTCACACTCTAGCTGGACATTCTTCACCGTCAACCTCACACTCCCGGTAGGTGTGGGTGGGGGTGGGGGTGTGGGTGGGGGGGTGGGGGGGGGGGGGGGTGTTGGAGGGGGGGGTTGCGTGTGTCTGTGAGAGTGTGTGTGTGTCTGTGTGTGTCTGTGTGAAAAACACTATAGTGACACAATAAATAATTTATGTCCCGAAATTTTCGTTAATGCTTGATGTTTATTTTGTAATAAACATGATATCGAACAACGTCATAGGATAAGTATATCACGAGGTGTCTGTCAACCTTACACACTCCCTTCTGGGGTAGCTGTGCTTTCTAATTAATTAGTTGGGGAAGTATTCTACAGTAGATAACGATAAAAAAAAGAGGTAAAAACATGATTCATCAGGTCAAATGTTGAAATAATTTAAAATACATTAGACGTAATTGAATATCGCATTAATGATAGCACAAAGGTGAAGGTGAATATCGTAAAACATATTAATCCTCTTACATATATATTATACACTACCACACGTACAGCAACTATTGTATGTGGTGTAAAACTTCATAAGTAGATTTAGATAAGGGGTTTATTTCGGACGTACCTCTTTGGTTTATTTTCTGGTTGGACTCATAATTTCTAATCCAAATAAAGTCGGATTAAAACAGCTTTCTATAAGCCTGTATTAGGAACAATCGATATCGGTGAAACTGTTTGTTAGAACTATTGTGTTGGTCTGGAGTCACATTAGAAGTTTATACAAATGTACTGAAGGACTGCATGTCTCTCTACTCTGAGACTATCACAGCTCAGTGTCTTCAATTGTAATCGATATTAATGTTCCGTTAGACACTAATAGTAGATAAAAGTGTTTTTGTCTGCCGCGTGTAGACAGAAACGTCTCCACTCTCATACCCTTACCCTCAGCCAATCACGACCCTCTATCCCAATCCCTACCCCCACCCCGACTCTCTGCCCCAAACGTCTATCCTTACCTTCACTCCGACCTCAAAGATCCCCCACCCCCTCTTCCAGTTATATACCTATAGCGGGTTCTGGGCGCCCCACCCCCTCTTCCAATTATATACCTATAATGGGTTCTGCCCCCTCCCCCTTCCAATTATATACCTATAATGGGTTCTGGGCGCCCCACCCCCTCTTCCAGTTATATACCTATAATGGGTTCTGCCCCCCCTTCCAGTTATATACCTATAATGGGTTCTGCCCCCCCCCTTCCAGTTATATACCTATAATGGGTTCTGCCCCCCCTTCCAGTTATATACCTATAACGGGTTCTGCCCCCCACCCCCGCTTCCAGTTATATACCTATAACGGGTTCTGCTCCCCCACCCCCCTTCCAGTTATATACCTATAATGGGTTCTGCCCCCCTTCCAGTTATATACCTATAACCCCCCAACCCCCCCATCCCCCTTTCCAGTTATATACCTATAACGGGTTCTGCCCCCAACCCCAACCCCCCATCCCCCTTTCCAGTTATATACCTATAACGGGTTCTGCCCCCCCACCCCCTCTTCCAGTTATATACCTATAATGGGTTCTGCCCCCCCCCCTTCCAGTTATATACCTATAATGGGTTCTGCCCCCCCCTTCCACTTATATACCTATAATGGGTTCTGCCCCCCCTTCCAGTTATATACCTATAGTGGGTTCTGCCCCCCCCCCCCTTCCAGTTATATACCTATAATGGGTTCTGCCCCCCCCTTCCAGTTATATACCTATAACGGGTTCTGCCCCCCACCCACCCCCCTTTCCAGTTATATACCTATAACGGGTTCTGCCCCCCACCCCCTCTTCCAGTTATATACCTATAATGGGTTCTGCCCCCCACCCCCTCTTCCAGTTATATACCTATAATGGGTTCTGCCCCCCCCCCCTTCCAGTTATATACCTATAAAGGGTTCTGGGTGGTAAGACATTTCGTCTCCCCATGGAATCCATACTTCTGGTCGTAAACATTCATTGAAAATCAATTTTCTTTTCACGGTCGACACTGATCGATATTCCCTTTGGTAAGTATAGGGTTAATTGATTAACAAATGTTATTCTGTTTCGACCGAACGTAAAGTTGTGTTGAATAGATCTGACAGTGACGTAAATTTACATTATATAGGGGTACATTATTATAATTCTGTACACGAACTAACATGAAATAGAACGTTCAATATTTATACAGGAGAGCTATTGTGTGTTGTACTGTGGGATTGGTGGGAACCATTCTAATTCAGTACGTACCTAGAAACTAAGGCCTCTTAAACAGTGGCCCTGTGTATTGCTATTGTGTTGTAAATGGAGACCATGCAATCTTTCTACTTTTGTTCGGAGAAATAAAAATGACAGAATACAGAATAAGTAGATCGTCTATTGAATGAAGGAATCCGAGGTAGGGGATTTCATCTATAGCACGATAGATATATAGACTAAAAGTACGGATGTTATCTGAAGAATGAGGGACCCCGGGGGAGGGAATTTCGCTTATAGCACGATAGATATATAGACTAACGAGTAGGGATGTTATCTTAAGAATGAGGGACCCGGGGTAGGGGATTTCATTTATAGCACGATAGATATATAGACTATTTAGTAGAGATGTTATCTTAAGAATGAGGGACCCGGGGTAGGGGTTGGGGATGTTATATTAGGAATGAGGGACCTTGGGTTAGATGTCATGTCTTGTATGAGGAACTCTGGAGTACGTGATTTATCTATAGAATGACATCCTCTCGAGTATTGGATTGAAAAGGGGATTTGGAGGCAAATATTCTAAGAGTTCCAGAGTAGGGGATATGTGTTCTGTAAATAAAAGAATTATAAAAATAGCCAAAATTTTAAACATGTTATTGTTAAATGAATGATTTGTGTCCGTGTTTGTTTCTTTGGTTTTTTTTTTTTGTTGTTGTTGTTGTTGTTGTTGTTGTTGTTGT
Organism: Ylistrum balloti; assembly: GCF_031769215.1. Taxonomy (NCBI): domain Eukaryota; kingdom Metazoa; phylum Mollusca; class Bivalvia; order Pectinida; family Pectinidae; genus Ylistrum; species Ylistrum balloti. The sequence continues at coordinate 505,430 of NW_026782192.1, forward strand.
TGTTGTTGTTGTTGTTGTTGTTGTTAAAGCGGTGTGTTGATTACTGTACAGATATATGTATTGTATATATATGATCAATGAAATAATAATAACGACAGTACGGACAAGCGAATCATCAAATTTTCGAGGCAACCTGTCCCTTTATCAAGACAAAAAATATTACATAGATTACATCACATACATAGAACATAAAGAAACACACACACACACATATATATACAGGGAGAACATTTGTATCACAGCGAGTGGCTCCAATGTAATATGATCAAAATTGCTGATTCAACATTGATTCGATCAGGCACCTCCCTCTATCCCTTTTGAAACCCATCCAGTAAACTTGGACAAACACCAACCAAGGCCAACCCCATCATTTCCAGAAATTTCCTCATGTAGGTGATCGCACGTTTGATGTACATTTGAAAGTAAAGATAAAAATAAATGGACATTCCATATCAATTGCTATTGCCATCAGCTGAAGTAGCAATTATCCTTTATATAATTATTTGTTTGACACGTGTACGTGAACAGTCATAAACATAGTCATACTATCGATTGTCGGTTACCACGGACCTGAAAGTTATTGTTTGTTGATCACAACCTAGCAACAGCGGATGATTATCTATTAAACACTTTCTCTTCTTTATGATGGGCTGAAAATATGTTATAAAAAAAATGTATCGTCATTTTTGTAAAGTATATGAATGTAATACTTGAGATTTTGTTAGTTTTAATCGCATCCTGAATGGTTTGTTTTAACAATATTGAGGTAGAAAATAATCCCTCCTGCGCTTAACAACCAATGAGAGCGGTTCGTCACGGCGGATGGATAAAATTGTGCTCTTACTGGGTTTAAATACCGCATGCTTCTCATTTATCAAACAGACGTCGACTTTTCACGGGAGTTGGAGAGAACGAAAGCACATACACACTAAACCAAAATGAGGGAAATCGTACACATGCAAGCTGGCCAGTGCGGCAACCAAATAGGAGCCAAAGTGAGTATAACGTACATGTCCTTGTATTTCTTTTCACTGTGACGCGCTAGAGTGAATTATCAGTGAGTAGATCGTATGTCGTCTGCCATTTGGCGGCTAAACGGTTGATGACCAATCCCATTATTTTGTCAGGTAGCAAGTGAATCGATAACCGGTGTACACATGTCTGAGGCAATTTGATTTTGACCTAAAAACCATCAATCATGTCATTAGAGAATCTTGTTCACTTTAAAATATCGATGACTCAGACATGAATACGTGCCATTTTTGTTGCTAAGTTGGAAACTATGCACGCGTGTGCACATGCTTTTCTACAAAAAGTGTAAGTGCAAGCCTAACAGCAGATAGTCTGCATGTCAATTGTGCTTTCAACAGATGTCTTGGTACAGTGTTATTATTTACACATGTGCCTAGTGTATTGTTAACATATTAATTGGTTTCAGTATACCATTTATTACTGTGTTAATATTTTAAGTTTAAAGAATTTAGTAAATGTGTTTTAAATGTGAAAGTTGAATACCTATGTCAACGGATGCGTATCTCTTGACAGCCGTTGTATAGCTTTTAAAAATTTGAACTGTAGCAGTTAAATTCGGTCACGTGGTACATACTTTTCAATTTGTTTACACACCCCTTTATTTAAGGGTTGACTTTCGGGTACATGTTAGTGAACAAAAGGCAGATTTTTTTTAAGTTGAACCAGATGGTAGCGGATTGGTCATCGTGTGTTAAAAACGGTAATACAACTGCAAAGGACATGAAGATTTCACACTTGAAAAAACTACGTAAAATTAATTATTGGTATCGGTTTTTATCGCACTCGCATGTTTACTCCGTAATGAGTATTGACATTGTCATGGAAACATGCAATTCTAAACACTTATAAAGAGACTTGGATAATATATGTCATGGTAAAACTGTCAGGATTTTTTTTTTATGATTTTTTTATTGATAAAATTCGCTATTGAAATCTTTCCGAGAATTCCAACGGCAATTTAGTATGGAAATATAACTCGGGAGCATATAAAATAACATATATATTGAATACGTCGTTGTATAATTTCATTTTTAAGCAGTCGATTATTTATTTTTAAAAAAATATCTTGAAAAAAGATCGTTTAAGTGAGGTTCCTGACGGACAACATCGACACAAAAAATCTATCTTGTTCATGTAAAACTATAATGCAACGCGTATAAGCTATCAATAACTTCCACTGTTTGTAATTTTCGAACAAGTTTGAAAAAAAAAACTGAATGTCCTGATCAGTAAGCGTTGTTTCGCTACCGCGCACACTCGTACACAATGGAATTTAAATGTCGGTGCGAGTCGTGTCACCTGATACCGGTTCACCGGGTTTACGTGTATTGTCTGTTTAAAATCGAAGCCTAAGGCCATTCTAGTACTAGATTTGTATCCGACCTGACTTGTTAATTCAGAAAGGGTTTCGCCCATTTTAAAAGCAAAAGATATTTTGATTTTATTTCCAACCAGGATTCATGTTTTTTTATTTTTAACTTCCAGTTCTGGGAGGTTATTTCTGATGAACACGGAATTGACCCCACCGGTACATACCACGGAGATTCTGACCTTCAGTTAGAGAGGATCAACGTGTACTACAATGAAGCCACAGGTAACTAAACAAGATTTAAAACCGACAACACCAAAGAAAATATACATTGATAAACCATTCAACGTACATACAACAAATATAACGGGTTCACATCATCATCAGAAGTGTATTACTTGTTGACATATATTTATATATAAATCGCTTATATTTATTCAATTATAGGAGGCAAGTATGTTCCCCGAGCTGTCTTGGTTGATCTGGAGCCCGGAACCATGGATTCCGTCAGATCTGGTCCTTTTGGACAAGTTTTCCGACCAGACAACTTTGTGTTCGGACAGAGTGGTGCTGGAAACAATTGGGCTAAGGGACATTACACAGAAGGTGCTGAGCTCGTAGACTCTGTTCTTGATGTTGTGCGAAAGGAATCAGAAAGTTGTGATTGTCTTCAAGGATTCCAGCTTACACATTCTCTTGGCGGTGGTACCGGCTCCGGCATGGGAACACTCCTCATCTCCAAAATCCGTGAAGAATACCCCGACAGGATCATGAACACCTTCTCAGTTGTACCATCACCAAAAGTGAGTGTTCCTATCCTGAAATACAATAATACATTGTTAAGCTGTCATAAGCCTTAGAAATTATTGGGTCTTAAAGGTCGTATTTTTTCTTGGTAAATAACGTCACGTTATAAAATAAACTTACAACGTATATTTTGTTTTTACTGAAGAATTTCTTGTTTCATTTTCCAGGTATCAGACACCGTTGTCGAGCCATACAACGCTACCCTCTCCGTCCACCAACTTGTAGAAAACACAGATGAAACTTACTGTATCGACAACGAGGCTCTCTACGATATCTGCTTCCGTACACTAAAATTGACCACACCCACATATGGTGACTTGAACCATCTCGTCTCCGCCACCATGTCCGGAGTCACCACCTGTCTCCGATTCCCTGGTCAACTGAACGCCGATCTCCGTAAATTGGCTGTCAACATGGTTCCCTTCCCCCGTCTCCATTTCTTCATGCCTGGTTTCGCTCCTCTTACATCTCGTGGTAGCCAGCAGTACAGGGCTCTTACCGTCCCAGAGCTGACCCAACAGATGTTCGATGCCAAGAACATGATGGCTGCCTGTGATCCTCGCCATGGACGTTACCTGACCGTCGCCGCCATGTTCCGTGGACGTATGTCCATGAAGGAAGTTGATGAACAGATGTTGAACGTCCAGAACAAGAACAGCAGCTACTTCGTTGAATGGATCCCCAACAACGTGAAGACCGCTGTTTGTGACATCCCACCACGTGGTCTTAAGATGTCTGCTACCTTTGTTGGTAACAGCACCGCCATCCAGGAGCTCTTCAAGCGTATCTCCGAGCAGTTCACCGCTATGTTCCGTCGTAAGGCTTTCTTGCATTGGTACACTGGTGAGGGTATGGACGAGATGGAGTTCACAGAGGCCGAATCCAACATGAACGACTTGGTGTCCGAGTACCAACAGTACCAGGATGCCACCGCCGAGGAGGAGGGAGAGTTCGAGGAGGAAGAGGGAGAAGAAGAGGCATAAATGAAAAAAAAACTTTTCTAAAAACAACTTCATTAAAATAACATCAAAAGAAAGCTGTCCATTCCCATCTAGCTTTCAAGCGATGACCACAACCACCTACATACTCAGCAGGTGCCCGTTCAGACCTGTTACAGTATTTTATTTATTTTGTTACGTTATTGGTGAAATGAAAACCAACAAAAGCATTAAAAGTCAAAACTATGATTTTTTTTTGTTTCTTTGTTCATTATTCAAAGGCTGTTTCCCGCTAAACATACCAAGTCCCAAGACCTGTTAACAGGTTTCCCTTTCGAACGGATAACTGCTTGTATTGTTAAAATATATGGGTGGTATGTCTTTTAAAACAGTTTTGGAATGGATAACTGTCTACTGGAAACAGCCTTTGTGCATTTTTATTTATTTTCGTTTAAAGAATTCAGACAGGAGTTAGGATATGACTGACATGAAGTATTGTAACATACATAAATGATCAGACAAGGTCCATACTTGTCCTACAAAACGTGTCTAGTAATAATGGACACAAAATTATTTATAAATAAATTTGTTTCTAGTAATCTATTGTTTTGATGACAAACTTGGATATATAATGGTTGCCTACCTAAGTAAAACGTAAATAAAAAGTATATATATATATAATGAGGACATTTCTGATCCGTAAAGTATTACCATTCACATCGAATCCTCAAACATTTTACAATTAAATCTGCTATCGCAGATCAGAAATGTGTACAGGACACCGAGAAATCTTTCTAATATATATTTGTGTATAACGTATATTGACAAATAAATCTTTATTTCTTGGAAAACTAATCACTTGTCATCAGCAAGTTTTATATTTTCATGTAAACGTGAATAACTATTTATATATCGTATATATGGTAATAAAACCACTTTATATCTGTAAAGTACGATCTTTAAAGGACACAGCACTGCTAATATTTAGTACTAATCAAAGTTACAGATTACATGTTGAAGGAATCAAAAATTATATTGACATCTGAAATTTACAAAGTGACCACATCTCTTTATATATTAAATTCCAACTGATAATGACCATAAACTTTACAAATATAGATATAATCTCTGTGTATGTCTTGAAACATGATTACGATTGTAAACAGGCTGTGAGTGAATCTCTGGATTAGTATGACGGCAAATCACATTTTTTACTGCTAAATCAATGTAAATCATAAAAGTGACAGAAAATACACAGTATTTTATTTAAACCAGATAATTACATTTATATTTCCTTCTCATATTTTACAATGAAATATGTTTTATTTTAGATTCCAAACAATTTTTATGACGCTGCATAAAATCATTTAAATTCTGCAACAGACACGAGTTGACCACCTTTTGTTGTCCTGGAACGATCAGATAATTACAACAATTTGAACCATTCTTTTTTGTGATATTTTCAATGATACAAGTTCACGAAACAGTATTTATTGTTTTACCTTTCACTATCAAATAACAATTAACAATTTTATTGATATATCTTTACAAATACGATACAGCGATCTACAATTTATATTCAGTAAAAGTAACACAGTATCCCGTGTGATTAGCCAGAGTGATTTATCATATAGATATAATTTTGATAAACTTATAATTATTTAGGGGAACATACATAATTATTTCATTTATGAAGAAACATAACTTTTTTAATAAAGAGACTTTTTTGAGATATGATATTTTCAATGATACATACTGTCTGATAATTATTTAAGACGATAAACAACTCTCATTTTACAATGTCGTAACGAACATGTTTCAGCGGGGATTTTTCAAAATTTGAGATAGATAAAATGGATTCATTTTTGTATAAATTGATAGGATTGCGGTCATATTTCCGTTTCAAGATCACCAGAATACGAAGAATGATTTCTAGAGATTTAAGGGAAAAGATTTTGTTGAAATTCAATAACTTGAGAATATCTTTGTTGTACATTTCTAGTTTACATCTTCAATATCGTAAAAAAAACGTAAACAATTCGGCCAATAGATGGACGCGATTAGCTCCTACGGGTATATCAATTATCTGATAGCAGTCAACAATTTGTCTTATTGTCTACCACAAAGTCAATTACTTCCATAATGTTTAATGACATTAAATATAAACTACTTCATTGACTAGTTGTGTGTGACACTTTCTACTTTAGCAAATACATCAATGTTAATGGTGTTGTCAAGTTTCATGATCAAGGATAATATCGGTGACGTGTTGTATTCAAATGAACAGAAAAGTTCACTATGTCTATTGGATATACTATGACCAAATCAGTGACAAGTACACTCTTCTACATCAAACTCTAACATGTCTTAATTATACAGTGACCACGCTGTACACTCTTCTACATCAAACTCTAGCCTGTCTTAATTATACAGTGACCACGCTGTACACTCATCCACATCAAACTCTAACTCATGTCTTAATTATATACAGTGACCACGCTGTACACTCTTCTACATCAAACTCTAATCTGTCTTAATTATACAGTGACCACGCTGTACACTCTTCTACATCAAACTCTAACCTGTCTTAATTATACAGTGACCACGCTGTACACTCTTCTACATCAAACTCTAATCTGTCTTAATTATACAGTGACCACGCTGTACACTCATCTACATCAAACTCTAACATGTCTTAATTATACAGTGACCACGCTGTACACTCTTCTACATCAAACTCAAGCCTGTCTTAATTATACAGTGACCACGCTGTACACTCTTCTACATCAAACTCAAGCCTGTCTTAATTATACAGTGACCACGCTGTACACTCTTCTACATCAAACTCAAGCCTGTCTTAATTATACAGTGACCACGCTGTACACTCATCTACATCAAACTCTAACATGTCTTAATTATACAGTGACCACGCTGTACACTCTTCTACACTCTTCTACATCAAACTCAAGCCTGTCTTAATTATACAGTGACCACGCTGTACACTCTTCTACATCAAACTCAAGCCTGTCTTAATTATACAGTGACCACGCTGTACACTCTTCTACATCAAACTCTAATCTGTCTTAATTATACAGTGACCACGCTGTACACTCATCCACATCAAACTCTAATCTGTCTTAATTATACAGTGACCACGCTGTACACTCATCCATATCAAACTCTAATCTGTCTTAATTATACAGTGACCACGCTGTACACTCTTCTACATCAAACTCAAGCCTGTCTTAATTATACAGTGACCACGCTGTACACTCTTCTACATCAAACTCTAATCTGTCTTAATTATACAGTGACCACGCTGTACACTCTTCTACATCAAACTCTAACCTGTCTTAATTATACAGTGACCACGCTGTACACTCATCCACATCAAACTCTAGCCTGTCTTAATTATACAGTGACCACGCTGTACACTCTTCTACATCAAACTCTAATCTGTCTTAATTATACAGTGACCACGCTGTACACTCTTCTACATCAAACTCTAACACTGTCTTAATTATACAGTGACCACGCTGTACATCTACATCAAACTCTAACCTGTCTTAATTATACAGTGACCACGCTGTACACTCTTCTACATCAAACTCTAACCTGTCTTAATTATACAGTGACCACGCTGTACACTCTTCTACATCAAACTCTAACCTGTCTTAATTATACAGTGACCACGCTGTACACTCTTCTACATCAAACTCTAACCTGTCTTAATTATACAGTGACCACGCTGTACACTCTTCTACATCAAACTCTAACATGTCTTAATTATACAGTGACCACGCTGTACACGCTGTACACTTCTACATCAAACTCTAATCTGTCTTAATTATACAGTGACCACGCTGTACACTCTTCTACATCAAACTCTAATCTGTCTTAATTATACAGTGACCACGCTGTACACTCTTCTACATCAAACTCTAACCTGTCTTAATTATACAGTGACCACGCTGTACACTCTTCTACATCAAACTCTAACCTAATTATACACTGTCTGTCTTAATTATACAGTGACCACGCTGTACACTCTTCTACATCAAACTCTAATCTGTCTTAATTATACAGTGACCACGCTGTACACTCTTCTACATCAAACTCTAATCTGTCTTAATTATACAGTGACCACGCTGTACACTCTTCTACATCAAACTCTAATCTGTCTTAATTATACAGTGACCACGCTGTACACTCTTCTACATCAAACTCTAACCTGTCTTAATTATACAGTGACCACGCTGTACACTTATCCACATCAAACTCTAACCTGTCTTAATTATACAGTGACCACGCTGTACACTCTTCTACATCAAACTCTAACCTGTCTTAATTATACAGTGACCACGCTGTACACTCTTCTACATCAAACTCTAATCTGTCTTAATTATACAGTGACCACGCTGTACACTCTTCTACATCAAACTCTAATCTGTCTTAATTATACAGTGACCACGCTGTACACTCTTCTACATCAAACTCTAATCTGTCTTAATTATACAGTGACCACGCTGTACACTTTTCTACATCAAACTCTAACCTGTCTTAATTATACAGTGACCACGCTGTACACTTTTCTACATCAAACTCTAATCTGTCTTAATTATACAGTGACCACGCTGTACACTCTTCTACATCAAACTCTAATCTGTCTTAATTATACAGTGACCACGCTGTACACTTTTCTACATCAAACTCTAACCTGTCTTAATTATACAGTGACCACGCTGTACATTCATCCACATCAAACTCTAACATGTCTTAATTATACAGTGACCACGCTGTACACTCTTCTACATCAAACACTAATCTGTCTTAATTATACAGTGACCACGCTGTACACTCTTCTACATCAAACTCTAACCTGTCTTAATTATACAGTGACCACGCTGTACACTCTTCTACATCAAACTCTAACCTGTCTTAATTATACAGTGACCACGCTGTACACTCTTCTACATCAAACTCTAATCTGTCTTAATTATACAGTGACCACGCTGTACACTCTTCTACATCAAACTCTAATCTGTCTTAATTATACAGTGACCACGCTGTACACTCTTCTACATCAAACTCTAATCTGTCTTAATTATACAGTGACCACGCTGTACACTCTTCTACATCAAACTCTAATCTGTCTTAATTATACAGTGACCACGCTGTACACTCTTCTACATCAAACTCTAATCTGTCTTAATTATACAGTGACCACGCTGTACACTCTTCTACATCAAACTCTAATCTGTCTTAATTATACAGTGACCACGCTGTACACTCTTCTACATCAAACTCTAATCTGTCTTAATTATACAGTGACCACGCTGTACACTCTTCTACATCAAACTCTCACCTGTCTTAATTATACAGTGACCACGCTGTACACTCTTCTACATCAAACTCTAATCTGTCTTAATTATACAGTGACCACGCTGTACACTCATCCACATCAAACTCTAATCTGTCTTAATTATACAGTGACCACGCTGTACACTCTTCTACATCAAACTCTAGCCTGTCTTAATTATACAGTGACCACGCTGTACACTCTTCTACATCAAACTCTAGCCTGTCTTAATTATACAGTGACCACGCTGTACACTCTTCTACATCAAACTCTAATCTGTCTTAATTATACAGTGACCACGCTGTACACTCTTCTACATCAAACTCTAATCTGTCTTAATTATACAGTGACCACGCTGTACACTCTTCTACATCAAACTCTAATCTGTCTTAATTATACAGTGACCACGCTGTGTCAAACTCACTCTACAGTCACGCTGTACATCAAACTCAAGCCTGTCTTAATTATACAGTGACCACGCTGTACACTCTTCTACATCAAACTCAAGCCTGTCTTAATTATACAGTGACCACGCTGTACACTCTTCTACATCAAACTCTAAGCTGTCTTAATTATACAGTGACCACGCTGTACACTCATCTACATCAAACTCTAATCTGTCTTAATTATACAGTGACCACGCTGTACACTCTTCTACATCAAACTCTAATCTGTCTTAATTATACAGTGACCACGCTGTACACTCTTCTACATCAAACTCAAGCCTGTCTTAATTATACAGTGACCACGCTGTACACTCTTCTACATCAAACTCAAGCCTGTCTTAATTATACAGTGACCAGTGTACACTCTTCTACATCAAACTCAAGCCTGTCTTAATTACAGTGACCACGCTGTACACTCTTCTACATCAAACTCTAACCTGTCTTAATTATACAGTGACCACGCTGTACACTAATCAACATCAAACTCTAAACTGTCTTAATTATACAGTGACCACGCTGTACACTCTGTCTACATCAAAGTCTACACCTCTGTCTTACATCCTGTACCCTCTGATAGATTATGGTGTTTGGTCAGAGTGTACCCTCTGATAGATATCTGGTGTTTGGTCAGAGTGTACCCTCTGATAGATATCTGGTGTTTGGTCAGAGTGTACCCTCTGATAGATATCTGGTGTTTGGTCAGAGTGTACCCTCTGATAGATATCTGGTGTTTGGTCAGAGTGTACCCTCCGATAGATATGTGGTGTTTGGTCAGAGTGTACCCTCCGATAGATATCTGGTGTTTGGTCAGAGTGTACCCTCTGATAGATATCTGGTGTTTGGTCAGAGTGTACCCTCTGATAGATATCTGGTGTTTGGTCAGAGTGTACCCTCTGATAGATATCTGGTGTTTGGTCAGAGTGTACCCTCTGATAGATATCTGGTGTTAGATATCTGGTGTTTGACCAGAGTGTACCCTCTGATAGATACCAGGGTGGTGTTTGACCAGGTGTGTACCCTCTGATAGATATCTGGTGTTTGACCGGTGTGTACCCTCTGATAGATATCTGGTGTTTGACCAGGGTGTACCCTCTGATAGATATCTGGTGTTTGACCAGGGTGTACCCTCTGATAGATATCTGGTGTTTGACCGGTGTGTACCCTCTGATAGATATCTGGTGTTTGACCAGGGTGTACCCTCTGATAGATATCTGGGGTTTGGTCAGAGTGTACCCTCATGATGTCAAATTCTGCCGCTTATGTTAAGCGCCGATATTTTTGGGTGCCGTCAAAAATTTGCCTTTAAATCACATTTACATTACAAAATTATATTGATATTGGAATTTCTTAATGTGTCTAAGGATAAAGAGATATGGAAACGTAAAACCAACGATACTTGAGTAAGGGTACTTGGTAAATTATCAATGACTTATGTGTCGATATATTTTCACGCTACCAGAGGGGGTTTTAACACAGCTACTCATTTGAAGGAAATATTTACGAGTCTTACAAATGATATCAATATACTCTGTGATGTATAATATTCAGTGGGGCATCATTAAAATTCAATTTTCATGGAATAAAATAGCAAAATGTCGATCCTAACATAAAACAAATTTTAATTCAAAGCCAGAAACAAAGGAAGATACAATTATTTGCAGTTTTCTACTATTTCTCAAAAGAAACACAAAACTGTTGCCAAATACGAGCGTAAAGAATGTGTGCACACATAAACTTGGTGAGCATTTGTCTTTGAAAGTAAAATCGATGTATTTCAATACAGATAATATTAAGATATATTAATGTAAGAAAAAGACATTTATCAGCGTTTTATTTCTTAACCTACGTGGTATCTTGTTCTGTCTCAGAAAAAAAGAAAAAGAAGACTCGTATAAATAGTAACAAACTTGTTACCAATTCCAACATATGTATCGACCATAAATGACAGAGTTCCACTATTAACATTAACGCATTGTCGTCTATGTTCGAGTGTGATGAAATTCAGAAACCTGGTCATTGTAACCCTCCGCCGCCAGTCAAATTATGATAATATGATAACCACATTTTCAGAAGCTGTTAGCATCGATATCAACATAAAATATTAGTGTTTCCCGATAGTAATTTGAATTTCTTGTTAGCACCTCTGAAATGGATGGACATTGCAGTGTTAGAACACTGTAGTATGGATTATTCCAAAAACGTAGTCCATTTTAAGGATTTGGCCAATGAGCTGTCTGTAATTTTGCGGAGGGATAACAGTGGTTAGCATGGTGATGTAATGCAATGGTATTGATTGTGATGAGGCCACTGATACAACAGAGCTACAGCCAAGATGAGGGAAATCGTTCATATTCAAGCCGGCCAGTGTGGTAACCAAATCGGGGCTAAGGTAAATCAACATGTTCCGCTTATTTCTTATTTTGTTTAAGAATCAAATGGAAATGGTATCTTCAAAAGAAATTGGACATATCGCCATTCGGAATTAACTGATGAGAGAAATAAATTAAAATTGCGTTCTCAATATCATGTTAATTTTGACAATACAAAAACCCATAGCGCCATCTGTCCATTTTCTGATGACGTCATCAACTGTGTTAAATATTCAATAGAGTTTTTTGTTAAATGTTGTGTAATAATTCCTTAATTTATCTAATAGACATTTTTTCTTTCGTTTGAAAGAGAGTGTTGATTGATCACGTTTCGCCTCTCGCCATATGCACTATCTTTAATCATAACGTGTTCAGTGTTTGTCATTTCGATTATCGTCAGAGGTTCTAACAACAGGTTTTATAAGTCTTTTGTTTCTAAGAAAAATGTACCGCCATTCTCTGTTCTATAGATGGTACAGTTTAGTGATGTGAATAATTATCTATTTAATGTAGAAATCACTACATGTCACTGAATTGTTGGTGTAGAAGTAAATGTGTATTGACATCGTAACAACGGTTTACTTTGGGATCGAATTATTGTCCCGGCTAACGTTGGTGTTATATCTATAACCGGCTCGTTATTAGGTTATTTTACACCTTGAGAGTTGATATTACAGGAGAAATTTGTAGTGATAACAGTAGTAGAATTATTGTCCCGGCTTTGGTGTTATATCTATAACCGGCTCGTTATTAGGTTATTTTACACCTTGAAAGTTGATATTACAGGAGAAATTTGTAGAGATAACTGTTGTAGAATCATTATCCGACCTTTCTGGTGTCTGTCCATAATCAGAAGATGTTTTCTATAAGAGCTTCTGGGCGTCGTGTTATATTTGGGTGTGTGTACGGACGTGTGCTGTGTTTTCATCGATTTTTCTGTTCTTCACACCCGTATTTTATAAAAATGATGTCGTCTGGTCCACATTTCCTGTTTAATTTCCGTCTTCATTGAACGGTACCAAAAGGCATCTGTTTTAATCAAAACTGTCCGAGCAGTGTAAAAGTTAACATATAATCAGCAGTATTGGTGAAACGTATCGGAAGTGTGTACGATAGCACGGAGGCCTGTCTGGTTATAAAGGGCAAGGTCACTTGATGAGGTTTTGTCGGCATGGTGTGCACCGGGGAACACGATGGCTCCAAAGGTCCTTGAATAGTTAATAGAGAGGCTGAAAGGCTATTATATGTGTTGTCATAGAGTACGGGGTCGAGTGGTGAAGAGCCCGGATGATGTACATAGTTTCATATTCGCGCAGACATTTAAGGTTTGGTCTGTAACACTTGTCATTATACATAATTATCTTTGTTAACGCAAAATCTGTCATTTTGTAAAAAGTGATTAGAGTTATTGACAGATTAAGTGTCAGCCTCCGACCGTGATACTGCAGTCATCCCGTACAGAAATCGATACACTGCAGCACTTCTAACGCCAACACGTCACGTGATCGCCTGTCTCGGTATACACCTAAACTATTTAATGATAGGCTGTTTCAGTGATGAGTAATTTAAAAACAGTATTATTCCGTCAGTACATTGTCAATCTCTGTACGTCATTGTAATCTATCTCTGAACGTGTGAAGTATCTATATCTATATTTGCCTATCGCCGTCCCATTACACAGTACGAGACGACAAATATTACAACAACATTTCAACACTTTCCGCTGTAGAATGACGTCATACTTTCCTAGCTGTTCCATATTTCGCCAGTTCCCGTAGCTAGATTTACTCCTCCGATAAGATGAGGTCTCCACTTTTTGTAACCAAATATCTAAATCTATTGTCTTAAAATGTTGTTTATAATGCAAAATCAATTTTAATTTTAATGTTATTTGAATCGATATGATCCCAAGATGATCCTCGGACAAATCTTGTATGAAACCTGTAATCCAAGTGTGTTTCATGGAATATACCAGAAAGTCATATGAAATTGCTACGACGATAATTCAGGAATCATTAGGGTGCCCAATGAAAACGTTTGTCATGAAATACTGCACAACATACATAATTCAAAGTTGATGTATTTGGTTTGTTTCGTCAATTACAGTTCTGGGAGGTTATTTCTGATGAACACGGAATTGACCCTACCGGTACATACCACGGAGATTCTGACCTTCAGTTAGAGAGGATCAACGTGTACTACAATGAAGCCACAGGTAATATTGTCGGTTTTAAAAAGTGATACAGAAGTGATAAGAATTACATGTTTGAACACAAACTCCCAAACAATAGAAATCATCTTTTAGGAAATTTTGTGAACATTGATCCCTGAATATGCAATTCCAGGAGGCAAGTATGTTCCCCGAGCTGTCTTGGTTGATCTGGAGCCCGGAACCATGGACTCCGTCAGATCTGGTCCTTTTGGACAAATCTTCAGACCAGACAACTTTGTGTTCGGACAGAGTGGTGCTGGAAACAATTGGGCTAAGGGACATTACACAGAAGGTGCTGAGCTCGTAGACTCTGTTCTTGATGTTGTGCGAAAGGAATCAGAAAGTAGTGATTGTCTCCAGGGATTCCAGCTTACACATTCTCTTGGTGGTGGTACCGGCTCCGGTATGGGAACACTCCTCATCTCTAAAGTTCGTGAAGAATACCCCGACAGGATCATGAACACCTTCTCTGTTGTACCATCACCAAAGGTTCGGAATTGTCTTTCTATGTAATATATCATGTATCACAAACATCATAAGACTTTGAATTTCCCGTGTATAGTAAATAATTACACACATAATCTTAATTCAATATTTCCATTTACAAGTATTTAAATTAAATATAATTTTTATTATATTCACTCTGTCAATGGGTTTTTATCTTAAAATTTTCAAATTTTGTTTGAATAAGTATGTCGCGAATATCTTCTTGCCAATGAAACCATATATGGTAATTGTCGACTTGTCACTGGATTAATTGATTATTGTCGGTGTTTCTGTGAATTCGTATTTGTCCAGTTTCTATTTGTCTAAGGAATCATATTTAATGCCTTTCTACTTAGTAATGGATTCTGATATGGCCTTCCTCTGCTTATCAATAAATATTTCAGAATTTTTACAACTTAAAACCGTTTATTTGGATATCTTTTTACTAATCACTGAATACTTTACTTGGCTTTTCAATAAATTTGTATTTTATAATTTCGTGATTTGCTGATCGTCATAAAAGTTATATCTGATGATTGTCCCCTCAAGGATTTTCTTTTTAGTGTTTTTGATACCTGTCGGGTTTCCTGTGATAGGCTGTTGCTATTTAATCCTGATTCAGCATAAAGGTTAAGTAATCTCCAATTATATCTTTACAGGTTTCTGATACCGTGGTCGAACCTTACAACGCCACCCTCTCCGTCCATCAGCTTGTTGAGAACACTGACGAGACCTTTTGTATCGACAACGAGGCTCTCTACGACATCTGCTTTCGAACATTGAAGTTGACCACACCCACATACGGTGACTTGAACCATCTCGTCTCCGCCACCATGTCCGGAGTCACTACCTGTCTCCGATTCCCTGGTCAATTGAACGCTGATCTCCGTAAATTGGCTGTCAACATGGTTCCCTTCCCCCGTCTCCATTTCTTCATGCCTGGTTTCGCTCCTCTTACATCTCGTGGTAGCCAGCAGTACAGGGCTCTTACCGTCCCAGAACTGACCCAACAGATGTTCGATGCCAAGAACATGATGGCTGCCTGTGATCCTCGTCACGGACGTTATCTGACAGTTGCTGTCATTTTCCGAGGACGCATGTCCATGAAGGAAGTTGATGAACAGCTCCTTAATGTACAAAATAAAAACAGTAGTTACTTTGTTGAATGGATCCCGAATAATACAAAGACAGCCGTTTGTGACATCCCACCACGTGGTCTGAAGATGTCAGGCACATTCATTGGTAACAGCACCGCCATACAAGAACTATTTAAGCGTGTTTCTGAGCAATTCACTGCTATGTACCGCCGTAAGGCATTCTTGCATTGGTACACTGGAGAGGGTATGGACGAAATGGAGTTCACCGAGGCTGAATCCAACATGAACGACTTGGTGTCCGAGTACCAACAGTACCAGGATGCTACCGCCGAGGAGGAGGGAGAGTATGATGAAGAAGAAGATGAAGAAGCATGATTCACTATCACAGTAAACACATTGTAAACCTATTCTTCTGGATTACTTATTAAAATAACTCTAGATATAAAAAAACACAACATGCTACTGCTTTCTTGTATTTTCAATCAAACAGTAAATTGTCTCATGGTAAATTCTAGACCGACAATTTTAATGTTCTTAAATTGACTGGAATAAAGTACGGCCTATTAACAAAATTGATTGTTGTCGAGTTGTGCATGAGTAAACAGACGTTCTGCAAGGGATACTTAAGATTTTCCGAGTCCTTAAACACAGGTTATCACTGGGTACAGGGAACACACAGGTTATCACTGGGTACAGGGAACACACAGGTTATCACTGGGTACAGGGAACACACGGGTATCACCGGGTACAAGGAACACACAGGTTATTACTGTGTACAAGGAACATTTAGGTTATCACTGGGTACAGGGAACACACTGGTTATCACTGGGTACAGGGAACACAAGTTATCACTGGGTACAGGCAACACACAGGTTATCACTGGGTACAGGGAACACAGAGGTTAGCACTGGGTACAGGGAACACACTGGTTATCACTGGGTACAGGGAACACACAGGTTATCACTGGGTACAGGGAACACACAGGTTATTACTGTGTACAAGGAACATTTAGGTTATCACTGGGTACAGGGAACACACAGGGTATCACTGGGTACAGGGAACACACAGGTTATCACTGGGTACAGGCAACACACAGTGTATCACTGGGTACAGGGAACACACAGGTTATCACTGGGTACAGGGAACACACAGGGTATCACCGGTACAAGGAACACACTGGTTATCACTGGGTACAAGGAATACACGGTTATCACTGGGTACAAGGAACACACAGGTTATCACTGGGTACAGAGAACACACAGATTATCACTGGGTACAAGGAACACACAGGTTATCACTGGGTACAAGGAACACACAGGTTATTACTGTGTACAAGGAACATTTAGGTTATCACTGGGTACAGGGAACACACAGGGTATCACTGGGTACAGGGAACACACAGGTTATCACTGGGTACAGGGAACACACAGGTTATCACTGGGTACAGGGAACACACAGGTTATCACTGGGTACAGGGAACACACAGGGTATCACCGGGTACAAGGAACACATTGGTTATCACTGGGTACAAGGAACACACAGGTTATTACTGTGTACAAGGAACATTTAGGTTATCACTGGGTACAGGGAACACACAGGGTATCACTGGGTACAGGGAACACACAGGTTATCACTGGGTACAGGGAACACACAGGTTATTACTGTGTACAAGGAACATTTATGTTATCACTGGGTACAGGGAACACACAGGGTATCACTGGGTACAGGGAACACACAGGTTATCACTGGGTACAGGGAATACACGGTTATCACTGGGTACAAGGAACACACAGGTTATCACTGGGTACAGAGAACACACAGATTATCACTGGGTACAAGGAACACACAGGTTATCACTGGGTACAGGGAACACACAGGGTATCACTGGATACAGGGAACACACAGGGTATCACTGGGTACAAGGAGAGGCATACAATGAGTTAGAAGTATTTGACTAAAACAGTTATTATCATTACTTTCGTTAGAGTTTTAAATGATTTTGAGCTGATAACTTGTGTTGTTTTCATCTCAAATGAAAGAAATGGATCAAGCGCAAGATTTCAGTCACACAAACGCCTACTTATGAACTAGACTAAGCGTAAAAGAGCGTTTAATCTTATTTCTGATTACAGTGGTGACACAATTTGTGTCTTTCCTATTCCTTAATGAGCTAATTCGTATTTTTCCCAGTCACTGACCATAGCAATGACTCTGTTTATATTTAACCTTATCTCTAACCATACAGATTACTCAATATCTGCCTTTCCTCGTCTCAAACCATAGAGTTGGCTCAGTGTCTGTCTGCCATCGTATCTAACCATAGAGTTGACACAGTGCCGGTCTTTCCTCGTCTCAAACCATAGAGATGATTCAGTGCCTGTCTTTCCTCGTCTCTAACCATAGAGATGACTCAGTGTCTGTCTTTCGTCGTCTCTAGCCATAGCGATGACTCAGTGCATGTCTTTCGTCGTCTCTAGCCATAGCGATGACTCAGTGTCTGTCTTTCGTCGTCTCTAGCCATAGCGATGACTCAGTGCATGTCTTTCGTCGTCTCTAACCATATGATGACTCAGTGTCTGTCTTTCCTCGTCTCTAGCCATAAAGATGATTCGGTGTCTATTTTTTCTCGTCTCAAACCATAGGAATTACTCAATGTCTGTCTTTCCTCGTCTCTAGCTATAGAGATTGCTCAGAATCTGTCTTTCCTCATCTCTAGCCATAGAGATGACTCAGTGTCTGTCTTTCCTCATCTCTAGCCATAGAGATGACTCAGTGTCTGTCTTTCCTCGTCTCTAGCCATAGAGATGATTTAGTGTCTGTCTTTCCTCGTCTCTAGCCATAGAGATGATTTAGTGTCTGTCTTTCGTCGTCTTTAACAATGAGATCGCTCTATTCATATTTTCCTCATCTCTAACCACAGAGATGACGCATTGTCTGCTTCCTCTTCTGTCTGCCATAAAGATAATCCACTTTGTGTCCTTAATCGTGTCCATTGATCATAGATGTAACTTATTCTGTGTATTTCTCTGACTCTGGGAATAAAACTGACCCAGCTTTGGTGTCGTTTTCGATAATTTTATTTAAAACTTTAAAAGTTATGATACACACACAAAAATGAATCGCCGAGTTTTGGCTTGATTTTATGCCATTTTTGTATGAACACATGGTCACAGAAAGTTACAAGTATATATTCGTATCTACATATATACATTCCAGTACTACTATGTGTATCATTTAATATCAAATACACACGTACTCTCACGTGTCAGCGATACCATGGTAACCATGTGTGTCAAATTCTGTCATACCTATTTATTAACTATAGAATGACTTTTTTTTTACCTCGTGTCATACAAACTTGTTTGTTTTTTCTAACCAAACAAATTCTATTTTCCTCGGGATTGTTGATATAAGAACAACAAAATAATGATTAAATAAATAGTTGTGAACTTTTTATTGTTTAACCAATGGGATACGACTCCTGCGGAGGATTCTGAGTGAGGAGGCCACGTGACTTCCTCAAGGTGTATGTATAACTACACGGATGCTCAGTTCCATTACACTGTTGGGGTCGACCAGAGAAGCCACACTAACAAGATGAGAGAAATAGTTCACCTACAGGCCGGCCAATGTGGAAACCAGATCGGAGCTAAGGTTAGAACATTATTTCAGTTAGGAAATGTTTAACGATGGTAATACAGATTCACATGTTACTTTCACAATTTACCGGCGACGACGAACTGATGGGCGTCATAAATGAAATCATGTGATTTCCAACAAAATTATAAAAAATTACTTTAACATATTTGATAACAAACAAAAGAAAATTATAAGATTGTTGTTTTCTCTAAAGTTTTAAATGATTGATAATCACCATACATGAAACGAGAAGAAATATTTAAATTCAGTAGTAAACTTCGGTAGTGACGCAGCGCGTGTGAGTGATACTATTAATAACATACGTGTCATAGACTATATGTACATACATATCTACTTGAAGCCACGACCGGGCCGACCAGCTGCTACCACTGTTTCGGATATTTCGTTCAATTCAAACTCTTGAATATTTAGCTATGTAAAGACATTGTCACATTAAATGTTTGAATAGGAGATATTTTAAAAACTCGCACTACATTATCATATGGTTTGAATTAAAATGAAAATCTGAACATATGGCGTGTTTTTAGGAGTTCAGAGGTCACTCACACATTTACATATACGCAGTTGGCATAGAAACCTAGGAGATGTGCATTGTTAGTCATGCAGAGATTAGGCTGGAAGACTGCCAATGCTGGGGATGTTGGTAGCACATGTGTATCCCGGCTCGCATACTGCAGAGTGACGGACTTCCAGTCCAAATTTTATCAAACACGCCTTCCTCGGTTTAAACATAGATAAGTAGACAAATATGTACTTGTAAGTCAGTGATATGATCATGTTTATTTTCATAATAAACTATTTAGACACACAGAATCTCAAATCCAGACTTTTGTCTCAGTGATGCTAGATATTATAGTTTAATGCGCATGATTAAAAACAGTAAAATTCATCAAACAAATAATATAACGTAGCAATGATACCGCCATACTCAAGTGACAGAGCTTTTTATCACAAATCACAAAGAAAAAAAAAAACTCAGAATATCCAAGGATGACCCTGTTAAAACCTATCCGTGAATTACTGGTAAATCTCCATTATACGTACTTATGGTAAATTTCCATTATACAGCAACTTTCTCAAAGTGATACTAAAAATACCCATTGATAAATAAGCTTAAGACGTGTCCATGGAAGTTAATACCCGTATCCTCACGGTCTGAAAAATGCTGCTTGGTTTTAAAATGTTACTTCAGGTTCAGTTACAGGGTTAACAATACATAGTTTGGTCGTGGATTTCCTTCAGATAATAGCATTTCAATGTAGACAGTGGGACCTCGTTATCTGGAATGTGTATAATTCGGCGACCCCGTTTAATTCGAAGCTTTTCATTTGAACTCACTTAAATCGGACACTCGGTTACCTCGAAATTTTCCCACGGTTCCGAGGAGTTCGAGATAAAGAGGTTCGCCTATATCTACATAATCATGTCACTATATGCGTTTTTCCTTTATTTCTCTCAATACAAAAGTGACTTGTATCGTGGCTTAGAGCCTGTAATTGAATATTAGCCATGTTTATAATTATGTTTAGTCGAATATTTACATACAAAATTCTGTTTCACGTTCCACACCAAACCCCCAAGTAATTTTATTAGAGATAAAAGGATTGGTCGTGTCAGACATTCCTTTGTTTATCGGAGGATAAACAAGGTCATATTGTTCATGCCGTGCTCTTTGTTTTACGAAAGGCATTTGATATTTTTTTTTTCAAACAATTCCGTAAAGTCAAAAGACTTATGAAAGTGTCAAAAGAAACACCATACTCGCCGCCACGTCACTGGTTCAGAGACGACTACTGCCCAGTTTTCTTAACGCCTGGTTAGAGTTATAATTGGTTGTTCCTGAAAACAGTTTAATCTTAATTCGGAGCATTTTTTCTCATTTCACAGCTGTAGCATTGTTGTGACGTGTCTAATTAATGTATTTCCAATGCCAGTTTTGATTTGAAAGCCCTTTTTGTCAATGATACCAATTCAAATTTTTGACGAACTGCTGGTTAATGTTAAACGTTGAAGCGTTAAACAACTGGGGTCTGATGGAAATACCACAATGACCTGTTGACCTCTAGTCGTCAGTCTAAATGGTCTGCATATCATTATCACCTGCCTGTAGTGTCTATTTCCATAACACATAGACCTATAGTCTTTACAAGTTCTATAATATAAACAGTTTTAAAAACAGTATGTTGATTATTTACTTCTTTAAAACCAACATTTATACTTCAACTAAGGAGTATTTATCGTACAGTATCAAATCTATAGTTATCGATATTTATACAACTTATAGGAAATGTGTCATTTTCTTAAATTATTCATAATTAACATATTTAGAGCAAGTCTGAATCAGAAAACCATGGCAACTATATTCCTAATGCAGAATCTTCTGTTTTAGATCGCATCGCAAGTTCCACCAGAAAAAAGCACTTTAACAATATTCATGATATTTAACTTCAAAACTATCATAACCAACTTAATTATCTCTGCCATTACCAAAATTAACATTACAGAGCTGTCCTAGAACTTGATCAATCTACTACTGTCCTGATTTTGAATTGACCTTGTGTGACCTCTGTTACACTGACCTTATGTGACCTCTGTTACATTGACCTTGTGTGACCTCTGTTACAGTTCTGGGAGGTGATTTCTGATGAACACGGTATAGATCCTACTGGTTCCTACAATGGAGATAATGTCCTACAGTTAGAACGTATTGATGTCTACTTTAACGAGGCCTCAGGTAGGTTACAAACATTCTACAGATAGTAACAGGTTCCACTCTAATACAGTCCTTAGTGAGATCTTAATTATATCGGAACTTGTTTCAACTTCAATGTTTCTCATCGTTCTCACATTAAATTGTTCAATCCAGAAATTATCACTCGATATTGTAGATTTTTTTCAATAAGTAATTTGTTTTAACTGTAATGTTACTGTATTTATTTTGAATAACATAATGTGTATACTTTGCTTGCTGTCAACAAAAAGTCTTGTTTCATATTGCAGGAGGCAAATATGTTCCCCGAGCTGTCTTGGTTGATCTGGAGCCCGGAACCATGGACTCTGTCAGATCTGGTCCTTTTGGACAAATCTTCAGACCAGACAACTTTGTGTTCGGGCAGAGTGGTGCTGGAAACAATTGGGCTAAGGGACATTACACAGAAGGTGCTGAGCTCGTAGACTCTGTTCTTGATGTTGTGCGAAAGGAATCAGAAGGATGTGATTGTCTTCAGGGATTCCAGCTTACACATTCTCTTGGCGGTGGCACCGGCTCTGGCATGGGAACACTCCTCATCTCCAAAATCCGTGAAGAATACCCAGACAGGATCATGAACACCTTCTCAGTTGTACCATCACCAAAAGTAAGGGTTATCAATTGAATTAATTATATCATTATTATTTAATACTTTTTCATGACAACTTAGAGACAAAACAATAAAATGGATTAAAAAATAAAGTCGAAGCCCGTAATCTCGAAGTCGTATAACTCGAAGACCCATTTAAATCGAACACTCGGTTATCTCGAGTTCGAGATAAAGGAATTTGACTGTATGTGGAAATGTTAAAGGGAAAAAAAACGTGACATCAAAGAAAATATAAATACTTGTATTAAAATTGATAAACCTTATAAAGCATTTGAATGATAGATTTCAAAAGTAAGATGGCATTTGTTTACACAGGTGTCTGACAAAATTTGTGTTGGTTTTTTTCCACAGGTATCTGACACTGTTGTAGAACCATACAACGCTACACTTTCGGTCCATCAATTAGTAGAGAATACGGACGAGACATTCTGTATCGACAATGAGGCTCTTTATGATATTTGCTTCCGTACCCTCAAATTGACCACACCCACATACGGTGACTTGAACCATCTCGTCTCCGCCACCATGTCCGGAGTCACCACCTGTCTCCGATTCCCTGGTCAACTGAACGCCGATCTCCGTAAATTGGCTGTCAACATGGTTCCCTTCCCCCGTCTCCATTTCTTCATGCCTGGTTTCGCTCCTCTTACATCTCGTGGTAGCCAGCAGTACAGGGCTCTTACCGTTCCAGAACTGACCCAACAGATGTTCGATGCCAAGAACATGATGGCTGCCTGTGATCCTCGTCATGGACGTTATCTGACAGTGGCCACCATGTTCCGTGGACGTATGTCCATGAAGGAAGTTGATGAACAACTCTTACACGTACAGAATAAAAACAGTAGTTATTTCGTTGAATGGATCCCCAACAACGTGAAGACAGCTGTCTGTGATATCCCACCACGTGGTCTTAAGATGTCTGGTACCTTCATTGGTAACAGCACTGCCATCCAGGAGCTCTTCAAGCGTATTTCCGAGCAGTTCACCGCTATGTTCCGTCGTAAGGCTTTCTTGCATTGGTACACTGGTGAGGGTATGGACGAGATGGAGTTCACAGAGGCCGAATCCAACATGAACGACTTGGTGTCCGAGTACCAACAGTACCAGGATGCTACAGCGGACGAGGAGGGAGACTTCGAGGAGGAAGAAGAGGATCTTTTAGAATGAACGGGAAAATATAATTTAAATTCCTGAGGAAATAACCTATTATTGATTATAAACAAAACATTAAAATCGTAACGACTTTTTAAAATTTGTTAGTTTCTTTTTTGTGTTGAAGGTTTTCTCATACATTTGACACGTGGACTCTTATACTCTTCTTGTTCACCGACTAGCAGGAAATATACCAGCGACTACTACAGGCTCTCGAGTTACATTACTGTACGACAGACGGATACAGAGTAATAAGGAACTTAGACGGTGTAACACTTACCTACCACTAGTACATTACAAGTGTCACGTGACATTGTCTGCATCAACAGAGTCATTGTTACATACAGTCGAACCTTGTTATAAGCATTTCGTTGGTCCCTGCCTAACTTTACATTAAAAGTACTAATTATAGATACAAACAACACACAATAATCCTGTACATGTGTAATATTGACGAGGAATATGTATTGGAAGTTGATCGATGTGTTACTTTTATGTGGTTTTACGTTCTCGTGATAACGAGGGTTATAAAAGGACAGGCGTCAAGAGAGGCTCCAAGTTTGAGGAAAATAAAAAAAAATATTCACAGAAAAGAACAGACGGGACAGAAAGGAAATGATCAAGCATTGTAATCGATAGCAGGTCTATTTAGTGTCTCCATTGTACTCCTATATATATGTAAGATCTGTGGATGACTTTTGTTTTGCACACCTTGTAAACACTCCTTGTATCATTCAAACAACATGCGTCCAACAGGAAGTTGTTCACAAATCTATTTACGTGACCGACATTGCTGTGATTTTGTACTGTCTTGTATACATGGCCAGCACTCCAGAAAAATTGCAGCTTTGTGAAGTACAAAACATTTTAAAACCTTTTATTACATAAAAGCTGTAGATTTTGATGTTAAGAGAAATCGGATATGATAGTTTAAAGATTGTCAACTTTGCTTTGAAAGTCCTTTTTAAAATGGCAACAATTTACATTTTGTACTAACGACTGATTAAATATAACCAAGCTTTGAGCAACTGGCACCCAACCTTTATCATTCGTAAACACTGAAGATGGTATACTGTGAGAAAAAGCTTCTCTCTAACATCGACGCTTGTTGTTACCATACAGAAACACCACTGCAATAACCAATCTACAGGCAAGTCTCTGTACTCATTGAATATCTATGGGACTCGTGTCATTTCCAGAAATTCTCACTTTCTAAATTTGGAAAAATGAATTGTAGATTTACATTTACAATTTTACCATACATAGACTTTCAAGTTAACCATACATGGACTTTCCAGTTAACCATACATGGACTTTCAAGTTTACCATACATAGACTTTCAAGTTAACCATACACAGACTTTCAAGTTAACCATACATTGATTTTCAAGTTTACCATACATTGACTTTCAAGGTTACCATACACGGACTTTCAAATCAACCATAAATAGATTTCAAGCTTACCATACACATATTTTCAAGTTAACCATACATAGACTTTCAAGTTAACCATACACAGACTTTCAAGTTTACCATACATAGACTTTCAATTTTACCATACAGAGACACTAATGTTACCAAACAGAGACACAAATGTTACCATACATAGACACAAATGTAACCATACAGAGACATTAGTGTTACCATACAGAGACACAAATGTTACCATACAGAGAGACTAATGTTTATCATACGGGGACACAATGCTACCATACAGAGACACAAATGTAACCATACAGAGACATTAGTGTTACCATACAGAGACACAAATGTAACCATACAGAGACATTAGTGTTACCATACAGAGACACAAATGTAACCATACAGAGACATTAGTGTTACCATACAGAGACACAAATGTTACCATACAGAGACACTAATGTCACCATACAGAGACTCAAACGTTATCATACAGAGATACATATGTTACCATACAGAGACACACATGTTGCCATACAGAGACATTAGTGTTACCATACAGAGACACAAATGTAACCATACAGAGACATTAGTGTTACCATACAGAGACACACATGTTGCCATACAGAGACACTAATGTCACCATACAGAGACACAAATCTTACCATACAGAAACACTAATGTCACCACACAGAGACACAAACGTTACTATAGAGACACACTTGTGTTACCATAAATAGACAATAAATTTGTTTGCCATGGAGTCGAGAGCCTAACCGTATCACCTGAATGTTTGTATACTGCTATCTATCTTAGTCATATGTCACAGACACACTACAAAGTTTCCCGTGTATCTATCTTATTCTACCTTTTTGTGTGCTAAAAATAGTTGTCAAGTCATGTCTTTATATAGGTACATTACACATACATCTTAACATAATATATATAATAACACAGACTGTCTCAACGTCAACCGAGAGGATAAAGTTCAAAATCGATACTTATGTCTGAGTCACACTGTAATCCATATCGATCCACAGAAATTCTAGCTCAGCAACAGTATCCCAGGTCAACTGGTACAAAGGTCACAACAACTCAAGTCTACAGCCTTTTTCATTTTTATTTTTATCTTAAAGGGTTCTATCTTAGAAAGAAATGAATATAATAGTTTCTCCTTTAAGGGTTCCTCTAAGTTATATACATAAAGTAATTCCTTCTACAAGTCACTGTGAAATTTAGACACTGTCAATGTGATGTACCAAAAATATCGGAAAAGATCCTCCTGAAATTAATTACAGGTATTACAACGTCTCTATATGACTGGATTGTATAAACACTGTGATGATAAAATACCGAGGACCTACACATTGGTAAGCTACCCATACCAATGATTGTCTCTTTTCGAGTTATCTCCCCCTATACCACAAACGACGTGCTTGTGCTACACACTCTGTTATAGCTGATAGAGTACCGGGTAATTCTGATCCCTTATATCACCACAGTAGTGTTTTATTTCCTGTTAACTACTTTCAAAGTCATTTCAGTTAAGACAAAAATGGTTACAATTATGTGGTGAGTCAGGTATTATACACTATATTTGATATTACAACAGAGAGAACATTTGATTTTTGATGAATTCCATATGTTACCATGATTATTCTTACTTGTATTATTTGATCGTCCTAGATGAGGTCATTCTATCGACCGTTTTTGTATAGCAGGTATGACAGCCGGTCATTACGGCTCGTCTGTTTAATAAGTTTGATGGTATCTCCACGCTAACTGAACAGAATGACAACAAAAGTCACCTGTCTAACACGAACGAGCACGAGACACGTGTTTAACACGAACGATCACGAGACACGTGTTTAATACGAACGAGCACGAGACACGTGTCTAACACAAACCAGCACGAGACACATGTCTAACACAAATTATCATGAGGCACGTGTCTAACACAAACAAGCATCAGACACGAGTCTTATTAAAACGGTGAACCATCAATGGTACGAGTCTGATGAATCTGTAGCAAGGTGTCTGTGATAAGCGTCTGATGAATCTGGTAAGGTGTCAGTGATAAGCGTCTGATGAATCTGTGGTAAGGTGTCAGTGATAAGCGTCTGATGAATCTGTGGTAAGGTGTCAGTGATAAGCGTCTGATGAATCTGGTAAGGTGTCAGTGATAAGCGTCTTATGAATCTGTGGTAAGGTGTCAGTGATAAGCGTCTTATGGATCTGTGGTAATGTGTCAGTGATAAGCGTCTGATGAATCTGTGGTAAGATGTCAGTGATAAGCGTCTGATGAATCTGGTAAGGTGTCAGTGATAAGCGTCTTATGAATCTGTGGTAAGGTGTCAGTGATAAGCGTCTTATGGATCTGTGGTAATGTGTCAGTGATAAGCGTCTGATGAATCTGTGGTAAGATGTCAGTGATAAGCGTCTGATGAATCTGTGGTAAGGTGTCAGTGATAAGCGTCTTATGAATCTGGTAAGGTGTCAGTGATAAGCGTCCTATGAATCTGTGGTAAGGTGTCAGTGATAAGCGTCTTATGGATCTGTGGTAATGTGTCAGTGATAAGCGTCTGATGAATCTGTGGTAAGATGTCAGTTATAAGCGTCTGATGAATCTGTGGTAAGGTGTCAGTGATAAGCGTCTGATGAATCTGGTAAGGTGTCAGTGATAAGCGTCTTATGAATCTGTGGTAAGGTGTCAGTGATAAGCGTCTTATGGATCTGTGGTAATGTGTCAGTGATAAGCGTCTGATGAATCTGTGGTAAGATGTCAGTGATAAGCGTCTGATGAATCTGTGGTAATGTGTCAGTGATAAGCGTCTTATGAATCTGGTAAGGTGTCAGTGATAAGCGTCTGATGAATCTGGTAAGGTGTCAGTGATAAGCGTCTTATGAATCTGGTAAGGTGTCAGTGATAAGCGTCTGATGAATCTGTGGTAAGGTGTCAGTGATAAGCGTCTTATGAATCTGGTAAGGTGTCAGTGATAAGCGTCTTATGAATCTGTGGTAATGTGTCAGTGATAAGCGTCTTATGAATCTGGTAAGGTGTCAGTGATAAGCGTCTTATGAATCTGTGGTAAGGTGTCAGTGATAAGCGTCTGATGAATCTGTGGTAAGGTGTCAGTGATAAGCGTCTTATGAATCTGTGGTAAGGTGTCAGTAGTACGAGTGTGAAGGTTCCATGGTGGGTTGAGTCATTGAGTTGGAAGGATATGTGGAGGCGTGAGTCATTGAGTTTGATGAAGGATATGTGGATGGGTGAGACATTGAGTTTGAAGGATATGTGGAGTCGTGAGTCATTGAGTTTGATGAAGGATATGTGGATGGGTGAGACATTGAGTTGGAAGGATATGTGGAGTCGTGGGTCATTGAGTTTGATGAAGGATATGTGGATGGGTGAGACATTGAGTTGAAAGGATATGTGGAGTCGTGAGTCATTGAGTTGGAAGGATATGTGGAGGCGTGAGTCATTGAGTTTGATGAAGGATATGTGGAGGGGTGAGACATTGAGTTTGAAGGATTTGTGGCAGGGTGAGACATTGAGTTGGAAGGATATGTGAGGGGGTGAGTAATTGAGTTTGAAGGACATGTGGAGGGTTGAGTCAACTCTATGAGTTTGATTATCTTTGATGTACGAGTGTTTCTTGAGTTATACATTGTGACCAGGTCGATAATACATGCAGACGCACACATCTCGTGCTAGACACAAGACGTCATACTATGTATGCATCAATATCGATCCGATTGCAGTCATCAACGATTTGATACCATCACTGTGTGTGTGAAGATGTCTTTAAGTACTGACGATATATAAAACTTATCTAAAACATTAACATTTTTATAATCCATTTTCTCCTCTCACCTCGCCCCTCCATCGTCCTCCCCACCCAGCCATAAAAACAAACGACCTTTATTTCAGTGAGCGTTGTAGCAGTAGCAATGCTAAGCCCCTA
Organism: Ylistrum balloti; assembly: GCF_031769215.1. Taxonomy (NCBI): domain Eukaryota; kingdom Metazoa; phylum Mollusca; class Bivalvia; order Pectinida; family Pectinidae; genus Ylistrum; species Ylistrum balloti. The sequence goes on from NW_026782192.1 coordinate 535,039, forward strand.
TAGCTATGACGATGATATGATTCTCTATACACAAACAGTAATTACGATACATAGGGTAAACATCAGTACACTTCAATGGCTTGAAATCCGTCACACAACCAAACCTACACATGTATGAAAAAGTGTGTTAGAATGCAGTAACCGTAACTCTGTCATGACAACAACCGATGAATTTAGCACCTCGTGAATAATTAATTGTAAATACTTGTTTAATGAGTTCTGTAACAGACTCTAATCTCATCCTAGATACTTAAGTATACAAACAAGTAAATGATAAGTATAACATGCTTACACCATAGCAACAAACTGATTTTTGTACGAAAAATATCATTTCAGAAACAATTATAATAGTTACCAGGACAGCATAGTGAAATAAATGTATTTTTGTAAACGATATCGATGATGCGGTACAATTTTGATGTTTTGTTTGTGTAAATTTAAGAGAAAATAGGGCTGTTTTCGTAACCAGCCAATCATACGCCGGCGTTACTGCGGATGAGCGTGAAAGAGTAAAACTTCCATCCTTCTGCCTGTATAAATACCTCCCGCCATATTAACTGAATTTTACCAACAGGCAAGGTTGTATCACCACAAAGTACTACACAATGAGGGAAATAGTTCATGTACAGGCTGGTCAGTGTGGGAACCAAATCGGTGCTAAGGTGAGACAACTTTCATCTGGCATCTATGTTCTAAACATGTCATTATTATAATTACAGTATAACGAAGGGGGACCTTCGGTGTAGCCGCCGAGGAATAACTGGTCCAGATAAATGGGAATACACACGACGTATAAATTATCTCGTTGTGTTTTTTGTCTTACTCGGATAAAATGACAATAGTTTGGTGCAGGTTTTATATGAAGTTGTGTATGTGTGACCAAACTACACGTGGTGGGGTTGCGTGCAAAACGGTTACAGCGCGCGGCGTCCATCTGGACATAATTTGGGTAAAAATCACGCGGTGCTCGCTTTTTTTCCGGGTTTAAGACTTTCAGTTACATGTTACATTACTACCGTTTTTGTTTTGGATGTATACAGTCTTTGTCAACTCGGCTCCACAAATATGACTTCTGCATGTTTGAAATTTCGTGTGCCCATTGGCGCCCCTCACACATCATACGATACTTCCACTAAACTTCCTGTAGGCGTATACGTGTGTACCGTCGGCAAGCTTATGTATTTTCTGGGTAAAACGTCCTTATGGAGCGATTATCATAGATAGACTTTCCTGTCAATGTCCGAGAACTTTAATTTTGTGACCTACAGTCAAATTTAATTTGCAAGGCACTACTTTTTTCAGCGAGGGTCTTAGTCATTGGGCGGCAGCTGTGCGCCGCATGAATCAGTAGGGATATTCCGCGCCTATACGTTATGATGGAGCACATGTGTGTGAATGAATGTGTATAGTAATCATCCCTAGAGCTATCCTTTGTCACGAGATTTTAACTACCGTAACTGCCCTAATCGTAGGCCAGGTCATGTGCTGGTACCAGCCGGCGGATTTTAAATTACTCGTGTGCTATTAATGTTAGTACTGTATTTTACATAAAAATACCGACCTCACTGTTTTAGATATGTTTATTCTCGGGTGGTTTGGTTGGTAAAGTTTAGAAATATGTGTTCAAGTAATTTTTCAAATGTATAACACAGTTTGCTATAAACGCTGCCAATTAAATAGGTGGACATGTATTCTTGGTTTCCCCACGTGGTCTGAAATCCATTGATAAGTAAACCGAACAACCGAAAATATGTTCCATAGTTCTGTGGTTGTGGACAGCATAGCTGTTGTATCCCCTCATTATCATTGGTTTTGAGGCAACACGTACCTGACTGCTGGTGAGGGGCCATATTTAGGTCACACACACTGTTAAGGGGCTCCATTTAAATGCTTGACTGCGTGATCTTGTAGGTCAACGGCTGTTTCTACAAACTAGCGCCGTATGTGTGGTGTTCTGTTGTACCAGGGACGTCCCTGGTTGTACGATACAAAATTACCACTTACGAAAAATTATACTTTCAACATAAAATTATCACACACCTGAACATGCCTTTGCGTTTTATGGTTGATGTACTTTATGTGACCAGACAGACCTGTTTTCGGTATATATGTTTATATTCATGTTTGTATGTTTATGTCATACAGTTAAGTTTGATTGCATCTATATGAAATGGTTCTTGATTAATGCAAAATTTATCAATTAAAGTGATAACATATCTATGACAAGTATTTAGTTTTTAAAACTTTCTCATGGGGTATGTCGGTGTACCGATACATGTTAATCATTCAAATTTCAGTTCTGGGAGGTTATTTCTGATGAGCATGGAATTGACCCCACCGGTACATACCACGGAGATTCTGACCTTCAGTTAGAGAGGATCAACGTGTACTACAATGAAGCCACAGGTTAGTTGTATAATCAAATGCAGTCAATACTATTTTCATTTCCAAATGTTTGTAAAGTGAGAATCGCGAGGTTTTACTTCAAGTACCTGAGTATTGTCGTAAGCGGTATTACCAAACGATTAAAATTTACCATTAGTGAGAGCTATTGTGTCGACGTGTTTAAATAGTACCTCATTGTTGTGTTACATACGATGTGTTCATAATGCACCTACACCTAAGTCAACTGAAATACAGACTACACTGTTGCGAACGTGTTCTACTAATAGTCATGTAATATTGATTTCTGTCGGGCTGGGCTTCCTTACCACTGTAGAGAATGCTGCTTCAAAACTATATATTCAAATACCACATCCCTGCAGCCTGCGGACGTACTGCATCAGTATCATTATGATTTGTGTCAGTGTTGCCCCCTGTAATTCCTACACAAGACCTAGACATTTGTGTCTGTGTTGTCCCCTGTAATTCCTACACAAGACCTAGACATTTGTGTCTGTGTTGTCCCCTGTAATTCCTACACAAGACCTAGACATTTGTGTCTGTGTTGTCCCCTGTAATTCCTACACAAGACCTAGAACATTAGTGTCTGTGTTGTCCCCTGTTATTCCTACACAAGACCTAGACATTTGTGTCTGTGTTGTCCCCTGTAATTCCTACACAAGACCTAGACATTCCTACACAAGACCTAGACATTATGTCTGTGTTGTCCCCTGTAATTCCTACACAAGACCTAGACATTTGTGTCTGTGTTGTCCCATGTAATTCCTACACAAGACCTAGACATTTGTGTCTGTGTTGTCCCCTGTAATTCCTACACAAGACCTAGACATTTGTGTCTGTGTTGTCCCCTGTAATTCCTACACAAGACCTAGACATTTGTGTCTGTGTTGTCCCCTGTAATTCCTACACAAGACCTAGACATTTGTGTCAATGTTGTCCCCTGTAATTCCTACACAAGACCTAGACATTTGTGTCTGTGTTGTCCCCTGTAATTCCTACACAAGACCTAGACATTTGTGTCTGTGTTGCCTACACCCTAGACATTTGTGTAATTCCTACACAAGACCTAGACATTTGTGTCAATGTTGTCCCCTGTAATTCCTACACAAGACCTAGACATTTGTGTCTGTGTTGTCCCCTGTAATTCCTACACAAGACCTAGACATTTGTGTCTGTATTGTCCCCTGTAATCCCTACACAAGACCAAGACATTTGTGTCTGTGTTGTCCCCTGTAATTCCTACACAAGAACAAGACATTTGTGTCTGTGGTGCCCCCTGTAATTCCTACACAAGACCTAGACATTTGTGTCTGTGTTGTCCCCTGTAATTCCTACACAAGACCTAGACATTAGTGTCTGTGTTGTCCCCTGTAATTCCTACACAAGACCTAGACATTTGCGTCTATGTTGTTCCCTGTTATTCCTGCAAAAGACACTTATTTAGACCGAAGTGTGATGTCAAAGCAATATTATAATTCACCATTTGTATTTTTCTCATTTTTAGGAGGCAAATATGTTCCCCGAGCTGTCTTGGTTGATCTGGAGCCCGGAACCATGGACTCCGTCAGATCTGGTCCCTTTGGACAAATCTTCAGACCAGACAACTTTGTGTTCGGACAGAGCGGTGCTGGAAACAACTGGGCTAAGGGACATTACACAGAAGGTGCTGAACTTGTAGACTCTGTTCTTGATGTAGTTCGTAAAGAATCAGAGAGCTGTGATTGTCTTCAGGGATTCCAGCTTACACATTCTCTTGGTGGCGGTACCGGCTCTGGCATGGGAACACTCCTCATCTCCAAAATCCGTGAAGAATACCCCGACAGGATCATGAACTCCTTCTCTGTTGTACCATCACCCAAGGTAAGTTAATGTCCAGTGTGAGGAACAGAATGACTATTGAAAAACAAAAGTAGTTCTTATAACACAACCAGTAAAAGATTAGAGTGTGACGTTACGATGACTTCACGGGCACCTTAAAGTTCTTATAACACAACCAGTATAAAATCAGAGTGTGGCGTTTCCATGACTTCAAGGTCACCTTTTAGTTATTATAACACAACCAGTGGAAGATTAGAGTGTGACGTTTCCATGACTACACGGACCTGTCTATTAAATCCATCTGTTGTATAAAGGCCTCTTTTCTGGTTCTTTATATAATGTAATTCATGGTAATTGAACCTCTATATAAAGGCTACCTGTGTATAAAGGCCTCTTTTCTAGTTCTTTATATAATGTAATTCATGGTAATTGAACCTCTATATAAAGGCCACCTTTATATATAGGCCTTTTTTCTCTGCTCCCTTGAATGGCCTCTATAGACAAGTTCGTCTGTACAGTCAATTTATCAATTTAGTATTCAGATATATACATACGTAGAATAAGACATTTTGAATTTTAAATCGTATTCTCTGCTTTCATAACTCTCCAAAAAACAGTTGAGATTCTCAACACAGTAAAATCTATACTTACTTTCTAGCTGATTAGAGATAGGTTCCGAGCCGAGGAATGATGTATAGTGGTGTTTTTATTGACAAGGTTGTTCCTGATTCTGATACACAGAATTTGCGTCTCATGTAGACTTAGAACTGGCAAACATTTATACTCTTTCCTCGTAGTACAATTTAACAGTTCAAACCGTTATTTTGTTTTATAGATACAAGTCCCTTTTACTGTTTATTTTCGTCAAAACACATCATTGTTATTCCTTGTTGGATACTCTACCTGATAAAAAAAACATAACAATGTTAATTGCGGTCCGCTATTTTGACCAATTAGAAATTTAGATATAACCATCATATATACCGTGTTTATTTCAATCTTTCAAAAATATCCTGAAACCTGTTGATAACGGTATTTGCAGCTATCTGACAAATGGTGAACTTTTGAGCTATAAATTCCATTTTGGTGGAAAATAAACAGTTTGTTTAGAAACAAAAAAAATTAATGTAAACTTGTTTTTGTATGAACTTAGTGAACCAAAATCTGATCTTTCTATTTTATTACAGGAGCGTGGCAGAGTAGTAAGGCATTAAACTCGTGTTATATACCAACCATTTAGGATAAAACACGTTCCTTAATCTTTCTTAATACAATATAAAATATGCAGTTTTCTACACATTACATAACAACGTTCAGAGTTATTTTTGGTGTCTTTTGAACAGGTATCAGACACCGTGGTTGAGCCATACAACGCCACCCTTTCCGTCCATCAACTTGTTGAGAACACTGATGAGACTTTCTGTATCGACAACGAGGCTCTCTACGACATCTGCTTCCGTACCCTCAAGCTGACCACACCCACATATGGTGACTTGAACCATCTCGTTTCTGCCACCATGTCCGGAGTCACCACCTGTCTCCGATTCCCTGGTCAACTGAATGCCGATCTCCGTAAATTGGCTGTCAACATGGTTCCCTTCCCCCGTCTCCATTTCTTCATGCCTGGTTTCGCTCCTCTTACATCTCGTGGTAGCCAGCAGTACAGGGCTCTTACCGTCCCAGAACTGACCCAACAGATGTTCGATGCCAAGAACATGATGGCTGCCTGTGATCCTCGTCACGGACGTTATCTGACCGTCGCCGCTATATTCCGTGGACGTATGTCTATGAAGGAAGTTGATGAACAGCTCCTGAACGTCCAGAACAAGAACAGCAGTTACTTTGTTGAATGGATTCCCAACAACGTGAAGACCGCTGTCTGTGACATCCCACCACGTGGCCTGAAGATGTCTGCTACCTTCATTGGTAACAGCACCGCCATCCAGGAGCTCTTCAAGCGTATCTCCGAGCAGTTCACCGCTATGTTCCGTCGTAAGGCTTTCTTGCATTGGTACACTGGTGAGGGTATGGACGAGATGGAGTTCACAGAGGCCGAATCCAACATGAACGACTTGGTGTCCGAGTACCAACAGTACCAGGATGCCACCGCTGATGAGGAGGGAGAGTTTGAAGAGGACGACATTGAACAAGAGGACGATTGAAATATTCTTCCTATTGATGAATACAAACTGTCGTTTAACGAACTGACCAAAGATGTACGTTCATGATGTGGTAAATGAAAATAAATTATTCTTTCTCTCTTTCACTTCATCAGTGATGACTCCAATTTCACATGTGCAATATATTTCGATGAAAAGGTATTGAAGTGCTAGAAGGCGCCACCATTAAGTATGGAATCATTCTGTTAACTATCGTTTCTCAGCCTGACCTACTTTCTGTGATAACAACAAAATAAAGACTTAGTGCCTTCTGTATAAAGTGTGCCTTGTAATTCTACTTTTAATCTACAACGTACATTGTGTAAATAGAAGCTACATGATCCATGGTAGTATATGGTGTTTCTTTCACTCGGTAATATGTTTTTTTAATGCGAGCTTTAGAGAAATAACGCGCGAAAGTGAAAGAAATGCCACATAACAACCACAAGTTCTACAACGTTAAAAAGAACTATTCCGGAGTTGAACTGACCAAACCCTTGTCTACGTGTTTTTTTGTTTTTTTGTTTTTTTTTTTTTGCTTACACGTCATCAGCTGGGGCGTAATCACATTAGTTCGGTAAAATGTTGCTAATTAAAATGTAAATTCTGACAATTTCAGAAATACTTAGAAATACCTTAACTCATCGCAAATTCTGTCTAGAAATAAATCGGCTTCTAAGTCTAAAAGGATATAAAGTAAAAAAAATCAAATTATTACAAGAACAATCCTGGGCTACATATTGCGTGTTCTAATTTCCGTTTAATGGCTTTGTTCTACATATAGTTCCCGTGATCAGGAGATATTAGCGGTCTAGAGAATAGTGTAGAGGTCCGGAGACTATCGGTATAGAGAATGGTGTATAGGTCCAGAGACCACCGGTCTAGAGAATGGTGTATAAGTCCAGAGATTACCGGTATAGAGAATGGTGTATAGGTCCAGAGACAACCGGTCTAGAAAATGGTGTACAGGTCCAGAGACTTCCGGTCTAGAGAATGGTGTTTAAGTCCAGAGACTTCCGGTATAGAGAATGGTGTATAGGTCCAGAGACTACCGGTCTAGAGAATGATGTATAGGTCCAGTGATTATCGGTCCTGAGAATGGTGTATAGGTCCAGAGACTATCGGCCTAGAGAATGGTATATAGGTCCAGAGACTACCGGTCTAGAGAATGGTGTATAGGTCCAGAGACTATCGGTCTACAGAATGGTGTATAGGTCCAGAGACTACCGGTCTAGAGAATGGTGTTTAGGTCCAGAGATTACAGGTCTAGAGAAAGGTGTATAGGTCTAGAGACTACCGGTCTACAGAATGGTGTAAAGGTCCAGAGACTACCAGTCTAAAGAATGATGTATAGGTCTAGAGACTACCGGTCTAGAGAATGGTGTAAAGGTCCAGAGACTACCAGTCTAAAGAATGGTGTATAGGTCCAGAGACTTCCGGTCTAGAGAATGGTGTAAAGGTCCAGAGACTACCAGTCTAAAGAATGGTGTATAGGTCCAGAGACTTCCGGTCTAGAGAATGGTGTATAGGTCCAGAGACTATCGGTCTAGAGAATGGTATATAGGTCCAGAGATTATCGGTATAGAGAATAGTGTATAGGTCCAGAGACTATCGGTATAGAAAATGGTGTATAGGTCCAGAGACTATCGGTATAAAGAATGGTGTATAGGTCCAGATTCTACCGGTCTAGAGAATGGTGTATAGGTCCAGAGATTATCGGTATAGAGAATAGTGTATAGGTCCAGAGACTATCGGTATAGAGAATAGTGTATAGGTCCAGAGACTATCGGTATAGAGAATGGTGCACAGGTCCAGAGACTATCGGTATAGAGAATGGTATATAGGTCCAGAGACTATCGGTCTAGAGAATGGTATATAGGTCCAGAGACTATCGGTCTAGAGAATGGTATATAGGTCCAGAGACTATCGGTCTAGAGAATGGTGTATAGGTCCAGAGACTATCGGTATAAAGAATGGTATATAGGTCCAGAGACTATCGGTCTAGAGAATGGTATATAGGTCCAGAGACTATCGGTCTAGAGAATGGTATATAGTTCCAGAGACTATCGGTATAGAAAATGGTATATAGGTCCAGAGACTATCGGTATAGAGAATAGTGTATAGGTCCAGAGACTACCGGTCTAGAGAATGGTATATAGGTCCAGAGACTATCGGTCTAGAGAATGGTATATAGTTCCAGAGACTATCGGTATAGAGAATAGTGTATAGGTCCAGAGACTATCGGTATAGAGAATGGTGCACAGGTCCAGAGACTATCGGTATAGAAAATGGTATATAGGTCCAGAGACTATCGGTATAGAGAATGGTGTATAGGTCCAGAGACTATCGGTCTACAGAATGGTGTATAGGTCCAGAGACTACCGGTCTAGAGAATGGTGTTTAGGTCCAGAGATTACAGGTCTAGAGAAAGGTGTATAGGTCTAGAGACTACCGGTCTACAGAATGGTGTAAAGGTCCAGAGACTACCAGTCTAAAGAATGATGTATAGGTCCAGAGACTATCGGTCTAGAGAATGGTATATAGTTCCAGAGACTATCGGTATAGAAAATGGTATATAGGTCCAGAGACTATCGGTCTAGAGAATGGTGTATAGGTCCAGAGACTATCGGTCTAGAGAATGGTGTATAGGTCCAGAGACTATCGGTATAGAGAATGGTGTATAGGTCCAGAGATTATTGGTATAGAGAATGGTGTATAGGTCCAGAGACTATCGAGAGATTATAGAGAATGGTGTATCCAGAGACTAGGTCCAGAGACTATCGGTCTAGAGAATGGTGTATAGGTCCAGAGATTATTGGTATAGAGAATAGTGTATAGGTCCAGAGACTATCGGTATAGAAAATGGTGTATAGGTCCAGAGACTATCGGTCTAGAGAATGGTATATAGGTCCAGAGACTATCGGTATAGAGAATGGTGTATAGGTCCAGAGACTATCGGTATAGAGAATGGTGTATAGGTCCAGAGACTATCGGTATAGAGAATGGTATACAGGTCCAGAGACTATCGGTCTAGAGAATGGTGTATAGGTCCAGAGACTATCGGTATAGAGAATGGTGTATAGGTCCAGAGACTATCGGTATAGAGAATGGTGTATAGGTCCAGAGACTATCGGTCTAGAGAATGGTGTATAGGTCCAGAGATTATTGGTATAGAAAATGGTATATAGGTCCAGAGACTATCGGTATAGAGAATGGTGTATAGGTCCAGAGACTATCGGTATAGAGAATGGTGTATAGGTCCAGAGACTATCGGTCTAGAGAATGGTGTATAGGTCCAGAGATTATTGGTATAGAGAATGGTGTATAGGTCCAGAGACTATCGGTATAGAAAATGGTGTATAGGTCCAGAGACTATCGGTATAGAGAATGGTGCACAGGTCCAGAGACTATCGGTATAGAGAATGGTATATAGGTCCAGAGACTATCGGTATAGAGAATGGTGTATAGGTCCAGAGACTATCGGTATAGAGAATGGTGTATAGGTCCAGAGACTATCGGTATAGAAAATGGTATATAGGTCCAGAGACTATCGGTCTAGAGAATGATGTATAGGTCCAGAGTAAAGTTCCTTTTTTATTATTTTTATTATGCGTTTTCAAATCAATTTAGAGTTATGAAATAAGTGACAGGAAACGCAAACATTGACGTGACCGATTTAGGCGGGAAACCATTTTTCTTACAGATGTAAGTGTTTTGTGCGCATGCGTTATCATATATGACGCCAAAATGTACATATCCAGAGTACTTTCAGAATATTTTGTTGTCATGGTGGTATTGACAGTAGGAATTGGGCAACAGGCAGAGCCTATGAAAGCCCTCTCCTTACAGTGCATAAGCAAGTATACAGACACATCAATCAAAATTAGAGATAACAGATAATAATAATATTAGGAATAAGAATGTAGAAGATAGATTCAAATGGATGATTATATAACCGAAATGCAAAAAAGGCATCACCATCGTTTGTATTATAGGGTTCCAGAACAGTAACATAAACTAAAAAATACAAATTAGGTATCACAAGATATTACAAGACTGGGTCAAAATATGTCCATTTGTGGTGGGACAGGCTGCAGGTTCAAACAGTCCATATGACGCCAAAATGTACATATCCAGAGGGTTGATCAACAGATAAGGATTTCCATTATATGATTATTAATCAACCTCTTTAGGCGCATATTTCAGTGAAAACCAACTGTCATTGTCCATATGAAGTAATATCGTTTTGCCGTAATGTTGCTTTCCGTTTTGTTATTCTGTAACAAAACGGACTGTAGATAATTTCCTTTAAAAGACAACAACAGTTACGAGTGATAATTCTGGACAGAAGCTTCATTTATTCACGACAAACATGAAGGCTAGACACTACATCGAAAACACTAGTATTACAGATGATTTATCTGATATAATACCGTATCATTACAATACTCACTTTATACTATTCCAGCAGTTTCATGTTTACACCATTGTTTAGTTCTCAAAACGTATCGCAGGTTGACAACATGTAAACGTCTTCTTTAACGTAAATGTATATACGGAACTGCTGCCTGACACGACAAGCTTTTAACCAGAATCACTTTGATATGTTAAATGAAATTATATGTAATTATTGTGTGGTCCCTCAGACGAATGATACTCTAGAATGTCTGGTGTTGTTCTGTATCTGACATTTAACTAATCTCCAGGTGTGGAGATCGCACGTGATTTCGCTCCCTCCTCTGCCACAGCCTATACATTCGGTCACTGATACCACTCTTTCCTTGTTAATAATTGATGACACTCGGTCGACTGACTTTCATAATTGCGTCTTCAATTTGAAATGTAACCAGTAGATAAATTCCCTGGGAAAATCACAGACCAGTAACTTTCCTCCGCCAGGCAAACTAGGAAAATGTGATCTGTCGATATTAAGTTTCTAATGGACATTGGTTTTAAGCCTACAAATTGTCATACATATATAAGCTTCTTCCGTAATTCTTATTTTAATTCTTGTAGTTTGAATTGTTCTTTCAAAATTATCAATTTTGAAACAAGAAAATAGTCCATCAATTATAAGAGCCAATGAAATGTCGCTATCAGTGCGGAAGAATCTGTAGACGGATGTATAAATACAAGACATCATTCGGTGTGTTATATCTGAAGAAGACAGCGCTAGGATAAGCACGTGATACAAGTCAGCCATCATGAGAGAAATAGTTCATCTTCAAGCCGGCCAGTGCGGGAACCAGATTGGCGCCAAGGTAGGCTGATGCTCGTTACAAAAAAATACAATGATTGAATAGCCAATGTTTTTTAATGGTCAAGCTGATTAAAAGAAATTGACGTGTGATGAAATATTATGTGGAGGCTTTGTATCTTACAACAATAATCACGATGAAGTAATCAATGTGCTAATTAGTTTCTTAATTACAAAGATGATTACCTTTCCTAAGAGAGATGAATGTACGCGATTAACAGCACTTTAAAGTGCAGCTCCCAATTGATACAATTCCAGAAATTATAGATTCATGCTGGTGGAATTTTACAGGAGTTCTACACAATACTGTGTGTGTGTTGCATGTTTCATCCAGTTCATAGAGTCGAAATCCTGAAGGGAGAGAGTGTGTGTATAGCAGATTGAGGCGAGACAATGGAACTACAAACGGCGCTTTACATGACAGACTATTTTAACAAAAATATCAGTTTTGCTCTAAATCACATTGACTTGTCGACAACACGCTCACAAAGGGTTTATGTGATAGTGACAAAGCTAATGGCGTGTAGAATTACCTTTCGTGTTCTGTTAGTTGCAGAGTAACAGTATGTCGTAGTACGACAAGCAACCGATTTAACAGGAGGACAGATTACCTGTCCTAATTCGTGTACATAAACAGGTAGACAGATTACCTGTCCTAGTTCTTGGACATCAACAGGTGGACAGATTACCCGTCTTAGTTCTTGTACATCAACAAGTAGACAGATTACATGTCCTGGTTCGTGTACATCAACACGTGGACAGATTACCTGTCCTAGTTCTTGTACATCAACAGGTAGACAGATTACCTGTCTTAGTTCTTGTACATCAGCAGGTGGACAGATTACCTGTCCTAGTTCGTGTACATCAACAGGTGTACAGATTACCTGTACTAGTTCGTGTACATCAACAGGTGGACAGATTACTGTCCTAGTTCGTGTACATCAACAGATCGACAGATTACCTGTCCTAGTTCTTGGACATCAACAGGTGGACAGATTACCCGTCTTAGTTCTTGTACATCAACAGGTAGACAGATTACCTGTCCTGGTTCGTGTACATCAGCACGTGGACAGATTACCTGTCCTAGTTCTTGTACATCAACAGGTAGACAGATTACCTGTCTTAGTTCTTGTACATCAACAGGTGGACAGATTACCTGTCCTAGTTCGTGTACATCAACAGGTGTACAGTACATCAACAGATCGACAGATTACTGTACAGATCGACAGATTACCTGTCCTAGTTCGTGTACATCAACAGGTAGACAGATTACTGTCCTAGTTCGTGTACATCAACAGGTCGACAGATTACCTGTCCTAGTTCGTGTACATCAACAGGTAGACAGATTACTGTCCTAGTTCGTGTACATCAACAGGTAGACAGATTACTGTCCTAGTTCGTGTACATCAACAGGTAGACAGATTACTGTCCTAGTTCGTGTACATCAACAGGTCGACAGATTACCTGTCCTAGTTCGTGTACATCAACAGGTCGACAGATTACCTGTCCTAGTTCGTGTACATCAACAGGTAGACAGATTACTGTCCTAGTTCGTGTACATCAACAACTGTCCTAGTTTCAACAGATCGACAGATTACCTGTCACAGTTCTAGTGTACATCAACAGGTAGACAGATTACTGTCCTAGTTCGTGTACATCAACAGGTAGACAGATTACTGTCCTAGTTCGTGTACATCAACAGGTCGACAGATTACCTGTCCTAGTTCGTGTACATCAACAGGTAGACAGATTACTGTCCTAGTTCGTGTACATCAACAGGTCGACAGATTACCTGTCCTAGTTCGTGTACATCAACAGGTAGACAGATTACTGTCCTAGTTCGTGTACATCAACAAGTAGACAGATTACTGTCCTAGTTCGTGTACATCAACAGGTCGACAGATTACTGTCCTAGTTCGTGTACATCAACAGGTCGACAGATTACCTGTCCTAGTTCGTGTACATCAACAGGTAGACAGATTACTGTCCTAGTTCGTGTACATCAACAGGTAGACAGATTACTGTCCTAGTTCGTGTACATCAACAGGTCGACAGATTACTGTCCTAGTTCGTGTACATCAACAGGTAGACAGATTACTGTCCTAGTTCGTGTACATCAACAGGTAGACAGATTACTGTCCTAGTTCGTGTACATCAACAGGTAGACAGATTACTGTCCTAGTTCGTGTACATCAACAGGTCGACAGATTACTGTCCTAGTTCGTGTACATCAACAGGTCGACAGATTACTGTCCTAGTTCGTGTACATCAACAGGTCGACAGATTACTGTCCTAGTTCGTGTACATCAACAGGTCGACAGATTACCTGTCCTAGTTCGTGTACATCAACAGGTAGACAGATTACTGTCCTAGTTCGTGTACATCAACAAGTAGATTACCCGTCCTAGTTCTTGTTCAACGTAACTAATGTTAAATGATAAAAGCTCCATTTACCTGGTACAGGTTGATCGCTATCGCATTCGCCTTGTGTGGAATTTGGCGGGAAAAATTTATACTGAGAGACCTAATTCAGTTGATGACGCTACAAACTTGTCTGTAGTGACGTCATTTTCTCTCATTATCTTAGCAGAGTCCACAACACGATTTAATGATGGGAACAACATGCCAGTTTCCTGTTTAAAACCATTTAGTCATAGATGTATTGATCTTTTTCTTTGTAAATTCATGGAAAAGAGAAAAACATACATAAAAAAATAAGATAAGTGGTTGTTATGAGCGGTAAAAAAAAACCCACAAAATTCTTGATCGATTTCTATTTTTCGAAATAAACGTTAGCTGCTCGATTTCAGGAGTCACGTTTACATTTTTCGGTTTGGCATGTTCAGATTGCCCGTATACTTTATAGTAAATTGATTTATCTGTATTAATAATGCTAAATACGTTTGTCGTTTTAATTCAAAAGAGTCGTTCCTTGTCTCTCAGGGAAATGCTGAAAAATTGAAATAATCCGTAAGATACTATAAATCACAGGTTAAGTCGACACGTGCCAAGTTTGTCACTCAGTAGTATCAGAGTCGGAATAACACGTAATTTTAACCGTGTCATATTTATGACGAAGAGCTGGATCTGATCTGATCGATTTTAGAATTCGAGTATTCGCCATGCATTCTGATTGTGACAATATTAGGACACTGAAGAAATCGTTCTACAAACTACAAGGGTTTTACTTGATTTACAGACTTTTTTCATCCAGAGATTCTGACATCTTTTCCAAAGACATCGGTGTCATGTTGGCCTTTCTGTCATAAGTATTTTACAGCTACTTCTCGCTGTACCGACTGTCCAGGCTTACTTTTACAGCCACTTCTCGCTGTACCGAATGTCCAGGCTTACTTTTACAGCCACTTCTCGCTGTACCGAATGTCCAGGCTTACTTTTACAGCCACTTCTCGCTGTACCGAATGTCCAGGCTTACTTTTACAGCCTTTTCTCGCCGTACCGAATGTCCAGGCTTACTTTTACAGCCACTTCACGCTGTACCGAATGTCCAGGCTTACTTTTACAGCCACTTCTCGCCGTACCGAATGTCCAGGCTTACTTTTACAGCCACTTCTCGCCGTACCGAATGTCCAGGCTTACTTTTACAGCCACTTCTCGCCGTACCGAATGTCCAGGCTTACTTTTACAGCCGCTTCTCGCCGTACCGAATGTCCAGGATTACTTTTACAGCCGCTTCTCGCCGTACCGAATGTCCAGGCTTACTTTTACAGCCGCTTCTCGCCGTACCGAATGTCCAGGCCGCTTCTCGCCGTACCGAATGTCCAGGCTTACTTTTACAGCCACTTCTCGCCGTACCGAATGTCCAGGCTTACTTTTACATCCACTTCTCGCCGTACCGAATGTCCAGGCTTACTTTTACAGCCACTTCTCGCCGTACCGAATGTCCAGGCTTACTTTTACAGCCACTTCTCGCTGTACCGAATGTCCAGGCTTACTTTTACAGCCACTTCTCGCTGTACCGAATGTCCAGGCTTACTTTTACAGCCACTTCTCGCTGTCGCTGTACCGAATGTCCAGGCTTACTTTTACATCCACTTCTCGCTGTACCGAATGTCCAGGCTTACTTTTACAGCCACTTCTCGCTGTACCGAATGTCCAGGCTTACTTTTACAGCCACTTCTCGCTGTACCGAATGTCCAGGCTTACTTTTACAGCCACTTCTCGCTGTACCGAATGTCCAGGCTTACTTTTACAGCCACTTCTCGCTGTACCGAATGTCCAGGCTTACTTTTACAGCCACTTCTCGCTGTACCGAATGTCCAGGCTTAATTTTACAGCCGCTTCTCGCTGTACCGAATGTCCAGGCTTACTTTTACAGCCACTTCTCGCTGTACCGAATGTCCAGGCTTACTTTTACAGCCACTTCTCGCTGTACCGAATGTCCAGGATTACTTTTAATTTGTAGGTACCTGGCGTTTTTTGTTTTGATTGTAGATCTAATTCACCACTTTTATCATTATTCCTCTGTGTTGAATATTTAATGATCCATAAGCCAAGTGTACTGGCGCCATTAAGTACAGACCTGTCTCTCGAGGGCAACACCAAGTACATTGTATATACATATACCTACATCGGAAAATCAATATAATTTGTAACCTGGCACCATGTCGTATGATACATACTGGGTTTAGACCAGGCGTCTAGGACTCTGTAACTGGGAGATTGGTTCAATTTCCATGTTGCTGTTATGTATCACAGTTTACCAGAAATTCGGTATTGACGTTTTTCTATGAAATTTCCGGAGTAAAATAAAAGAAATAATGAAATCGGCGTGACTAGAGACTATAGGAATGTTTCCTTAGATTTCCAGCTACCTTCTTCCATTTTGGTCACAATTTTATGTGTATTGGTTACGTCACCAGTCATCTAAATCATGACAGAATGTGATAAAAGAGTATTTGGTAATATTGTTCCTACTTCAGAATGATAAGGTTCTCATCAAATTAAGAATTTCAGTTTTTACAACAATTGCGAAACAGGCTTTAAGCTTTTATGAATCCTTCTTGTTGGCCCG
The DNA here is from genome assembly GCF_031769215.1 of Ylistrum balloti. Taxonomy (NCBI): domain Eukaryota; kingdom Metazoa; phylum Mollusca; class Bivalvia; order Pectinida; family Pectinidae; genus Ylistrum; species Ylistrum balloti. The sequence goes on from NW_026782192.1 coordinate 551,711, forward strand.
GGTGGAAGCGCCAAGAAGTACCTGGCGAGAACCCACGTGGTCGGGCAGAGGATCACCATCTCTTTTTACGTCCGTGCCGAGAATCGAACCCCCGGACGCCTAGGTGAAAGGCGATATTCCAGAGATTACGATCTGTTTCGTTCTCTGCACCCTGGAACATTCCCTGGCAAAATTAAAGACACAAGTGTAGTAACTTAATGGTCTATTACGGATTCCGGGAGAAAAACACTGACGAATCACAGACTGATACGCTCCTTTCAAAGCTAGTACAATAAACCGTTGTGCGACCCCGAGATTCGTTTGATGTCCATCAAAGGATCAACCTAGTCTTCTTGTCTTATCCTCAAGGTGTTGCACATGAAATCATCAGTTTTGCCATAAACTGTTCCATGGGTGCTGAGAGTGAAAGTGATCGTAACCCCCGGAGTATCTAGGATCGTTCCGCGGGTGTTGAGAGTGAAAGTGATCGTTAACCCTGGAGTATCGAGGATGGTTTCAGGGGTGTAGAGAGTGAAAGTGATTGTTAACCCTGGAGTATCGACGATGGTTCCACGGGTGCTGAGATTGAAAGTGATCGTTACCCCTGGAGTATCGACGATGGTTCCACGGGTGATGAGAGTGAAAGTGATCGTTAACCCTGGAGTATCGACGATGGTTCCGCGGGTGCTGAGAGTGAAAGTGATTGTTAACCCTGGAGTATCGACGATGGTTCCACGGATGCTGAAATTGAAAGTGATCGTAACCCCTGGAGTATCGAGGATGGTTTCAGGCGTGTAGAGAGTGAAAGTGATCGTTACCCCTGGAGTATCGAGGATGGTGAACCTCTTAGGTTCCAACACTTTCTTCCCTTGGCACTGCTGACAAGTCCTAGAAGGACTTGGCTCTGATTCTGAATTTGTATTGAAATATAATTTTCACTTGTCTGTAATGAACAATGTTTGAATGCACGAGATAACGACGTGATCTCGTCAAAAAAGTAAATATTCATTTAGACGTGCTAAATCGCCTTCAGTAATTGTATATTAGCAGACTCATTTAGACGTGCTCTATCGCCTTCAGTAATTGTATATTAGTTGATCATTAGTTTTATATTAGCAGACTCATTTAGATATGCTAAATCGCTCTTAGTACTGTTATATTAGCAGACACATTTAGACGTGCTAAATCGCACACGGTACTTTTATATTAGCAGACTCATTTAGACGTGCTCAATCGCCCACGGTACTTTTATATTAGCAGACTCATTTAGACGTGCTAAATCGCCTTCAGTAGATTTATATTAGCAGACTCATTTAGATAGCGATTATATTCATCATATTTTACAACGGCTGGAAAATATTAACTCGATGGTACATTAGGACAAGGGTAGTATTTCATTTGCATGTATCTATCCTTAGTCAGGGGTAACGCTCATTCAAACAATACACTGGTTTTCTTTCTAGTTCTGGGAGGTTATTTCTGATGAACACGGAATTGACCCCACCGGTACATACCATGGAGATTCTGACCTTCAGTTAGAGAGGATCAACGTGTACTACAATGAAGCTACAGGTAGGTAGGACAATGTCATCCTTCCAGTAGAAAAAGATAAAAACTTTACACCAGACAATGGCTTTTATAACGGCCAGTATCTATAGCAACCCAGTCATTAGGGACAGTGCAGCACATCTGGTCGATTTTACTTACTAGGTCCATAGTCCAAGTTGTTTAACATAAGGAAAATTTGACGGAGGATGACCAAAAGTGTTTACGATTTCACATTGTGCCCTAGTCATTTGTTGTGTATATGACAAACACACACATAAGAGGCACGTGTCTTCCTTTTATTAAAGTGTTGAAAAACAATAACATGTTTTATTGCTGATAAACAATATAAAAAAGGACAAAAACATTCAAAGACACAAACACTTATTAATACCAATAGTCCTAAATCTTCTGTCTGTAACACCGTATCAGGTCACGTTTGACCGATATTCCTAAACCTTCTGTCTGTAACACTGTATCAGGTCTCGTTTGACCATTGTTCCTAAACCTTCTGTCTGTAACACTGTGCCAGATCTCGTTTGACCGATGTTCCTAAACCTTCTGTCTGTAACACTGTACTAGATCTCGTTTGACCAATGTTCCTAAACCTTCTGTCTGTAACACTGTATCAGGTCTCGTTTGACCGATGTTCCTAAACCTTCTGTCTGTAACACTGTATCAGGTCACATTTGACCGATGCTCATAAACATGGAATCAATTCTGATGCACAAATTTTCGTTTTTTTCAGGTGGTAAATATGTTCCCCGAGCTGTCTTGGTTGATCTGGAGCCCGGAACCATGGACTCCGTCAGATCTGGTCCTTTCGGACAAATCTTCCGACCAGACAACTTTGTGTTCGGACAGAGTGGTGCTGGAAACAACTGGGCTAAGGGACATTACACAGAAGGTGCTGAGCTTGTAGACTCTGTTCTTGATGTTGTTCGTAAAGAATCAGAGAGCTGTGATTGTCTTCAGGGATTCCAGCTTACACATTCTCTTGGTGGCGGTACCGGCTCAGGAATGGGAACACTCCTCATCTCCAAAATCCGCGAAGAATACCCCGACAGGATCATGAACACCTTCTCAGTTGTACCATCTCCTAAGGTAGGTGCTTACACTTGGAAACACTGTCGTTAAATTTCATATCCGATTTATTTACAATTTGATCTAGGTAATTTTTCTAACTCAATATTTTTGAACAGGTATCAGATACCGTGGTCGAACCATACAACGCCACCCTGTCCGTCCACCAACTTGTAGAAAACACAGATGAAACCTACTGTATCGACAACGAGGCTCTTTACGACATCTGCTTCCGTACCCTCAAGCTGACCACACCCACATACGGTGACTTGAACCATCTCGTCTCCGCCACCATGTCCGGAGTCACCACCTGTCTCCGATTCCCTGGTCAACTGAACGCCGATCTCCGTAAATTGGCTGTCAACATGGTTCCCTTCCCCCGTCTCCATTTCTTCATGCCTGGTTTCGCTCCTCTTACATCTCGTGGTAGCCAGCAGTACAGGGCTCTTACCGTTCCAGAACTGACCCAACAGATGTTCGACGCCAAGAACATGATGGCTGCCTGTGATCCTCGTCACGGACGTTATCTGACGGTTGCTGTTGTCTTTCGCGGTCGTATGTCCATGAAAGAGGTTGACGAGCAGCTCCTGAACGTCCAGAACAAGAACAGCAGCTACTTTGTTGAATGGATCCCTAACAACACAAAGATTGCTGTCTGTGACATTCCGCCACGTGGTCTCAAGATGTCTGGTACCTTCATTGGTAACAGCACCGCCATCCAGGAGCTCTTCAAGCGTGTCTCTGAGCAGTTCACCGCTATGTTCCGTCGTAAGGCTTTCTTGCATTGGTACACTGGAGAGGGTATGGACGAGATGGAGTTCACAGAGGCCGAATCCAACATGAACGACTTGGTTTCCGAGTACCAACAGTACCAGGATGCTACAGCAGACGAGGAAGGAGAATTTGATGACGAGGAACAAGATGATGAGACATAAGTTTGCTATTAGAAATGAACATACGTGGAAAGATTCTCATACTAAACATTGCTTTGGCCAACGCTTGTAAGAAATATGGGGGAAAAACCCTGACAATCACTTGTGTAATATGACATGTATTTCGGAACAACTTTTGATATTTGATGAATAAAACTTTTAACAATAATTGTAATCACGACCAATGTTGGAAAATAATGATGCCATTCTGTAGAACTCTAGAAGTAGTGTTTAATCTCAGACATTTTAATGTAGGAGTATTCCCCACACTGATCTTCTCCACACTTCCTGCGTTTTAGACGTTTGTTACACTTCAAATCTGACGACTGGTGATTACAAGAACGAGCTGCTAGAGAGAATCCATACTGGCTTATCTCTTACTGGTGTATGTTTAATGTGATATCACAAATGATAGAACAAAACCAGTCGCTGCTAATATAACTTTATTTAATTCAAATGATAATATTTTTCATAAAAAAGGGGAAACTTTTTACCGTTAAGTTCTCAAAACACCTATTATATGAACACTGAAAAAATCAACATAGCTACTTTTCACGTTTTAGCAGACACAGAAAAACCTGAAATATGGGTATTAAGATATAATTTCGGTAAGTCGTAAAGTAATGCATGAATTCTTCTGGTGTTTTAGTTTCATAAGACACGCGAACAAATGCTTATATATCATACATTAGCCATGGCATCGATGTTTTGAATGTTGGTCGGTGTGATAACACCGTCACGTGATCTACATAATATTCAGTGTGATAACACCGTCACGTGATCTACATAATATTCAGTGTGATAACACCGTCACGTGATCTACATAATATTCAGTGAAATAACACCATCACGTGATCTACATAATATTCAGTGTGATAACACCGTCACGTGATCCACATAATATTCAGTGTAATAACACCATCACGTGATCTACATAATATTCAGTGTGATAACACCGTCACGTGATCTACATAATATTCAGTGTAATAACACCGTCACGTGATCTACATAATATTCAGTGTAATAACACCGTCACGTGATCTACATCATATTCAGTGTAATAACACCGTCACGTGATCTACATCATATTCAGTGTAATAACACCGTCACGTGATCTTCCCTTGCTTTAGGGTAGTTCACCTTTATCTACCCGAGAATGATATTCTTGATTCTCTATCCCGGAATTTTGCTTTAGACGTTCTCATGTTTCTCCTTCCTAAACTTAGATGATGGTCCTTTTTTAACCAGCATTTACATAGTGAATGCCAGTAGAATGTGAATATATACCCCGTTATGTTGTCTGTATAAGTTCTATTACATAATTCCCAGATAACATTATGTGTGACACATACGTTATGTTCTACAGTTTTTAGTTCAAGAAACTATTAACTATCCGGACACGGATTATAAGTCTCGCATTCAGATTCCGTACATTTGTTTAATTTCCGGAACTAATATTTAACGGTGTTTACCACTCAGATATTTCACGAAAATAAAGTTTGAACATGTCTATGGACTAGTGTCACGATATACAGGCATAACAGATATTTTCCGAGATTTTCATTCACTGTAGAAATGTTCACTAGTTATGTAATTTCACGCTATCTGTATTAACCGCGAATACAGTGAAATTAAATCCCGACGAATATTTACCAATTAAACAGTAATTGAATAAATATGGCGAGATTCATAGTAGAACTCTAAACTACGTGTGAAGCTAGAGAGGATCTCATGAAAGGTTGTGTGCTGATCGATAGATCCATTACATCTACCATTCTGTACTAATCGATAGATCCATTGCATCTACCATTCTGTACTGATCGATAGATCCATTGTATCTACCATTCTGTACTGATCGATAGATCCATTGTATCTACCATTCTGTACTGATCGATAGATCCATTGTATCTACCATTCTGTACTGATCGATAGATCCATTGTATCTACCATTCTGTACTGATCGATAGATCCATTGTATCTACCATTCTGTACTGATCGATAGATCCATTGTATCTACCATTCTGTACTGATCGATAGATCCATTGTATCTACCATTCTGTACTGATCGATAGATCCATTGCATCTACCATTCTGTACTGATCGATAGATCCATTGTATCTACCATTCTGTACTGATCGATAGATCCATTGTATCTACCATTCTGTACTGATCGACAGATCCATTGTATCTACCATTCTGTACTGACCGATAGATCCATTGCATCTACCATTCTGTAAAATAAGGGAAATGTCGACATGTAAACAGAAATTCAAAATCAATGAAATGATGACGGAATATAAGTTGGACCTTTACCAGGAGATTTATCAAAATAAAAAGAAAGGGACCATAAGCTTCCTAATGGTCAGCGTCATCGGCTTCACTGGGCCTATGTAAAGTATGTCTTGTTCTCAAACTGGGAATCAGAATAAGGCCTTGAAATATTCAATCAACTTCGACATGTTAGCACCGTAAAATTGGGTAGCGAGGTTAATATTTTTGAAAAATAGTATGTTCATCATAGGGAAATTCAATGAGTTTTTATCTCTTTTTTATCAACTTTATCAAATTCTATATTTGTATTGAAATGTGCTATTCTTACGTGAGTCTTTTGTTAAGTCATCCTTTCATAGGTAAAATACAGAGTAACAAAAGAGTGATATGTTCAGTGTTTAAGCAACCGTCGGTAACACGTTATATGTGGGATTATTACAAATCTGTGGACATAAAATATCCATTCACAAGGATTAAAGCACAGAGAAGAACATGGGAGTAACACATTTACCTTGTGTTTAAATAGTAACAGACCTATCTCAGAATAATCAATTACAATATCCCTGCATCCTCACCCTATCGTGTTTACAGACAGAAAACTATATACCTGTCAGTGTTACATCATCTATAGTACCAAACACCTTCCACACAGAACACTATATACCTATCAGTGTTACATCATCATCTATAGTACCAAACACCTTCCACACAGAACACTATATACCTATCAGTGTTACATCATCATCTATAGTACCAAACACCTTCCACACAGAACACTATATACCTATCAGTGTTACATCATCATCTATAGTACCAAACACCTTCCACACAGAACACTATATACCTATCAGTGTTACATCATCATCTATAGTACCAAACACCTTCCACACAGAACACTATATACCTATCAGTGTTACATCATCATCTATAGTACCAAACACCTTCCACACAGAACACTATATACCTATCAGTGTTACATCATCATCTATAATACCAAACACCTTCCACACAGAACACTATATACCTATCAGTGTTACATCATCATCTATAGTACCAAACACCTTCCACACAGAATATACCTATCAGTGTTACATCATCTTCTAGTACCAAACACCTTCCACACAGAACACTATATACCTATCAGTGTTACATCATCATCTATAGTACCAAACACCTTCCACACAGAACACTATATACCTATCAGTGTTACATCATCATCTATAGTACCAAACTATATACCTTCCACACAGTATAACACTATATACCTATCAGTGTTACATCATCATCTATAGTACCAAACACCTTCCACACAGAACACTATATACCTATCAGTGTTACATCATCATCTATAGTACCAAACACCTTCCACACAGAACACTATATACCTATCAGTGTTACATCATCATCTATAGTACCAAACACCTTCCACACAGAACTATATACTATATACCTATCAGTGTTACATCATCATCATCATCTATATACCAAACACCTTCCACACAGAACACTATATACCTATCAGTGTTACATCATCATCTATAATACCAAACACCTTCCACACAGAACACTATATACCTATCAGTGTTACATTATCATCTGTATACCTCTATATAGCTATATACCTATCAGTGTTACATCATCATCTGTATACCTCTATATAACTATATACCTATCAGTGTTACATCATCATCTGTATACCTCTATATAACTATATACCTATCAGTGTTACATCATCTGTATACCTCTATATAACTATATACCTATCAGTGTTACATTATCATCTGTATACCTCTATATAGCTATATACCTATCAGTGTTACATCATCATCTGTATACCTCTATATAACTATATACCTATCAGTGTTACATCATCATCTATAGTACCAAACACCTTCCACACAGAACACTATATACCTATCAGTGTTACATCATCATCTATATACCTCTATATAACATCATCTATATACCTATCATACCTCTATATACCTCTATATACCTATCAGTGTTACATCATCATCTGTATACCTCTATATAACTATATACCTATCAGTGTTACACATCATCTGTATACCTCTATATAACTATATACCTATCAGTGTATACCTCTATATACTATATACCTATCATCTGTATACCTCTATATAACTATATACCTATCAGTGTTACATCATCATCTATATACCTCTATATAACTATATACCTATCAGTGTTACATCATCTATATCTGTATACCTCTATATAACTATATACCTATCAGTGTTACATCATCATCTGTATACCTCTATATAACTATATACCTATCAGTGTTACATCATCTGTATACCTCTATATAACTATATACCTATCAGTGTTACATCATCATCTGTATACCTCTATATAACTATATACCTATCAGTGTTACATCATCATCTGTATACCTCTATATAACTATATAACTATATACCTATCAGTGTTACATCATCATCTGTATACCTCTATATAACTATATACCTATCAGTGTTACATCATCATCTGTATACCTCTATATAACTATATACCTATCAGTGTTACATCATCATCTGTATACCTCTATATAACTATATACCTATCAGTGTTACATCATCATCTGTATACCTCTATATAACTATATACCTATCAGTGTTACATCATCATCTGTATACCTCTATATAACTATATACCTATCAGTGTTACATCATCATCTGTATACCTCTATATAACTATATACCTATCAGTGTTACATCATCATCTGTATACCTCTATATAACTATATACCTATCAGTGTTACATCATCTGTATACCTCTATATAACTATATACCTATCAGTGTTACATCATCCTCTATATACCTCTATATAACTATATACCTATCAGTGTTACATCATCATCTATATACCTCTATATAACTATATACCTATCAGTGTTACATCATCCTCTATATACCTCTATATAACTATATACCTATCAGTGTTACATCATCCTCTATATACCTCTATATAACTATATACCTATCAGTGTTACATCATCATCTGTATACCTCTATATAACTATATACCTATCAGTGTTACATCATCTGTATACCTCTATATAACTATATACATCATCATCTGTATACCTCTATATAACTATATACCTATCAGTGTTACATCATCTGTATACCCCTATGTAACTATATACCTATAAGTGTTACATCATCATCTGTATACCTCTATATAACTATATACCTATCAGTGTTACATCATCATCTGTATACCTCTATATAACTATATACCTATCAGTGTTACATCATCATCTGTATACCTCTATATAACTATATACCTATCAGTGTTACATCATCCTCTATATACCTCTATATAACTATATACCTATCAGTGTTACATCATCATCTGTATACCTCTATATAACTATATACCTATCAGTGTTACATCATCATCTGTATACCTCTATATAACTATATACCTATCAGTGTTACATCATCATCTGTATACCTCTATATAACTATATACCTATCAGTGTTACATCATCATCTATACACCTCTATATAACTATATACTTATCAGTGTTCTGTGTCTGACGTATACTTAGATGTACTGACAGTGGAAGAATATATTTAGTAGAAAACGAGAGTTAACAGACCACAAGGAGGATCAAAAAACAAGAAATTACCAACATGTCAATGTTATCATAATCCAACCTCAAATTCAATCAGACTAGGACAAAATATGAACAAAAGCAAGATTTACACGGAGACTCTTTTTAATACCCGATTGTTGAGATGTTGTGAAAAATTCGGCATTAAATTCATTAATCTCGGAAAACGAACGAGTAAAGCGAGTTTCTATCTTATCATTTATTGGTATACAATAATATTGTGTCTGACGATCGGTAAATCTTCCTCTGTTATCGTACTGTATTGTCTGTTGTCCTGATTTCAACGACACGTCGACAAATTATTACATAAACCAATTGAAGATATTTGCTGCATAACGCACTTGCTATGTGATGATAGATTTCGGCTTTGGAGAGAGTTTATTTCAAAACGACGATCACAAGGTAGGTGGTTGAGATGTCAAAGTGTTGGTGTGATTCTCTCGGCGATTAATCATTTGTCTGTACAATGAGTGTGAAACAATTTCCGTTGGTGAAAAAATGTATATATCCCTGGTTGTTCATCACTTTTGTTACTTATCACTAACTTAGGTCTGTCTGCCTCTTTGGCACGATACCAACGTTAACAAAACAATCATCTACAAGACAAAAACTAGAGTCTTAATCAATAAGTGTTTACTATGTTTTGTCTAGCAGGCCTCATTCGTCACGTGACCTGAAGGTTAGACAGCGTGGAATAATGAATTGATCAGGTAATTTATTGTGATACTGGGAAATCGTCAACCATGGTTAAAACGATTTACTCCTCAGACTTGAAGAAAGGCAGAGAACGAAGATGTGAGAGAGTTTTGAATAAAATTCGAAAACAGAATAAGAAAAATGTCGAGGGATTTTACACAGAATTCAAAAGAGGATACAGTCATGTTAAAGTTGTCAGTGTATTTTAAGGTCAAGTGTCAATCATTTTCTACATAGGTATGTTTACGTTAATCATTACTGTTATGATGTAAATTTGTCAACAAAACATGAATATAAACTCAAATTTTCACCTGAATTTAAACTTTGTCCACGTCACAGGGGAATTAACTTCGATCCGAGTCATTTCAAAAGATGGTAAATCTGACCGTCTGGATGGACGTAATTCACGTGATATACCAGAATATTAAACTTTGTCAGTATAGTTTCACTCTCACTTTTTACCCTTAACTGTGTTAATGTTATACTCCCTTATGATCAGATAAGGAGCAAACATGTCTAGTGTAAAGACTAGTTATCTCCCTTGAGTCGTTTGTCTCAATGTTAGTTTTGATGTTTTAGGTTTTTCACTAAACATTATCAGTGTTCAGTGATGTTTCCCACGTGAGTTTTTAATGTCTGCTGCTATTTCTATCTAATCTTTTGTCCTTTTTTATGATTTTTACTGATATTCTTAGTTCCTGCAAACTCAACTATTTTTCGTAGTTGTATGTAACATATCAATACCGCAGTAAAATCTTAAATTAAAAGAATACTCAATCAACCATGATTAGCAGTGCGTATTTTGATAAGATATTGTCACGAAGACAATCGACTAACTAGATTAAATTCTGTTTTCTGAAGTCTTTTTAACACTAAGTTACTTTTGCTTCTCATACTGGGAAAGATACCTGTGCCACTTGATCCAAAGTGGAAAAAAAACTCCATAGTTTTATTATGTAAGCATTGAAAGGATTTCAGATGGCATTCATAGGCATGTTAATGCCAACATGATAATGGCATTTCAATGAGGATTTGTCCTCATCCAGTACCTATCGATAATGCCGATGAGTGCTAACTAAAAGCTGCACAATGCTTATATTTCCATTTGGAATTATCTTTTTGATGCAATAAGACAAGACAGCCTCGGTTTGTTTACTTGTAACATTTCTACACCACTGGCAGTTTATGGGCTTATAATACACAACGGACATTGTAACAGTAACATACAATGGTAGATATTTATGGAGAAAACTCGTGGTGATATTTAGATGAAACTATCGCCCTCTTTTCGTTCGGTTTGTAACTGAATTCTTCAATATTCAAACTACGATCAAATAAGTTACAAAACACAACATAGTCGTATAGTTTATTTCGTTGATGTTACACCAAAATAAACGTGTCTAGGTTACACCAAAATAAACATGTCTAGGTTAATCCAAAATAAACATGTCTAGGTTAATCCAATTTTAATTCGTCTTCTTGTTATAAAGCTTTGTAATAAGAAGGAATATTCATTTATGAAAGATCAACTGTTCCTTTTTATCTCTTATTGTTTAGTGTGATCATATGTGGTTTGTCCCTCTTCCTCCTCTTCCTCGTCATACTCTCCCTCCTCCTCTGCGGTGGCATCCTGGTACTGTTGGTACTCGGACACCAAGTCGTTCATGTTGGATTCGGCCTCTGTGAACTCCATCTCGTCCATACCCTCTCCAGTGTACCAATGCAAGAAAGCCTTACGACGGAACATAGCGGTGAACTGCTCAGAGACACGCTTGAAGAGCTCCTGGATGGCGGTGCTGTTACCAACGAAGGTACCAGACATCTTGAGACCACGTGGTGGGATGTCACAGACAGCGGTCTTCACGTTGTTGGGGATCCATTCAACAAAGTAGCTGCTGTTCTTGTTTTGAACATTCAACATCTGTTCATCCACTTCCTTCATGGACATACGTCCACGGAACATGGCGGCGACGGTCAGATAACGTCCATGACGAGGATCACAGGCAGCCATCATGTTCTTGGCGTCGAACATCTGTTGGGTCAGCTCTGGAACGGTAAGAGCCCTGTACTGCTGGCTACCACGAGATGTAAGAGGAGCGAAACCAGGCATGAAGAAATGGAGACGGGGGAAGGGAACCATGTTGACAGCCAATTTACGGAGATCGGCGTTCAGTTGACCAGGGAATCGGAGACAGGTGGTGACTCCGGACATGGTGGCGGAGACGAGATGGTTCAAGTCACCGTATGTGGGTGTGGTCAGCTTGAGGGTACGGAAGCAGATGTCGTAAAGAGCTTCGTTGTCGATACAGTAGGTCTCATCAGTATTCTCAACAAGTTGGTGGACGGAGAGGGTGGCGTTGTATGGCTCAACCACGGTGTCCGACACCTGCAAGAGAAAAATTGTTCAGTTTAATTGAGATGAAATTAAAGCTCGTTGGACTTTCTTTGTTTTAATATTGCGGGATATCACTGGAATCTCTTATTAAACTAAATTACACGCACTACCTTGTGTTGATTCATCACTACTGTGCTGAAGGACACAACTTACAACTTACATAGCTTGGATTTTGAGCTTGTTGTTTCCTACTACGGTGCTATGGATTATAGTATGAAAAAGGAAACAATATCTTGAACTAAAATCAAAATAACTCAAACGTTGTAAACTGGACTGAAGTCAATTATATTTATTTACTCAGATTTTAACTCTAAGGTATATATTTACCTTGGGTGATGGTACAACAGAGAAGGTGTTCATGATTCTGTCGGGGTATTCTTCACGGATTTTGGAGATGAGGAGTGTTCCCATTCCAGAGCCGGTACCGCCACCAAGAGAATGTGTAAGCTGGAATCCTTGGAGACAATCACAGCTCTCTGCTTCTTTTCGTACTACATCAAGGACAGAGTCTACAAGCTCAGCACCTTCTGTGTAATGTCCCTTAGCCCAGTTGTTTCCAGCACCACTCTGTCCGAACACAAAGTTGTCTGGTCGGAAGATCTGTCCGAAAGGACCAGACCTGACAGAGTCCATGGTTCCGGGCTCCAGATCAACCAAGACAGCTCGGGGAACATATTTACCACCTGTAAAAAAAAGAGAATTAGTGAATTAGAATTAATTCCATTGTTAGCCTATATTTCCATTTTTTAAGAATCATGCTGTCGTGTTTCGAAATATCAAGAATTACCGAAATTATTTTAAAATATTACACATCTCAAACTATTGGGGGGTCTGGGGGTTCGGGGAACATATTTGCCCCCTGCACATGAAATAAACATGTCTAAAACTGCCGAAAAGTTAAGACTTTCTTTTGTTTTTCAGGTCCCAAACTCGTTACATTTTGCGACACAGGTGTGTTGTGTAAGAACATATAAGATTTTATTAAATATATAAGACAATGTTTCTAAACTAACAGGAAAGTAAAGTGAAGCTGTCAATCCCTTATATTTCGTTGTTACTTTATTTCGTGGACAAACCTCTTGAAAAAAATCGCGAATACATTATTCTGCAAACGATGATATAGAAATGACTATAAATTCGCTGATGATAAGATATTAGATATATCGGTAACCGAATTAGCAAGGACGTCATCCAGAGTTACTTTTCATACAAATAATCGCTAAGGATTTCAATTCGCAATCGACTCTCCTCACGTATTAATACAAAAATAAATCTTACGCGAAATATATATGTTTTGCAGTATATTTCCATGAAGTTCCTGTCATGTGCTTATGCCCGACGTCTTTCCTCAGTTTTCTGATATATATTTTGCGATGATTTAACTGTGATCTAGTCACCCTAGTCGTTACCCCAGTCGTTCTCTAGTCGTCACCCTAGCCGTCGCCCTAGTCGTTACCCCAGTCGTTCTCTAGCCGTCACCCTAGTCGTTCTCTAGCTGTCGCCCCAGTCGTTCTCTAGTCGTCGCCCCAGTCGTTCTCTAGTCGTCACCCTAGTCGTCGCCCTAGTCGTTACCACAGTCGTTCTCTAGCCGTCACCCTAGTCGTTCTCTAGCTGTCGCCCCAGTCGTTCTCTAGTCGTCGCCCCAGTCGTTCTCTAGTCGTTACCCCCGTCGTTACCCTAGTCGTTACCCTAGTCGTCACCCTAGCCGTCGCCCTAGTCGTTCTCTAGCCGTCACCCCAGTCGTTCTCTAGCCGTCACCCTAGTCGTTCTCTAGCTGTCGCCCCAGTCGTTCTCTAGTCGTCGCCCCAGTCGTTCTCTAGTCGTCACCCTAGTCGTTACCCCAGTTGTTCTCTAGCCGTCACCCTAGTCGTTCTCTAGCCGTCGCCCTAGTCATTACCACAGTCGTTCTCTAGTCGTCACCCTAGTCGTCACCATAGCCGTCGCCCTAGTCGTCACCCCAGTCGTTCTCTAGTCGTTCTCTAGCTGTCGCCCCAGTCGTTCTCTAGTCGTCGCCCCAGTCGTTCTCTAGTCGTCACCCTAGTCGTTACCCCAGTTGTTCTCTAGCCGTCACCCTAGTCGTTCTCTAGCCGTCGCCCTAGTCATTACCCCAGTCGTTCTCTAGCCGTCACCCTAGTCGTTACCCCAGTCGTTCTGAAGCCGTCATCCTAGTCGTTCTCTAGCTGTCGCCCCAGTCGTTCTCTAGTCGTCGCCCCAGTCGTTCTCTAGTCGTCACCCTAGTCGTTACCCCAGTTGTTCTCTAGCCGTCACCCTAGTCGTTCTCTAACCGTCACCCTAGTCGTTACCCCAGTCGTTCTCTAGCCGTCGCCCTAGTCGTTACCCCAGCTGTTTTCTAGCCGTCGCCCTAGTCGTTACCCCAGTCGTTCTGAAGCCGTCACCCTAGTCGTTCTCTAGCTGTCGCCCCAGCCGCTCTAGCTGTCATCCTAGTCGTTACTCAAGTCGTTCTCTAGTCGTTACCCCAATCGTTCTCTAGTCGTTACCCCAGTCGTTCTCTAGCCGTCACCCTAGTCGTTCTCTAGCCGTCACCCTAGTCGTTACCCCAGTCGTTCTCTCGCCGTCGCCCTAGTCGTTACCCCAGTCGTTCTCTAGTCGTCGCCCTAGTCGTTACCCCAGTCGTTCTCTAGCCGTCACCCTAGTCGTTCTCTAGCCGTCACCCCAATCGTTCTCTAGTCGTCGCCCTAGTCGTTACCTCAGTTGTTCTCTAGTCGTCACCCTAGTCGTTACCTCAGTCGTGCTCTAGCCGTCGCCCTAGTCGTTACCCCAGTCGTTCTCTAGCCGTCACCCCTGTCGTTCTCTAGTCGTCATCCTAGTCGTTACCTCAGTCGTTCTCTAGTCGTCGCCCCAGTTGTTCTCTAGTCGTCGCCCTAGTCGTTACCTCAGTCGTTCTCTAGCCGTCATCCTAGTCGTTACCCCAGTTGTTCTCTAGCCGTCGCCCTAGTCGTTACCCCAGTCGTTCTCTAGCCGTCACCCCTGTCGTTCTCTAGTCGTCATCCTAGTCGTTACCTCAGTCGTTCTCTAGTCGTCGCCCCAGTCGTTACCTCAGTCGTTCTCTAGCCGTCATCCTAGTCGTTACCCCAGTTGTTCTCTAGTCGTCGTCCTAGTCATTACCCCAGTTGTTCTCTAGTCGTCGTCCTAGTCATTCTCTCGCCGTTGCCCTAGTGGTCACCCTAGTCGTTCTCTAGTCGTCACCGTAGTCGTTACCCTACATAAGCGAACTATCATTGACATTCTGACATACCTCAGGTGTCCATGCTTGACATAAGAGAACTATCATTGAGATTTGGACATACTTCAGAAGTCGATTTCTTTTCTAGTTTATCAGAATGAAAGTAATCATTACTGGTTTCCTATCCAAAAGCATGAGCTCCATATCGTAATATAGACATAAAATATGTGATGAGACGAAACATACCTGTGGCTTCATTGAAATACACGTTGATCCTCTCTAACTGAAGGTCAGAATCTCCGTGGTATGTACCGGTAGGGTCAATTCCGTGTTCATCAGAAATGACCTCCCAGAACTGGAAAATAAATTGAACGACATCCATTTCAAATCCATCACAACAATACCAACATGTCAACATAATCATAATCCAAACTTAAATTCTATAAAACTAGGTCAATAACAAGAAAATACCAACATGTCAACATAATCATATTCCAAACTCAAATTACATAAAACTAGGGCAAAATATGAACAGAGAAAAGATTTACACGGAAACTGGTGATAAAGTACAAGTCAGATAAGACCAGGTGTTCCGGAAGAGTAAGCGACTTCTGCTTCATCAACGACACCCGCCATGGAGATCCATGATAAGTAATGTCACATTCTCAAACGAGAATAAGGTATACAGCAACGGGACTCACAGGCAAACTAACGAGCATCAAACACGCCCATCTTCATATCACATTAATTTTTTGGTTTTTTCCCAATGAGATCACTATCATCTTTTGAAATATTGTGTTACGAGTTTGTCCGTCAGTTGACGACTTCCTGCATGGAAATCGTGATAATGGGAACAGGTTCTCGAATATCGAATCAACTTCGGTTTGTAAACCCAATCTCTCAAAACAGCAAAATAAAGGCATTGAATTTCAAGAAAATCTGAAATCAAACTCCTAATCGAAGAAAATATGGCAAAATATATAAATCACGTGCACGGCTTTTTATTTTTAAACAATATTTGGAATGATAATGGATTATATTAAGAATGCCATTCTTCCTTAATCAGTTAGAAGTAACAAGTAAAAAGCATAAAATGAAAAGAACTGTTGTTGCTGGTGTTAGTTGTACTGATAACAAGACGTATACAGGGGGCGCTTGTTGTCTCCTATAGATGTAGGTGTCTACCTTATACAAGGTATATATCAAAGATTAACTCCAGTATACGGGTCATGTACAACCCTTAGTTTACATTTTATATGTTCTATATCATAAACCTTAATGTCTTATACAGCATCTAGCAAGACATCATTAAGATCAGCATCCTAACTATACAAAATTTATAAATATCTGTGATGTACAATTTCTCGTTATAAATATCTGTGATGTATAATTTCTCGTTATAAATATCTGTGATGTATAATTTCTCGTTATAAATATCTGTGATGTATAACTTCTCGTTATAAATATCTGTAATGTACAATTTCTCGTTATAAATATCTGTGATGTATAATTTCTCGTTATAAATATCTGTGATGTATAACTTCTCGTTATAAATATCTGTGATGTACAATTTCTCGTTATAAATATCTGTGATGTATAATTTCTCGTTATAAATATCTGTGATGTATAATTTCTCGTTATAAATATCTGTGATGTATAACTTCTCATTATAAATATCTGTGATGTACAACTTCTCGTTATAAATATCTGTGATGGATAATTTATCGTTATAAATATCTGTGATGTATAATTTCTCGTTATAAATATCTGTGATGTATAACTTCTCGTTATAAATATCTGTGATGTATAACTTCTCGTTATAAATATCTGTGATGTACAATTTCTCGTTATAAATATCTGTGATGTATAACTTTCATTATAAATATCTGTGATATAAATATCTCGTTATAAATATCTGTGATGTATAATTTCTCGTTATAAATATCTGTGATGTACAATTTCTCGTTATAAATATCTGTGATGTATAATTTCTCGTTATAAATATCTGTCATGTACAATTTCTCGTTATAAATATCTGTGATGTATAACTTCTCGTTATAAATATCTGTGATGTGCAACTTCTCGTTATAAATATCTGTGATGTACAATTTCTCATTATAAATATCTGTGATGTATAATTTCTCGTTATAAATATCTGTGATGTATAATTTCTCGTTATAAATATCTGTGATGTACAACTTCTCGTTATAAATATCTGTGATGTACAACTTCTCGTTATAAATATTTGTGATGTATAATTTCTCGTTATAAATATCTGTGATGTATAACTTCTCATTATAAATATCTGTGATGTACAACTTCTCGTTATAAATATCTGTGATGTATAATTTCTCGTTATAAATATCTGTGATGTACAATTTCTCGTTATAAATATCTGTGATGTATAATTTCTCGTTATAAATATCTGTGATGTACAATTTCTCGTTATAAATATCTGTGATGTATAATTTCTCGTTATAAATATCTGTGATGTATAATTTCTCGTTATAAATATCTGTGATGTATAACTTCTCGTTATAAATATCTGTGATGTATAATTTCTCGTTATAAATATCTGTGATGTATAACTTCTCGTTATAAATATCTGTGATGTCATTAAACTTACATCTGAATTGAACACGTTGAGAAGTGCTGTCATGTTTTATTTTAGTTCACTTTCATCGCTAAAAAAGATGTTATTTCAATGAATCATATATCGTAACCAATAGAAACGTGACGTTATTTATATATTTATTTATATGATTTGTCAAGTTTATATATATCCAACAATAACAATATTTATAATATCTAACTAAACAAGAATATTGTTCACGAGTAGATGTAGCAGGCAAGTGTTAGCTACACTAAGGAACTTTGGAGGAATAATTGTTTTATTGCCTTTTACAAATCCATTTTCCTCACTAATTCAGGAGAATTAACAATTCAGCTTTAAAGCCCTATGTCTAGATATCTATATACATAAATATAAATACGTTAATGGTTGCCTGTACCTGTGGAAAAGTGCCAATTAAGTTACAATTTTGTGTGGTAGATTTCACATTAGCCCTGAATATATTTTCCTTCGGGATTAATTTCAGACAGACCTATTAGAATAAATTTGTATAGTGGACGTGTTGTCAACCCCACCATACAAAGACGGTATTCTCTGTCACCTGTAGCTAAAGGTAAGCCACCTCTTGTTAGGGTATGCGTTAGGGATTTTAAATGACGGCGTAGTAATACGGAAATGATCTTCCACCTAGCAACGACAACAACATCCGACAACACGTTCCTGTCATATATTACCTGTTTATAAAGGTATTAATTTCATATGAGAAGTCATAGACATATTTATCGATACAGACAGCTAAAACTTGAACAGTCGTGTCTACGAACTGTGGCGGCAGTTTAAATATATTTAATAGCCTTTTCACGGTGGAAGGTTTAGCATATTCACTGAAACCCATTAATTCAACATGTAAGGAACGTTTTAGAGAACACAAAATATATTTGCGGTTTTTATTGATTAATTTTACATGTTTTCCAGTAAACAATTTATATCTGTGTAAATTATCACGGAACAAGATCCAACATAGTCAACACCTATTAAAAAGGCTGATACACAAAATGTGATGATTTTAATAAAAGCTGTTAGGAATTAAGATACACAAAATGTGACGACTTTCCTAAAAGCTGTTAGGAATTAAGATCTACAAAATGTGACGACTTTCCTAAAAGCTGTTAGGAATTAAGATACACAAAATGTGATGACTTTCCTGAAAGCTGTTAGGAATTAAGATACACAAAATGTGATGACTTTCCTAAAAGCTGTTAGGAATTAAGATACACAAAATGTGATGACTTTCCTAAAAACTGTTAGGAATTAAATGTGAGGACTTTCCTAAAAGCTGTTAGGAATTAAATGTGAGGACTTTCCTGAAAGCTGTTAGGAATTAAGATTTACAAAATGTGATGACTTTCCTGAAAGCTGTTAGGAATTAAGATACACAAAATGTGATGACTTTCCTAAAAGCTGTTAGGAATTAAGATACACAAAATGTGATGACTTTCCTAAAAGCTGTTAGGAATTAAATGTGAGGACTTTCCTGAAAGCTGTTAGGAATTAAGATACACAAAATGTGATGACTTTCCTAAAAGCTGTTAGGAATTACACAAAATGTGATGACACTAAAAAATGTGATGACTTTCCTAAAAACTGTTAGGAATTAAATTAAAGCTGTTGTGATACACAAAATGTGATGACTTTCCTGAAAGCTGTTAGATACACAAAATTAAGATTTAAAAACTAAATGTGATGACTTTCCTAAAAGCTGTTAGGAATTAAGATACACAAAATGTGATGACTTTCCTAAAAGCTGTTAGGAATTAAGATACACAAAATGTGATGACTTTCCTAAAAGCTGTTAGGAATTAAATGTGAGGACTTTCCTAAAAGCTGTTAGGAATTAAAAATGTTAGGAATTAAGATTTACAAAATGACTTTCCTAAAAGCTGTTAGGAATTAAGATTTACAAAATGTGATGACTTTCCTAAAAGCTGTTAGGAATTACACAAAATGTGATGACTTTCCTAAAAGCTGTTAGGAATTAAGAAACACAAAATGTGATGACTTTCCTAAAAACTGTTAGGAATTAAATGTGAGGACTTTCCTAAAAGCTGTTAGGAATTAAATGTGAGGACTTTCCTGAAAGCTGTTAGGAATTAAGATTTACAAAATGTGACGACTTTCCTAAAAGCTGTTAGGAATTAAGATACACAAAATGTGATGACTTTCCTAAAAGCTGTTAGGAATTAAGAAACACAAAATGTGATACTAAAAACAAAATGTGATGACTTTCCTGAAAGCTGTTAGGAATTAAGATACACAAAATGTGATGACTTTCCTAAAAGCTGTTAGGAATTAAGATACACAAAATGTGATGACTTTCCTAAAAACTGTTAGGAATTAAATGTGAGGACTTTCCTAAAAGCTGTTAGGAATTAAATGTGAGGACTTTCCTGAAAGCTGTTAGGAATTAAGATTTACAAAATGTGATGACTTTCCTAAAAGCTGTTAGGAATTAAGATACACAAAATGTGATGACTTTAATAAAAGCTTCCAGGAATTAAGACCTGACCTAAAATAGAAATCTTTATGACGATGGGGATCCTAGCACCTTTATAGATATATCGTAACAGTCGTAATCATCGCCTTTCTTACTAGACATATGACGACGTACTAATTAGCCATAACAAATTCCAATATCCTCTATTAAATAGTTATATCTGACAAATAATGTTATGACCATTTATGAAAAGGTCACTGAAGGTCACTGAAGGTCAATATATCTTTCGGAATATCCTGTTATATATTTGTTTAAATACAGCTACACCTAGGACTGTACAAAGGAGTCGGCATGTTGTAATAGAGAATACACAGAGTAGGTAATTCAACATGTAATTATACAAAGTTGGAAGCTGTCTCGGATTGAGAAGTTTGTTCTGTGGGTATATTGGATGATGTCCTACATTTATTTCACATTTCTAACAATGTTATGTAATATATATCATGTTTACTTACAGACTCGAGATTTAAAGCTACTCTTTAATGCGGCTATAAAATATGACACAACACTTGACCTTGTAAACATGGTGATTACCTATTCGTGCTGGTCGTGAGGATTTGGCTGGTCGTTACTTGGGGGTACTTCAATCCTCACAAACATTCCCCCACTCTACACACGAGCCTCAGTAGGACATTGCTTTCGATTCAATGGCTTTAGATATAATTGATATGGCAATTATCACATGACAGGCTTTAAAAGAAAGATTTGTCAATACAAGCCATGTACATTGGATCTGTGTCGTATCTTCAGTCGATAAGTAATTACCAGTTAAACTAGAAAAAGGGAGATAATTGGATAGTAACCCAGAATAAATACCTCGTAGTGACAACATATGTAAAAACCTATGTAATACTACAGTGTAAATTAACTCATCGCCATCATACAAATTCAAGATCAAATTATAGAATGTGAACGTTAATGAAAAAAACACAATCAGAAATGTGTAGTCTAAAGCGTTACAGCATTGAGATACATCTTAAGTATCACAGGTCAGAGTCACCACAGAGGTAACAGCTAGTGTCAACACAATTCAAAATGTGTAGTCTTAAGCGTTACAGCATTGAGATACATCTTAACTATCACAGGTCAGAGTCACCACAGAGGTAACAGCTAGTGTCAACACAATTCAAAATTAATACAAGATCTTAACCCAAAAGTCAACAAATAAACTCAAATAAACTCAAAACCTGAAGTAGGCTTCAACGGACATAGCAGCTCAAAGTCAATATAAGGACAAGAAAATATACAGCTCAAATAAACTCAAAAACTGAAGTAGGCTTCAACGGACATAGCAGATCAAAGTTAATATTATGACAAGAAAATATATAACTCAAAGCAGCACAGAATTATCACTTCACTAATGTTAATGGAAGATATAGAGACTAGAAGTCAATAAAATCAACACAACACCTTAAAATCAACACACACAAAACTGGAGAAAGAGAAACAAGGTATGTTTATAATACACCATGTCCCTAGTTGTACCAAAAGTTTGAAGTGGGACATTAAAACTGTACTGTGTAAGGCATGTGCTAATTGTATGTAAACTTTGTGAAACATGTCATCGTGGTGATAATGATTTTTTTAAAATTTTCAAATCTAGGTTATGGTTAAGGTCACATGGTCAAAATTTCAAATTTTACATGATTTAGGTGAATTATAAAAAAGTTTGCTTGAGCACAAAATCTGTACTTAAGCATGAGAACGGTTTCATGAATACGGGCCCAGAAAAACAATATAGCCCCCATCTTTCGATTCGATGGGCATAAAAATGAGCTCAGAGCAAAGTAAAAACGTGACAAGTATACTGGAAACCCGACGTGAGGAAACACAATCCCTGTTTACCTGTATCAGGAAAAGTTTGAATATTCAATTTAGTATACCACTAGCTAGGCTGGTAAAGTGATTCATTAAATATCACATTACCATACCGTTACCCCGACTACCACGATAAAATCAACTTATTGGATATCCTACTGTGATGTCTCGGTATACGGACAGCTGATGTGTCCCCTTACGTGTTGTCACATGTATTCGCGCCGCCCGTGTAGCTTTACACCTGGGTAGCCACGTCACCTACAATATTCTGATGACCAGGGAATATAGTCCATAAATCTATCGGATACCCTGATCCCAGAAGTACGATACCCTGATCCCAGAAGTACGATACCCTGATCCCAGAAGTACGATATCCTGAACCCAGAAGTACGATATCCTGAACCCAGAAGTACGATATCCTGAACCCAGAAGTACGATACCCTGATCCCAGAAGTACGATATCCTGAACCCAGAAGTACGATATCCTGAACCCAGAAGTACGATACCAAGGACACATCCTAAGTCATAGAGGTACGATATCTAACTACTAAGGACACATCCTAAGTCATAGAAGTACGATATCAAGGACACATTCTAAGTCACAGAAGTACGATATCAAGGACACATCCTAAGTCATAGATGTACGATATCAAGGACACATCCTAAGTCATAGAAGTACTATATTGAACTATCAAGGACACATCCTAAGTCATAGAAGTACTATATTGAACTATCAAGGACACATCCTAAGTCATAGAAGTACTATATTGAACTATCAAGGACACATCCTAAGTCATAGAAGTACTATATTGAACTATCAAGGACACATCCTAAGTCATAGAAGTACTATATTGAACTATCAAGCACACAGCATAACTCAAAGAAGTACTATATCTAACTATCAAGGACACATCCTAAGTCATAGAAGTACTATATTGAACTATCAAGGACACATCCTAAGTCATAGAAGTACTATATCTAACTATCAAGGACACATCCTAAGTCATAGAAGTACTATATTGAACTATCAAGGACACATCCTAAGTCATAGAAGTACTATATCTAACTACCAAGGACACATCCCAAGTCATAGAAGTGCGATATCAAGGACACATCCCAAGTCATAGAACTACGATATTGAACTATCAAGGACACATCCTAAGTCATAGAAGTACTATATTGAACTATCAAGGACACATCCTAAGTCATAGAAGTACTATATCTAACTATCCAGAACACATCCCAAGTCATAGAACTACGATATTGAACTATCAAGGACACATCCTAAGTCATAGAAGTACTATATTGAACTATCAAGGACACATCCTAAGTCATAGAAGCACTATATCTAACTATCAAGGACACATCCTAAGTCATAGATGTACGATATCAAGGACACATCCTAAGTCATAGAAGTACTATATTGAACTATCAAGGACACATCCTAAGTCATAGAAGTACTATATCTAACTATCAAGGACACATCCTAAGTCATAGAAGTACTATATCTAACTATCAAGGACACATCCTAAGTCATAGAAGTACTATATTGAACTATCAAGGACACATCCTAAGTCATAGAAGTACTATATCTAACTACCAAGGACACATCCCAAGTCATAGAACTACGATATTGAACTATCAAGGACACATCCTAAGTCATAGAAGTACTATATTGAACTATCAAGGACACATCCCAAGTCATAGAACTACGATATTGAACTATCAAGGACACATCCTAAGTCATAGAAGTACTATATTGAACTATCAAGGACACATCCTAAGTCATAGAAGTACTATATCTAACTACCAAGGACACATATATCTAGAAGTACGATATTGAACTATCAAGGACACATCCCAAGTCATAGAAGTCATAGAAGTACTATATTGAACTATCAAGGACACATCCTAAGTCATAGAAGTACTATATTGAACTATCAAGGACACATCCTAAGTCATAGAAGTACTATATTGAACTATCAAGGACACATCCTAAGTCATAGAAGTACTATATCTAACTATCAAGGACACATCCTAAGTCATAGAAGTACTATATCTAACTACCAAGGACACATCCCAACACATCAAGGACACATAAGTCATAGAAGTACTATATCTAACTATCAAGGACACACATACTATATCTAACTATCAAGGACACATCCTAAGTCATAGAAGTACTATATTGAACTATCAAGGACACATCCTAAGTCATAGAAGTACTATATCTAACTATCAAGGACACATCCTAAGTCATAGAAGCACTATATCTAACTATCAAGGACACATCCTAAGTCATAGAAGTACTATATCTAACTACCAAGGACACATCCCAAGTCATAGAACTACGATATTGAACTATCAAGGACACATCCTAAGTCATAGAAGTACTATATTGAACTATCAAGGACACATCCTAAGTCATAGAAGTACTATATTGAACTATCAAGGACACATCCTAAGTCATAGAAGTACTATATTGAACTATCAAGGACACATCCTAAGTCATAGAAGTACTATATCTAACTATCCAGAACACATCCCAAGTCTTAGAAGTACGATATCTAACTATCAAGGACACATCCCAAGTCTTAGAAGTGCGATACCAAGGACACATCCTAAGTCATAGAAGTACGATATCTAACTACCAAGGACACATCCTAAGTCATAGAAGTGCGATATCAAGGACACATCCTAAGTCATAGAAGTGCGATATCAAGGACACATCCTAAGTCATAGAAGTACGATATCTAACTATCAAGGACACATCCTAAGTCATAGAAGTACTATATCTAACTATCAAGGACACATCCTAAGTCATAGAAGTGCGATATCAAGGACACATCCCAAGTCTTAGAAGTACGATATCTGACTATCAAGGACACATCCCAAGTCTTAGAAGTACAATATCTAACTATCAAGGACACATCCTAAGTCATAGAAGTGCGATATCAAGGACACATCCTAAGTCATAGAAGTGCGATATCAAGGACACATCCTAAGTCATAGAAGTACGATATCTAACTATCAAGGACACATACATTTTTGTTATTTACAGAGTTCCCCCAGTATTGAACGTTTGCTACGGTAGTGTTTCTAAAATGGTTGCTATGGTAGACATTGTTTCGAAGATGTTTGTTACGTTATACATAAACACTGCTACGAGGAGAGATGCGATGCAAGACATTTTTATGGCAAAATTTGCAAGGATAAAGTCTGCTACAGTGAGGGTTGTTATGGTCAACACTGCTACAGTGAGGGTTGCTATGGTAAACACTGCTACAGTGAGGGTTGCTATGGTAAACACTGCTACAGTGAGGGTTGCTATGGTAAACACTGCTACAGTGAGGGTTGCTATGGTAAACACTGCTACAGTGAGGGTTGTTATGGTAAACACTGCTACAGTGAGGGTTGCTATGGTAAACACTGCTACAGTGAGGGTTGCTATGGTAAACACTGCTACAGTGAGGGTTGCTATGGTAAACACTGCTACAGTGAGGGTTGCTATCGTAGAAACTGCTACGGTGAGAGTTGCTATGCAAGACATTGCTATGGCAATATTTGAAAGGATAAGCACTGCTACAGCGAGGGTTTCTATGGTAAACACTGCTACAGTGAGGGTTGCTATGCTGGACATTGCGAAGGCAATGTTTGCCTGGATAAACATTGCTTCTGAGAGGGTTGCTATGGTATCCTAGGCATTGCTACGGCAACATTCCCTGCATCAAAAACATTATTTCGGCAAACGTTGGCCATTGCCATACCAGTTGTTGCAACACTAGACTTTGCTTCGGCAAAGGTTGCTAAGATTGGTCGTGCTGTCCTCAAGGTTGCTAAGGTAATTTCTTTTACGACAAAATTCGCTACAAAAAGTAGAGTGTAACATGCAATACCTACCACTACTATAAACCTTAGTCTGGTTCAACGTAGTTCATCAAATTACTAGTTAAATAATAAAGTACATGTAGGCTGTTACCTTAGCACCGATCTGGTTTCCACATTGTCCAGCTTGGAGATGTACAATTTCCCTCATCTTGGTAAATGGTAGACTGTATTGGTCACTTGTCGCTGATCACTCTGTAACCAATCACTTTGACAGACGGAATTTATACTTACCGCGGACTAATAGATGTCATTCATCCTTCCGCCAAGTTTTCCCATTGGAGCATTCAAAAGGATGGACTATTTTCTTAATTACTTTCACTTTCAGTAACCAGAAACTCTCTCAAAAAAACACTTGTTACTTTTCGTTTAGATATTTTCATTTGTATTTTAAATTTCTAAACTAGAAAATTTACCGTAAATGTGAATTTTACCATTTTATCCATTCGTGTATATTTGTTTGGTTACCATGGTGCATCAGTAAAATGTCCGCAAAACATTAATATGGAAAGCAATCTCGTAATTTTTCAACCGTGGAACTATATCGTTATTCATTTCAGCAGATGTACACATTTATAATTGACATCGCCCTGTGTTTCACGGTTCATCAACTGTCAGTGACATTTCATACAGATTGATTTCTTACCGGCTAGTCAATATATCATCATGCTGATCAACATATTGTAAAAACGTTTGAAAAGAAAACGTATCCAAAAGGAACATATATGGGTACCAAATAAATTGATTTAAGAATATCATCTTCTTTATATTTTTTATATATCTTTATAACTGAGAACATTGTGAGGTTTCCACAAACAAGTCGTTCTATTGCCTAGCTACTCTAGATATAAACACAAAAGATACCTAGGGCGACTTTATTTTCAGTTCAGTAATCCTCTACATCTCCAGAAGCGTCTTCAAAAAATTTGGAGTTCGAGTTGAAGTGATTTTTCGTTGCCTTTTCTACAAAGTAGACTATGAGGTAGGTAAGAAAACATGACTAGTTTCTGGTGTAGTGGTATAAAATATTTACTTTTTCTGACTTGTCTGTGGAGAAGTTCCAGATAGAAAATTCTATGACAATTTAGGAATTTCTATGATGTTTCGCGAGGTTGATATACTTAGTTCTATTATGCTGGTCAGTTTTTGATAGTTGTGTTTCAAATAGATGTTTTGTAAAATATGTAACGTCCAACAGTCATTTGATATTGTCGGTTTTTGAAGTATTTGTATTATGATGGATATTCTTATGTTGGGCTTTTGAAAGTTGTATCGTTCAGAGAAGTCTTAGACAATTTTGGGTTTTTCGGGAGTTGAATAGTGCCCGCGCGACTACATACATTACCCTAGTGACAATAGTGCCCAATCGACTACATACATTACCCTAGTGACATTAGTGACCACTCGACTACACACATTACCCTAGTGACAATAGTGACCACTCGACTACACACATTACCCTAGTGACAATAGTGCCCACTCGACTACACACATTACCCTAGTGACAATAGTGCCCGCTCGACTACACACATTACCCTAGTGACAATAGTGCCCACTCGACTACACACATTTCCATAGTGACAATAGTGACCACTCGACTACACACATTTCCCTAGCAACAATAGTGCCCACTCGACTACACACATTACCATAGTGACAATAGTGCCCACTCGACTACACACATTACCCTAGTGACAATAGTGCCAACTCGACTACATACATTACCCTAGTGACAATAGTACCCACTCGACTACACACATTACCCTAGTGACAATAGTGTCCACTCGACTACACACATTACCTTTGTGACAATAGTGCCCACTCGACTACACACATTACCCTAGGGACAATAGTGCCCACTCGAATATATACATTACCCTAGTGACAATAGTGCCCACTCGACTACATACATTACCCTAGTGACAATAGTGCCCACTCGACTACACACATTACCCTAGTGACAATAGTGCCCACTCGACTACATACATTTACCCTAGTGACAATAGTGCCCGCTCGACAACACACATTACCCTAGTGACAATAGTGCCCACTCGACTACACACATTTCCCTAGCTACAATAGTGCCAACTTGACATCACACATTACCCTTGTGACAATAGTGACCACTCGACTACACACATTTCCCTAGCTACAATAGTGCCCACTCGACTACACACATTACCATAGTGACAATAGTGCCCACTCGACTACACACATTACCCTAGTGACAATAGTGTCCACTCGACTACACACATTACCCTTGTGACAATAGTGCCCACTCCACTACACACATTACCCTAGCGACAATAGTGCCCGCTCGAATACATACATTACCCTAGTGACAATAGTGCCCACTCGACTACACACATTACCCTTGTCAATAGTGCCTACTCCACTACACACATTACCCTAGCGACAATAGTGCCCACTCGAATACACACATTACCCTAGTGACAATAGTGCCCACTCGACTACACACATTACCATAGTGACAATAGTGCCCACTCGACTACACACATTACCCTAGTGACAATAGTGCCCAAATGACTACACACATTACCCTAGTGACAATAGTGCCCACATGACTACACACATTACCCTAGTGACAATAGTGGCCACTCGACTACACACATTACCCTAGTGACAATAGTGCCCACTCGACTACACACATTACCCTAGTGACAATAGTGCCCACACGACTACACACATTACCCTAGTAGCAATATTCCCCACTCGACTACACACATTTCCCTAGCTACAATAGTGCCCACTCGACTACACACATTACCCTAGTGACAATAGTGCCCAATCGACTACATCAATTTACCTAGCGACAATAGTGACAATAGTGCCCACTCACTACACACATTACCCTAGTGACAATAGTGCCCGCTCGACATCACACATTACCCTTGTGACAATAGTGATCACTCGACTACACACATTTCCCTAGCTACAATAGTGCCCACTCGACTACACACATTACCATAGTGACAATAGTGCCCACTCGACTGCACACATTACCCTAGTGACAATAGTGTCCACTCGACTACACACATTACCCTTTTGACAATAGTGCCCATTCCTCTACACACATTACCCTAGCGACAATAGTGCCCGCTCGAATACATACATTACCCTAGTGACAATAGTGTCCACTCGACTACACACATTACCCTTGTGACAATAGTGCCTACTCCACTACACACATTACCCTAGCGACAATAGTGCCCACTCGAATACATACATTACCCTAGTGACAATAGTGTCAACTCGACTACATACATTTACCTAGTGCCAATAGTGCCCACTCGACTACACACATTACCCTAGTGACAATAGTGCCCAAATGACTACACACATTATCCTAGTGACAATAGTGCCCACATGACTACACACATTACCCTAGTGACAATAGTGCCCAGTCGACTATATACATTACCCCAGTAACAACAGTGCCCACTCGACTACATACATTACCCTAGTGACAATAGTGCCAACTCCACTAAATACATTACCCTAGTGATAATAGTGCCCACACGACTACACACATTACCCTAGTAGCAATAGTCCCCACTCGACTACACACATTACCCTAGTGACAATAGTGCCCAATCGACTACATCAATTTACCTAGCGACAATAGTGACCACTCGACTAAACACATTACCCTAGTGACAATAGTGTCCACTCGACTACACACATTACCCTAGTGACCATCGACTACACACATTACCCTAGTGACCATAGTGCCCACTCGACAACACACATTACCGTAGTGACAAAAGTGCCCACTCGACTACACACATTACCATAGTGACAATAGTACCCACTCGACTACACACATTACCCTAGTGACAATAGTGCCCACTCGACTACACACATTACCATAGTGACAATAGTGCCCACTCGACTACACACATTACCCTAGTGACAATAGTGCCCACTCGACTACACACATTACCCTAGTGACAATAGTGCCCACATGACAACACACATTACCCTAGTGACAATAGTGCCCACTCGACTACACACATTACCCTAGTGACAATAGTGCCCACTCGACTACACACATTACCCTAGTGACAATAGTGCCCACTCGACTACACACATTACCCTAGTGACAATAGTGCCCACTCGACTACACACATTACCCTTGTGACAATAGTGCCCACTCGACTACACACATTACCCTAGTGACAATAGTGCCCACTCGACTACACACATTACCCTATAATAATAATAATAATGATAATAATAATAAACATTCTTTATTTTGGATAAAACATGTTTAGCCAAAGACTAATCTACCACATGGTCCTCTTGTTAGTAAAATACAAAAATTAGTTACAAAAATTAGCTTAAGACAGCACAGATAATAAGATAAAAATAGTAATACAGCACTATAAGATAATTATAAGATTACAAATTAATATCACATCATTTGTTAGTTAAAAATTATCACAGAATGCATAAATTTCATGTAAAATTATTTTGTCAAGTTAAATGTCTATTGCCTAATATACATACATGCTAACATAGCAAAACAATAAAAATTGACCTGATATATGCTAATATAGCATAAACTAAAAAACGTAATTTAATTAAGAGACTGAGTTGTTTAAAAGCTATGAAGATATTTGACAAGCTTTTGCTTAAAACTGGGAAATGTATTTACGGTCTTCAACTCATCTGAAAGACGATTCCAAAGTTGGATGCCGGCGATAAAAAAATGTTTGGAATATAATGTTGTTCTGTGTTTCGGAATATTAATGTTATTTGCATCTGAGAACCTAGTATTTCTGGAATGGACATTTCTTACTAAACAAAAATTCTCTGATAGGTAATTTGGTATAGCTCCATGTAGACATTTAAAAATCATACATAACGTTCTGAATTTTAGATATGTCTCAATAGGCATCCAATTTAAAGTTAAAAACATATCCTTAGAAGGGGTGTCATATGGAACCTCCAGAATAGTTCTGGCCGCTTGCTTTTGAGCCATTGATAACTGATTGATCAACTTAGCTGTGCACCCTGACCAAACTGTGCTACAATAAATGAAATTTGGAAATACGCATGAGATAAAACTTTAGTCTCCCACTAATTGGGAAATATTTACGAATTCTACGCAGCAATCCTAAGCGCTGTCTAATTTTGGTAACAATGGATGAAATATGTCCATGGAAGGACAAACACTCGTCTATATTTACACCCAAAAGTTTTTCTTGGCAAACCTGCTCTAAAAGAACATCCTCCATATATAAGTTTAAAGAATAATCATTTCGTGATATTTTTTTGTTTTGAAGTAATTAACATGCATTTGGTCTTACTTGCATTCACAATCATTTTATTTTCGTTGCACCAAGTCTCAACGTGACATAAATCATGCTGAAGTTGTAATTGAACACTTTCTATAGAGACACCAGATGTAGTTAAACTAATTCATCTGCATACATATCAGTTTGGGATTTCATACACAAGGGTAAGTTATTAATAAAGATTAAAAACATCAGAGGACCTAGTATTGATCCCTGAGGTACACCATGTGTTATGTTCATTGCCTCTGATAAACTTCCTGCAATACATACTTTCTGTGATCGATCTGTGAGGTAAGAGGTAAACCAACACACTGTATTGGGATCACATTTATATAACCTTAACTTATCAATAAGAACATTGTGATTTACAAGGTCAAAAGCTTTTTTAAAATCTAAAAATATTACACCAGTTAAAAGACCTTCATCAATGTTTTTAGCCCATGTATTTACAATGTTTAAAAGTGCTGTTTCACAAGAATGTTTCTTTCTGAAGCCGGATTGTGAAGAGACAATAAGATCATGTCTGCTTAAAAAATCATAAAAAGTGCTGTGTACATGTCGTTCTAACAATTTTGATAAAATGGGTAATACTGAAATAGGCCTCTAATTACTCACCTCAACAGTACTTCCACTCTTAAAAAGAGGTGAAACTTTAGCCATTTACCCTAGTGACAATAGTGCCCACTCGACTACATACATTACCCTAGTGACAATAGTGCCCACTCGACTACACACATTACCCTAGTGACAATAGTGACCACTCGACTACACACATTTCCCTAGCTACAATAGTGCCCACTAGACTACACACATTACCCTAGTGACAATAGTGCCCACTCGACGACATAAATTTACCTAGCGACAATAGTGCCCACTCGACTACATACATTACCCTAGTGACAATAGTGTCCACTCGACTACACACATTACCCTAGTGACAATAGTGCCCACATGACTACACACATTACCCTAGTGACAACAGTATCCACTCGACTACACACATTACCCTAGTGACAATAGTGACCACTCGACTAAACACATTACCCTAGTGACAATAGTGCCCACTCGACTACACACATTACCCTAGTGACAATAGTGCCAACTCCACTACATACATTTACCTAGCGACAATAGTGCCCACATGACAACACACATTACCCTAGTGGCAATAGTGCCCAATCGACTACACACATTACCCTAGTGACAATAGTGCCCACATGACAACACACATTACCCTAGTGACAATAGTGCCCACTCGACTACACACATTACCCTGGTGACAATAGTGCCCACCCAACTACACACATTACCCTAGTGACAATAGTGCCAACTCGACTACATACATTACCCTAGTGACAATAGTGCCAACTCGACTACACACATTACCCTAGTGACAATTGTGCCCACTCGACTACACACATTACCCTAGTGACGATAGTGCCAACTCGACTACACACATTACCCTAGTGACAATAGTGTCCACTCGACTACACACATTTCCATAGGTACAATAGTGCCTACATGACTACACACATTACCCTAGTGACAATAGTGACCACTCGACTACATACATTACCCTAGTGACAATAGTGTCCACTCGACTACACACATTACCCTAGTGACAATAGTGCCCAATCGACTACATACATTTACCCTAGTGCCAATAGTGCCCAGTCGACTACACACATTACCCTAGTGACAATAGTGCCAACTTGACATCACACATTACCCTTGTGACAATAGTGACCACTCGACTACACACATTTCCCTAGCTACTCGACTACACACATTACCCTAGTGACAATAGTGCCCACTCGACTACACACATTACCCTAGTGACAATAGTGTCCACTCGACTACACACATTACCCTAGTGACAATAGTGCCCACTCGACTACACACATTACCCTAGTGACAATAGTGCCCACTCGACTACACACATTACCCTAGTGACAATAGTGCCCACTCGACTACACACATTACCCTAGCGACAATAGTGCCCACTCGACTACATACATTACCCTAGTGACAATAGTGTCCACTCGACTACACACATTACCCTAGTGACAATAGTGCCCACTCGACTACACACATTACCCTAGCGACAATAGTGCCCACTCGAATACATACATTACCCTAGTGACAATAGTGCCAACTCGACTACACACATTACCCTAGTGACAATAGTGACCACTCGACCACACACATTACCCTAGTGACAATAGTGCCCACTCGACTACACACATTACCCTAGTGACAATAGTCCCCACTCGACTACACACATTACCCTAGTGACAATAGTGACCACTCGACTACACACATTACCCTAGTGACAATAGTGCCCACTCGACTACACACATTACCCTAGTGACAATAGTGCCCACTCGACTACACACATTACCCTAGTGACAATAGTGCCCGCTCGACAACACACATTACCCTAGTGACAATAGTGCCCAAATGACTACACACATTTCCCTAGCTACAATAGTGCCAACTTGACATCACACATTATCCTTGTGACAATAGTGACCACTCGACTACACACATTACCCTAGTGACAATAGTGACCACTCGACTACACACATTACCCTAGTGACAATAGTGCCCACTCGACTACACACATTACCCTAGTGACAATAGTGTCCACTCGACTACACACATTACCCTTGTAACAATAGTGCCCACTCGACTACACACATTACCATAGTGACAATAGTGTCCACTCGACTACACACATTACCCTAGTGACAACAGTGCCCACTCGACTACACACATTACCCTAGTGACAATAGTGTCCACTCGACTACACACATTACCCTAGTGACAATAGTGCCCACTCGACTACACACATTACCCTAATGACAATAGTGCCCACTCGACTACATACATTACCCTAGTGACAATAGTGCCCACTCGACTACACACATTTCCCTACTACAATGGTGCCCTCTCGACCACACATTTGCCAGCGGCAATGGTGCCCAGTCGACTACACACATTACCCTGAAGATCTATCAGGGATATTTGAATAAGATAAGGCAACGGTTGAGATATTGATTTTAACTACCATCACAGAAATCTTCAGTGGATTTACAATACAAATATAACTTGAAGGTGAAGTTCGAAGACCAATATAACTGATGAAAGCCTCTCGTTTGAAGTGCTTGTTACACCCCGTGAAGTAGGCGTGTGAATTGCGGTAGGCTAACTGAGGTCGTGCTAGTCATCAGGAAAGCGAACTTGTCCTAAGTACGGGGTATTATATACCTACCGCTTTTATTTAATCTATTTACGTGATTTCTTACTTATTTATTCTATAGTATCTGATTTCATTAAAGCCCATGTATATCGTTTCAATGACGAGTTCTTTAAAAAATAATTTCAATTTTGAATATATGTCAATTGAAACATGTCAAATTCGGTTTGAGTCATGCTACTGGCGACAGTTATAAAAGGTCCGCCATACCACTGGTCAAAAGTCTCCTGCGGTAGAGATTAATCTGTTTATCCTAAAGCTACGGAAGATATCGGCTTTGGCAGTCAAAAATCTCCTCCTGTAGAGATTAATCTGTTTATCCTAAAGCTACGTAATGTATCAGCTTTGGCAGTCAAAAGTCTCCTGCGGTAGAGATTAATCTGTTTATCCTAAAGCTACGGAAGGTATCGGCTTTGGCGGTCAAACGTCTCCTCCGGTAGAGATTAATATGTTCTATTCTAAAGCTACAGAAGGTATCGGCTTTGACGGTCAAACGTCTCCTCCGGTAGAGATTAATATGTTCTATCCTAAAGCTACGGAAGGTATCGGCTTTGACAGTCAAACGTCTCATCCGGTAGAGATTAATCTGTTTATCCTAAAGCTACGTAAGGTATCAGCTTTGACGGTCAAACGTCTCCTCCGGTAGAGATTAATCTGTTTATCCTAAAGCTACGTAAAGTATCAGCTTTGGCAGTCAAACGTCTCCTCCGGTAGAGATTAAGATGTTCTCCCCTAAAACTACGGAAGATATCGGCTTTGACAGTCAAAAGTCTCCTCCTGTAGAGATTTATCTGTTTATCCTAAAGCTACGGAAGGTATCAGCTTTGGCAGTCAAACGTCTCCTCCGGTAGAGATTAAGATGTTCTCCCCTAAAACTACGGAAGATATCGGCTTTGACAGTCAAACGTCTCCTCCGGTAGAGATTAATCTGTTTATCCTAAAGCTACGGAAGGTATCGGCTTCGGCGGTTAAATAAAATCTCCTCCTGTAGAGATTAATATGTTCTAAAGCATTTCAGTCTACATGAAACAGTATTCTCGTATCCAGAATATAAACAGCAAGGCAGAATACCAATATTGATATACAAGGCCGCCATTGTCCATCTGACACAGACCCGGTTGTATGGGAAATAGTAATCGAAGGGTATCCGAGACTGATGTTACCGGGACTTTAAATCCTTTGTATGTAATGTTTAGTAGGGCTGTCGATTTACCGACATCGCGGCCTTTTAGCGGCTGTTAAAGCGACATAGTCTTTCATCAGAAATTCTCCCTTACGGACTGATTTTGATTCATTAATTTGTTGGGTAAACCAGTCCGAATATCTTACGACGTCATAACAGTACAAATATGAAATAGATATACTGGAATATTCAGAACTGGTTCTCTCTTCGGCTCGTTCAGGATGTATCCTTACAATGGCAGATAGACCTGCTATCGGTAGGATCTATTGTCTCTCTAAGCCCAGTCTTAGTCTGCTTGACTTTTCAGGAGTATGTGATATTTTCCCCTTTTATTGATAGTGTACCTTAGTATGATTGAATCTGAGTTGAGTATGATTATGTTGACATGCTGGTATTTTCTTTGATATTTCCGACAACTGAAAGTGTATGTTCATCCAAACCATATGGCTAAAGTTTTATCAAAATCTGTAAGATATATTTATAATGTATCTCCAGAACAGGACATTGTTTCGTCGTTTTCTTTGGAGATATGACGCCTTGATCACGTGTTTAACTTTTTATATATATTGACCTTTTGATCGCCTCTCGCAGTTCCACGTGTTCATTAATTCTATAGAGTACCTGTTATACAAAAACAACTGCATACTTATAGATATAATTTCAAATCTTTTTGAATCGAGTCAGTTACTGCGCTAAATAAGTCAGCATGGCACAGGACAAAAACATTCCAATGCTAAATGATACCAGGACACCAGTGTAAATAACACCAATTGGCTGTCCCGTCTTAATAGGTGTATTCAGATAGGATATTCAGTTTTAAACTGCGGAGACAATACCGATGGTTAATCCAATATTGCGTGTCTGGTCTATATTGTTCACAACAGTAACGATTTCACAATACTATATGTTGCGAATCCCTATTTTTCCTGTTAGTTTTGTTGTAGTGTTAGGTACGCTGGGACACAAACATGTATCAGGGTACTACATGTGTCCAGAGAACCTTCAGTATTTAAATCTATATCTACCTATATCAGACTGTGTACGGTTTAACTGGGACGCTCTCTCTTCGTCTCTAGCTTTCAATAAAGAGAGACTGTTTGTATCTTTCTATTGTTTATATTCGTGGTAAGCATTGTGTGATTTATAGAGAGCAGATATTTATATTGATTATTTAAACCGAATGATTATTTTTTTCAAACCCGAAATTATAAGTGCTAAATAGTAGTGATCACTGAGACACGCTGCAGGTCGTCTGGCTTGATTATGGCGTTGTGTAGCGACATCTTCCGCGCACCTGATTATACAGAATGAACAGATTTATTAGTTTTTTCTTCGGGAAAAACGACATGTTAGATACTTGGCACAAGTCTTACCATAGGATAAGTGAATCATCATCATGACTTTTAATGATGTTTTAGGATCAGAAACGATATGTCAGGTACGTGGCACGAGTCTTACCACAGGATAAGTGAACCATCATGAAAAGTACAAAGTACTACCAGTTATAATAATCCAATACTCAAACTTACTACCTACAAACCTGTATAACACACATTATCTACGTGTACACCTGTTTAAAATCGTACATTCACGTAATAAACAATCTTATTCAAAATTCAACTTATTTATACGTACAGGTGTATTTAACATTCAATCATAAACACTTAATTAGGTTGTTGCTAACATAAATATGTCAACAGTTACGCTCGCATTTAGCTTTAAAACGTGATCGAAATTTCACATAAAATTTGCATTTTTTATCAAAGCACCTAACAAAGTAAACAAACTTATTTACTAATATACGGATTGCAGGTGAGACCAATTATAATATTATTGTCCATTATATAATATGCTGTTAGACTAGTTTGTTATGTATAATATCTATAGTGGTGGACCACCATACAGTGTGTCATGTGGTTTATGTTAATATGTCTTCTCTCCGATGTGTTGTAGCACACAATGCAATAAATAACGAATGAATGAATGAATGAATGAATGAATGAATGAATGAATGAATTGATTAATTAATTATCAACCTTAAGAACTAGTAAAAAAATAGCATTCGGGGGATATGTCTTGCTTTTTTTGTGGGGTGGGAGGGGGATTCTAGAGGTACTTAAGTAGACAATATTTACTGTCCCGGGGATTATGTGTGAAAAGTAGGTCCTAATTTTGTTGATATGAAGTGACCTTCATTGACATCCTATCAATACCTACCAATAACACGTGTCTGTCCTGATTGCAGGGAAGCGTCCTTGGCAACTGACAATCGATACATCTGTATTATATCATTTCTATCTCATCCAATACAAATACCTCCCTCATCAAAGTGTCCCTATTTCTTACTCTGTAATTCAATTTACTTTCGTTTTTTTTTCAAATGTCCATGTTAGCTGGCATGGCGATATTATCGAGGTTTTTTTGTAAACAAAGTAGTCCCTCAAATCTGTTGTGTCTAATCACAAAGAGCGTTGCGGAAGAATAATCAACAATAACATCAACGAGGGTATATAAATAGCGCACTCGCACTGGCAGAGACACAGCCTGAAAAAAATTCAACGGATTTAAGCTAGCTCCGGTCAGACTTTAAAACTTTCAAGATGAGGGAAATCGTACACATGCAGGCCGGCCAGTGTGGCAACCAGATTGGTGCCAAGGTAAGATTCTCACCTGTATATACAGGTGTGCATATAGACAAATATATATCAAAATAATGTATTAACAGAAAAATGGGTGAATTCTTTACTAAGATCATTGTTTAACTTTGATAACCTTCATCGTTTCTGTGTTTACTTTAATGGGAGTAAACAGTGTCAGATGTCTTCTGTGCTAGGAAACACCGCCATTTGTAACAATTTTACATATAGTATGTAACGGAGTGTATAATATTTGTGAAAATTGTCCATTCTGTGTTCCAATGTCCAGTGTAGCAGCTTAATATTGGAGTTACAAAATAGGGTAGTACGCTTTAAGGGTAAGGAGTCGAGGAGAAATATTTCAGATGACAAGATCAGAGGATACACAAATATAACGACATATCCCTGTTAGACGCCACATGGGTATTTGATTCATATTTCAAAAGTCCTTTGTTAACGCGAAACTGTAATAACTCTACTTAGCAGCAGGTATGATTCGGGTTAGGAATGTTGATCATGTCTGTGTTCGGATAAAGGAAATTACTGTTAATGGAGTTCGGATAAATGAGGTTTATATTGACGGAGTCCGGATAAAGGAATTTATTGTTGACTAGACTCGGATAAGCAAACTGAACAGGTTCGGATAAAGAAACTTAACGTTGATTAGTTTTGAATTTGGAATGTTGCTATTGACTGAGGTCAGATAAGAAAGGTTGATATAAACTGAGTTCGGATTAGAAAGGTTGATATAAACTGAGTTCGGATAAGAAAGGTTGATATAAACTGAGTTCGGATAAGAAAGGTTGATATAAACTGAGTTCGGATAAGAAAGGTTGATATAAACTGAGTTCGGATTAGAAAGGTTGATATAAACTGAGTTCGGATTAGAAAGGCGAATGTTGACAAGTTCTGATTAGTAAGGATTATACTGCCGTATATGAGTCAGACATACCTAATTGCTATGACCTTGAGAGTTCTAGCCTCTTTAAGACTTTGATTCACAGTAAATTCCGACAACTTTTAATTGTGTATACATATGAAGGTCAAATTTCGACATGTCATTATTTACCGTGAGAAACCTGTAAATTACCAAGTTATTCACATTTGTCCTTTTAAAAGATTATAGTGTCACCCGTGTCTCCTTGAACATGTCATTGAGTGTGAGATTTCCATTTAACTTGAGAATGCTGATGTCCGCGGTGGTCCCAATTTTAACTCCAGCATGTTAAATTACCGGTAACTAGGCCACGGATCAACTATCTCCAACATTATCAAAATCTTTTACGTCTCCAACTATAACATCGTGTACATTGGAAAGTTTGCAAATAGGAATCTTTTGATTTCGATTTAATATTTTTTTGAAAATTAAGATAAAACTTTAAAATTTTAGATATATTAAAAATCAGAAGTATATATTAAACGTATATATCTGAATTTTATTCAGATATGAGAAGGTAAACGATAAAAATCAGAAAGTAATGACAAGTTTGAACAAGAATTGAGGCGCAGTAATACGCCACACCAACATGGCATTACTCATTTAAACCTTGTTGATCGTAAATGTACACTCGAGTAAAAGCCATTCTGTAAGGGGATTGTTAGGAACAGTAGCGCCTTCACATCGTTATAGTCGTAAATCACTGACCCATGCACTGATGTTAGTACGGACATTTAAATTCCCTGACAGAGAAAATTAAAAGCCGTCAGTTTGTGAAAATATGTGCCCTTTAAACTTTTATATAGTATGACGACTCCTTCATAACATAGATTGTTTACACGTAACTAGGGACGAGAATTCTACACCGAACCCGTCATCATAGACACATTCTCGTGTCTTATGTCATACCGAACATAGATTGTTTACACGTAACTAGGGACGAGAATTCTACACCGAACCCTTCATCATAGACACATTATCGTGTCTTATATCATACAGAACATAGATTGTTTACGCGTAACTAGGGACGAGAATTCTACACCGAACCCTTCATCATAGACACATTATCGTGTCTTATATCATACATAGCATAGATTGTTTACGCGTAACTAGGGACGAGAATTCTACACCGAACCCTTCATCATAGACACATTATCGTGTCTTATTTCATACAGAACATAGATTGTTTACACGTAACTAGGGACGAGAATTCTACACCGAACCCGTCATCATAGACACATTATCGTGTCTTATGTCATACATAGCATAGATTGTTTACGCGTAACTAGGGACGAGAATTCTACACCGAACCCTTCATCATAGACACATTATCGTGTCTTATTTCATACATGACATAGATTGTTTACACGTAACTAGGGACGAGAATTCTACACCGAACCCGTCATCAAAGACACATTATCGTGTCTTATTTCATACATGACATAGATTGTTTACACGTAACTAGGGACGAGAATTCTACACCCAATCCGTCATCATAGACACATTCTGGTGTCTTATGTCATACATGACATAGATTGTTTACACGTAACTAGGGACGAGAATTCTACACCGAACCCGTCATCATAGACACATTATCGTGTCTTATCTCATACATAGCATAGATTGTTTACGCGTAACTAGGGACGAGAATTCTACACCGAACCCTTCATCATAGACACATTATCGTGTCTTATTTCATACATGACATAGATTGTTTACACGTAACTAGGGACGAGAATTCTACACCGAACCCGTCATCATAGACACATTATCGTGTCTTATTTCATACATGACATAGATTGTTTACACGTAACTAGGGACGAGAATTCTACACCCAATCCGTCATCATAGACACATTCTGGTGTCTTATGTCATACATGACATAGATTGTTTACACGTAACTAGGGACGAGAATTCTACACCGAACCCGTCATCATAGACACATTATCGTGTCTTCTGTCATACATAGCATAGATTGTTTACGCGTAACTAGGGACGAGAATTCTACACCGAACCCTTCATCATAGACACATTATCGTGTCTTATTTCATACATGACATAGATTGTTTACACGTAACTAGGGACGAGAATTCTACACCGAACCCGTCATCATAGACACATTATCGTGTCTTATTTCATACATGACATAGATTGTTTACACGTAACTAGGGACGAGAATTCTACACCCAATCCGTCATCATAGACACATTCTGGTGTCTTATGTCATACATGACATAGATTGTTTACACGTAACTAGGGACGAGAATTCTACACCGAACCCGTCATCATAGACACATTATCGTGTCTTATGTCATACATAGCATAGATTGTTTACGCGTAACTAGGGACGAGAATTCTACACCGAACCCTTCATCATAGACACATTATCGTGTCTTATTTCATACATGACATAGATTGTTTACACGTAACTAGGGACGAGAATTCTACACCGAACCCGTCATCATAGACACATTATCGTGTCTTATATCATACATGACATAGATTGTTAACACGTCACTAGGGACGAGAATTCTACACCGAACCCGTCATCATAGACACATTATCGTGTCTTAT
Source organism: Ylistrum balloti (assembly GCF_031769215.1). Taxonomy (NCBI): domain Eukaryota; kingdom Metazoa; phylum Mollusca; class Bivalvia; order Pectinida; family Pectinidae; genus Ylistrum; species Ylistrum balloti. Next base: position 594,182 of record NW_026782192.1, read on the forward strand.
ATTATATCATACAGAACGCATCCATGTTGAATATCTCAAATATTTGAAACATTGACTCTAAAATTTGATGACTATACACATTCTTGTTAAAAAGTTAAAAGTGCATAATTGATTAATTAATTAATTTTATATAATTAAATTGATCAATAAACAACAGGTGCGTATTCAGAAATAGAAGTACTCAGAAATTAAAACTAAACCTTTTCTTTTGCAATACTTGCCGATAGGTCCTCCAGCTGTTGAAAATGTGTTCTTTACCTTTTCTTTAAATAATATATTTCATTTCCAATATGTACGCGTTATAAGTCTAATACAGCTTCCTCAGCTTTATTCTTTAGCTTCAACGTTCAGTGACGTAGCTGTGACTTAGTAATTAACGTCCTCTACAATTAAGTGCTAATCGACTTTTTGGCTATAAGTAAATCGTGTTATTGAAAGGTACTGTACGCGTATTTGTCTTTTGTAAAATCTTTTCTGACCGTAAGCACACGTGTCCTTATTCTGTCTGTGTGGCGATATAATTCTCAATTAATTTATTACTCTGAGTTTGATTAAAATTTTCTGACATATTTGTCATATTGTCCATTTCAGTTCTGGGAAGTTATTTCCGACGAGCACGGAATTGACCCCACCGGTACATACCACGGAGATTCTGACCTTCAGTTAGAGAGGATCAACGTGTACTACAATGAAGCCACAGGTAAGGAAAGTTAAATAATCATACCTTTAATTACAAACTGAAACAACACCAGATCACTCTAATTGGGAATTGGTGTCCAGATAAAGCAATGCACAATGGCATTAACTTAACTCCAAGTAAACTGCGCGAAACATTTTGATATGAAACAAACAGGATATTCATTATTCGATTTCAAATGAATACAAACTTCTTCTTCAGAACCAGAATGGTGCATGAAACATACATCGTATCATTTTTATATATATGTATTTATAACTACTCTGCAGGAGGCAAATACGTTCCCCGAGCTGTCTTGGTTGATCTGGAGCCCGGAACCATGGACTCTGTCAGGTCTGGTCCTTTCGGACAGATCTTCCGACCAGACAACTTTGTGTTCGGACAGAGCGGTGCTGGAAACAACTGGGCTAAGGGACATTACACAGAAGGTGCTGAGCTTGTAGACTCTGTTCTTGATGTTGTTCGTAAAGAATCTGAAAGCTGTGATTGTCTTCAGGGATTCCAGCTTACACATTCTCTTGGCGGTGGTACCGGCTCTGGAATGGGAACACTCCTCATCTCCAAAATCCGTGAAGAATACCCCGACAGGATCATGAACACCTTCTCAGTTGTCCCATCACCCAAGGTAGGCATATATATATTCGAGAATAATGATGACGTGTGCAAATATTGCATAAACATACGAGAATGAACAAGTGTATGCTAAATTAACATTTCAAATGCAAATTTCATAGATTCATAAATCAATGTGCCATGAACTTCCTTGAAAACATATTGATGGTATTTCCTTTAAAACGGGAAATAACACTTCAAACTTTTGTATATTCAAGGTATCAGACACCGTTGTCGAGCCATACAACGCCACCCTCTCCGTCCACCAACTTGTTGAGAACACAGATGAGACCTACTGTATCGACAACGAGGCTCTTTACGACATCTGCTTCCGTACCCTCAAGCTGACCACACCCACATACGGTGACTTGAACCATCTCGTCTCCGCCACCATGTCCGGAGTCACCACCTGTCTCCGATTCCCTGGTCAACTGAACGCCGATCTCCGTAAATTGGCTGTCAACATGGTTCCCTTCCCCCGTCTCCATTTCTTCATGCCTGGTTTCGCTCCTCTTACATCTCGTGGTAGCCAGCAGTACAGGGCTCTTACCGTCCCAGAGCTGACCCAACAGATGTTCGACGCCAAGAACATGATGGCTGCCTGTGATCCACGTCACGGACGTTATCTGACCGTCGCCGCCATGTTCCGTGGACGTATGTCCATGAAGGAAGTTGACGAACAGATGTTGAACGTCCAGAACAAGAACAGCAGCTACTTCGTTGAATGGATCCCCAACAACGTGAAGACCGCTGTCTGTGACATCCCACCACGTGGTCTCAAGATGTCTGGTACCTTCGTTGGTAACAGCACCGCCATCCAGGAGCTCTTCAAGCGTGTCTCTGAGCAGTTCACCGCTATGTTCCGTCGTAAGGCTTTCTTGCATTGGTACACTGGTGAGGGTATGGACGAGATGGAGTTCACAGAGGCCGAATCCAACATGAACGACTTGGTGTCCGAGTACCAACAGTACCAGGATGCCACCGCCGAGGAGGAGGGAGAGTTCGAGGAGGAAGAAGGAGAAGAAGAGGCCTAAATCTAGTGAAAAAGGACGGTTTAAAGAACAGATTGCATCAAAATAACATCTAATTTATGCAAAATCCTCCAAAGTATTTACCTAAACGCCAACAATATCCTTCAGCGTTAACCAAATATCAAAATATATTGAGTGCCAACATGTCTATATTTTGAATTCTACGCAACTAAATTAAAATTTTGAACTAAATTGTGGTTTTGTTATTCAACTGATGACTCAGTAATGTAATCTATCATCACGTGTGGTTTTGGACTGGGCCTCGTGGTAAGATCCCATTTCTCAAGCTGAGTACATTTATGTTGCTATAAATAGCCATACTGGATTGCAAACGATAGACGGACGAAAGGGCTGAAGAAAAACAGATGAAAAATTAATTGGAAAAGTCTATCACATATCGGGTATACGCTTGGAATCACACTATACCATAAAAGTTTTCACACTAATTGTAACATAACACGATTATCTTGTGTTGATATCACATTCTGTATAATGACAATACACAATATAGGATAAAACCCAAATGCCTCGAATATATAACTACATCAAAATAGATTCCAGAATAAAATGCTATATCAAACGTCTCCTATAACTATATCGTGATAAAAGAGAGAGCAATTTCATCAACAACATGCACGCTGAAGATATATAATGTTGTATAATTGTGAGCTGTCCGTTTCTTTACTTCATTCAAGGTTTTTATGCATCATTTTAAAGGAAATTTCATAAACAATAAAACATGATCAAATTGAAAAAAAAACTTTAATAATAACTCCAAATAATGTAAAGAAGTTTCGAGCCAAACTTCCGGGAACCTTCGGTACCTCCCGTATACGACACAATAAATTGGTTCTCGCATCTGAACCGGAAATCAGATGTACTCCTGTCTTCATTGGTTAAAATTGTATTTTTCAATAAGCTTTTGGCAACAAATCTTTCAAACCATTTATGGATATGTGTGTTGAATTCAAATGAATAATTGAAGATTTTTTATTTGCTTTCATATTCAAGTGGAACGTTGAAAACAATTTTATCGGTCGAGACATTTTTATTTTAACTTGTCAGAACCTCTAGATCCGTGCTGCGACCTGCTCTTCTAGGCGATCACACTAAAATCCCGGATACAATAACGGATATGACATCTCCAACATCAAAACGAATGACGTAACAAAACAAATTCGAGGATAACATGTAGCATTAAAAGTATAAAAATTGCGGTATGAAATATAATTCGAGATATGAAATATAATTCGAGATATGAAATATAATTCGAGATATGAAATTAACATTCAATGTATGAAATTAACATTCGAGATATGAAATACAATTCGATATGAAATATAATTCGAGGTATGAAACAAAAATTAAGACATCAAATGACATGCTTGGTAGAAAATAGCATAAGCTTCCATTTCGTGAGAAATTGTCGAAGCTCGTATTGAATTTGCATGTTACGGCGGAAATGAGAAGATTTGTGGCATCACTCTCACATCCGATCCCCTATAACATTTTACAGAGATTGTCATTCACCTTAGTCATAAAGGATATAGTGACGTAACGACATATATTAGTTGTCATACGATATCATGGCGATATTGTTGTATATAAAAATGACAGGCTGTAAGACTGTAAATTTTCTTTGGTTTATCAGCTGGTGGTATATAAAATGTAAATGTAAAATAAAGATTGTTACAGACTATATGCGGTCTGATAATAGTCATTTTGGTCAAAATTTACATCACACGTGTAAAATGGGATACACAGTTTTAAATGATAGGTATAGAAAGCAAAGGTATAAAAACCAATAAGATTTTAACGAGGATTTCACATTGTGTTATGTGTTACGGATATGAAACGATACTCCTCACGGAAAAAAGCGACATCCGGGACTTTCTGTGTATATAAAACCACACCATAAAGAGAGATAGAAAAAACTTGGTTTAACTGAACTGTTATCCTAGATATAAAACTAGACATTGGGTATCAAATGAAATCTCTGTGCATTTCAAACCGACAAATTGTTTGGAAATGACATTAAACCACAAGTCGGTTACTGACCATCGAATGGTGCTCGGTAAATATAAATCAAATTATACAATATCGTGGTGCCATACCGATGTATGTTCTGGTTATCAAATGAAATCATTTTCATTTTCCGTTGTGATGTGCCATCCATTCCATTACAAGGTGAAATATACAACCTTAGGTTGACCACCTGTTAAGTGGTTCAGTGTATAGTGCAAGGGAGGTAACTAGGTCGATAAAACAGGCTGATATTTCACTTATTTTTGTGTACTGTATAGGCCCGACATACCTAGTGTATCGTATGGTACAGGGGAGGTAGCTAGGTCGAAAAAATACGCTGATATTTCATTTATCTCTGTTTACTGTATAGGCCTGACATACCTAGTGTATCGTATGGTACAGGGGAGGTAACTAGGTCGATAAAATAGGCTGATATTTCACTTATTTCTGTGTACTGTATGGGCCTGAAATACTTAGTGTATCGTATGGTACAAGGGAGGTAACTAGGTCGAAAAAATACGCTGATATTTCATTTATTTCTGTGTACTGTATAGGCCTGACATACCTAGTGTATCGTATGGTACAAGGGAGGTAACTAGGTTGATTAAATAGACTGATTGGGTATGAAATGCCTAGCGTACCGTATGGTCCTGATGTTCTCGGTATCTACATCGCTAAGCCATGTAAACAAATTTAATATAAAACTCATTTCGTTCTGTACTGAGTTCATAACAACACGAAGCATAGTACCGTAAATGACTCGGATCCGGAAACAAGTTAAAGTAACTTATAAAATTTCGTTTCCAAATTTAACAAAGAGTAAACGTTTATTTCACACACACATTTTTCTTCTTCTTCTTATTATTATTATAATGCCTTAAACATATCTTCTATATCGTCTTTTGTATTTTCTTAGATTAGACTGGCATCTGTGATATGTATATAAGTAGAAAGTTGCACAGGACGAGGCGGGGAAAAGTGAGGGCAAATACCCGGGTACCTACTACCCTCCCCCTCAACCCCCAACCCCTCCCCCACCCCCACCCCATACACACACACTCACGTACACACTAGTCTGTTGTCGATGACGCGACACACCTAAGTATTACTCACAATAAATCGGATCGATCAGACTACCATAAATTTACTTAACTGCTGCAATTAATGGAATAGTCGAAATACATAGCCTAGATATTGTTCTGTAATCCAACTTCTCCACACGGTGTTTCACTAGACTAAATATTGTTCTGTACTCCAACTTCTCCACACTGTGTTTCACTAGACTAAATATTGTTCTGTACTCCAACTTCTCCACACTGTGTTTCACTAGACTAAATATTGTTCTGTACTCCAACTTCTCCACACTGTGTTTCACTAGACTAAATATTGTTCTGTACTCCAACTTCTCCACACGGTGTTTCACTAGACTAAATATTGTTCTGTACTCCAACTTCTCCACACTGTGTTTCACTAGACTAAATATTGTTCTGTACTCCAACTTCTCCACACGGTGTTTCACTAGACTAAATATTGTTCTGTACTCCAACTTCTCCACACTATGTTTCACTAGACTAAATATTGTTCTGTACTCCAACTTCTCCACACTGTGTTTCACTAGACTAAATATTGTTCTGTACTCCAACTTCTCCACACACACACTAAATATTGTTCTGTACTCCAACTTCTCCACACTGTGTTTCACTAGACTAAATATTGTTCTGTACTCCAACTTCTCCACACTGTGTTTCACTAGACTAAATATTGTTCTGTACTCCAACTTCTCCACACTGTGTTTCACTAGACTAAATATTGTTCTGTACTCCAACTTCTCCACACTGTGTTTCACTAGACTAAATATTGTTCTGTACTCCAACTTCTCCACACGGTGTTTCACTAGACTAAATATTGTTCTGTACTCCAACTTCTCCACACGGTGTTTCACTAGACTAAATATTGTTCTGTACTCCAACTTCTCCACACGGTGTTTCACTAGACTAAATATTGTTCTGTACTCCAACTTCTCCACACTGTGTTTCACTAGACTAAATATTGTTCTGTACTCCAACTTCTCCACACTGTGTTTCACTAGACTAAATATTGTTCTGTACTCCAACTTCTCCACACTGTGTTTCACTAGACTAAATATTGTTCTGTACTCCAACTTCTCCACACGGTGTTTCACACACTCCAACTTCTCCACACTATGTTTCACTAGACTAAATATTGTTCTGTACTCCAACTTCTCCACACTGTGTTTCACTAGACTAAATATTGTTCTGTACTCCAACTTCTCCACACGGTGTTTCACTAGACTAAATATTGTTCTGTACTCCAACTTCTCCACACTGTGTTTCACTAGACTAAATATTGTTCTGTACTCCAACTTCTCCACACTGTGTTTCACTAGACTAAATATTGTTCTGTACTCCAACTTCTCCACACTGTGTTTCACTAGACTAAATATTGTTCTGTACTCCAACTTCTCCACACTGTGTTTCACTAGACTAAATATTGTTCTGTACTCCAACTTCTCCACACGGTGTTTCACTAGACTAAATATTGTTCTGTACTCCAACTTCTCCACACGGTGTTTCACTAGACTAAATATTGTTCTGTACTCCAACTTCTCCACACGGTGTTTCACTAGACTAAATATTGTTCTGTACTCCAACTTCTCCACACGGTGTTTCACTAGACTAAATATTGTTCTGTACTCCAACTTCTCCACACGGTGTTTCACTAGACTAAATATTGTTCTGTACTCCAACTTCTCCACACTGTGTTTCACTAGACTAAATATTGTTCTGTACTCCAACTTCTCCACACTGTGTTTCACTAGACTAAATATTGTTCTGTACTCCAACTTCTCCACACGGTGTTTCACTAGACTAAATATTGTTCTGTACTCCAACTTCTCCACACTGTGTTTCACTAGACTAAATATTGTTCTGTACTCCAACTTCTCCACACGGTGTTTCACTAGACTAAATATTGTTCTGTACTCCAACTTCTCCACACTATGTTTCACTAGACTAAATATTGTTCTGTACTCCAACTTCTCCACACTATGTTTCACTAGACTAAATATTGTTTTGTAGTCAAACTTCTCCACACTGTGCTTCACTAGACTAAATATTGTTTTGTAGTCAAACTTCTCCACATTATGCTTTACTAGGCTAAATACTGTTTTGCGTTATCAAGATAACTTTTGAGAAAGGGTTTTATTTAGATCGAAACTTCCTTTGTATGTGTGTTTTTGCTTTTGTTTTTTGTTTTTGTTTTGTCATTTCGTTATTGTTTGTTTTTTTCATATTTTTGAAATTATTAATGCAGTGCAAAATACACGTTATGTATATTTCATTTACACAGACATGAAATTATTTTCATTCAAAGACAAAGTATTTTTTTTGATTAAAAGCAAATGGAATCAACAGAGATTCAAATCTGAACAAATAGACTCCTTTTTTGATTTCAGAATATTTTATTGTCTTGGTGGTATTGACAATAGGAACAAATAGACTCCTTCACAATCAATGCATGGGCTATGGTTTCACTTTTAGTTTCACATTGAAAACAAAAGGGGATTGAGATCGGAGTTAGTTGTTAAAACGTGTTAATTCTAAATTGAAGCCATTGTAATGTTGTACTGATATTTGCCTCCATTTGTCTTTTTCAGATCAAATATTTCATTCCTTTTTTTACTCTCTTTCAGTAGATATAGAATGGGTTTGAAAAAGTAAATTTAATATCGGAATTTTTTTTTCCTTTTTATGTTTAAGAAACATTTCGAAATTAATTGGGACCTATGGACATCTATATGTAAGTCACGCATTTTGGTATCAAAACCATACTATTCACTTAAAAACGAATTACATACCCGTAACGACATACCGCCTACACACCAGTAACGACACACCTCCTACATACCCGTAACGACACGCCGCCTACATACCCGTAACGACACGCCGCCTACATACCCGTAACGACACGTCGCCTACACACCCGTAACGACACACCGCCTTCAGACCCGTAACGACACACCACTTACACACCCGTAACGACACGCCGCCTACATACCCGAAACGACACGCCGCCTACACACCCGTAACGACATACCTCCTATATACCCGTAACGACACACCGCCTACATACCCGTAACGACATACCTCCTACATACCCGTAACGACACACCGCCTACATGGCCCTAACGACACACCGTCTACATACCCGTAACGACACTAAGGTGCCAGTAATAATGTTTTGAAGGATGGAGATTTGTATAATCTACTATAATTACCCCCACCCGGAGTCCTCACCACGCTGAACTCATACCCGAAAGTATGAATTCTCGAGACTAGTACTGTAAGAGACAGAGCCCGGACAAGAAAGCGGGCGGACGGGAGGATGGTCGAACACAAACTTTAGTCCACCTTCCCAGTTCCCGATGGACGACTGAACAAATACAACAACAAAACAAAAACAACACACATACATTCATCACGCCAGAGGCCTTTTTATTGACGTATGCAGTCGAGTCAATGTAAGCACCTGTTCAGCAATCGAGCAATAAAAAGTGGCATTGCATTATATAGGTGAATTAAATGCCACTAAAAGGAGAGGTACCGTGCGAAGTTTGTATATCGGGTGTTGTACAGTGAAAACAGTCCCATTATTTGCGGCAGGTATCAGGTATGATACTAAGTACATGGACCACATTTTTCATGAATCACGTGTATATAAGCGATACGGTTCACTCAGCTCTCTAGCATCCTAATGATGAAAATGATATTACTACGCGAACTGGCATCAATGACGAAATTTACGAGAATTGAGTTTTTCACATTATTTGGAACTATTATTTTACTGCTGATTTCGCTCACAAATATACATTTTTAATACAAGACGAAATTTTATTTTTATTGTTCTAATTATGATCGTAAATTGTTGCAAATAGTCCATTTTATCTCTCTCAGCCAATAGAATCTCGCGGAAGAGTAAACTCTAATATATACGAGAAAAATATCGAAAGTTTCAAAGGAAGGCATTGAGTGGAGACAGTCAGGGTGTGAATCTGGTGATCTAGCTAGTTTTCAATTTGACCAGTATGAGGGAAATTGTGCACGTGCAGGCCGGACAGTGTGGTAACCAAATCGGTGCCAAGGTAATCGATTAGGGCATACTGATATTTACGATTTAAAATCACTTTCAAATTAACTTATTTATATTTTCACTGAAATATGTGATAACTTAGTACGAATGCACAGCTGATATATACGATTGGTATTGTAAACACATTTTGTCTGTTTAAACCGATGTGATGCCTTAGATATTCAAACAAGAGGACACAACGGTGCCACGGTTGCACACGTGTGTCTCCAGTTTTCACCAAGTGTATGCGTGTCCAACATATCGGAACGAATTTGAATAGGTCAGAAATGTTATAGGATTTTTTTTACATGAAATCTCGATTCATTTAGTTCTAGATATAGGTTGTGTGTTGATCCAAGCAATAAACACGCATGGACATCTGCTGAACAACAGTAGAGAGTCTAACGTGTAAGGAAGGCGAACCCAAAATTTGAGTTCACCTAAGTATAAATCGTCACTAAGAAAAATTAAATGTCGAATGGTGTTGTTTTTTGTCGTTTTTATAAGTTATCAGGATTTGGAGATGGTTGCTAGGACACGTACACTGTATACATGACATATTCTCTGTGTTAGATACACGAATCTATAATTCATGATGTATTTTTGCCGAAAATCAATAATCTGACTCATACATGGAGTCTACATGACGTAATGCTGCGTGTACCGAGAGCAGATATCAATCAGCTTAGGATTATAGTTCACACATAAATGTTACATGCCAGTAGATCGTGTTAAAGCTAACGATATTTGGTAATTAAAGTGTTGTTTTTGTCTTTTAAAAAATCCGGGTAAGCCGGCGCGAAGTCGTCAGTGATTCGTATTTAACACGAGGTCAATGGACATGCGCAGATGTTGTCTTGGTGTGGCGAACTTCTTATGCAAATTAGTTGTGCGATCGATAAACATGGCAAGGCCACCTGTTGAGGGCCCAGGCTCCTGTAATTTAAAGTAGATTTGCCTGGAACTAGAGTTTGAAACATTTATACAAAACACATTCATTATAATTGTTAGTTGTAATATGTATTTAGTATCACTTTTACCTCAATATTCATAATGTAATGTACAGGACTTGAAAATGTGAATACATTTATACTTAATATTTTGAAAATGAAATGGAATACAAGTGGGGGAAACGCTTCAAGTAACTTGCAATCAACTGGAAAATACCTTTTCCTTTTTCTTTTGTGACGAAATACAAAACTGATTAAAGTACCAATTTTAAGATTAATTGATAATAACTTGCCAACCTTCTTATAGCCAGGTAATATATATACTGCAGAATGCATTTTAGTGATGTAGTCTTGTGCATTTTCGTTTTGAGCATTTTTTATGTAAATTTCAGTTCTGGGAGGTTATTTCTGATGAACACGGAATTGACCCCACCGGTACATACCACGGAGATTCTGACCTTCAGTTAGAGAGGATCAACGTGTACTACAATGAAGCCACAGGTAACATTTGTACCATTGCTGTATGTACACGGGAAAAATACTCCCATTTTAAAGTTATACAAATTTTTTATTAAAAGTATTTGAAAGTGAAATCAGCAAAAATAGGAAGTGTAATTTATGTTATTGATTTGATCAGAATAAACCATTGACAATTGTTTATTTTTACGGGTTGTATTTGTACATTATCATGGCAAAATATTTCTGAATGTGCTTTTCAAATTTTTAGTTGTGTTTATCAGAACAGGAGATGAGGAGAAAATTTGGAAAATAATAGGGAAAAAATAGTTTTCTTTGAAATTAAAGTTAAGGTTATATTAAAATGTACATAATTTTACTAATTCAGAATTCTGTATAAGACAATGAAAACACCCTTTCTACACTCTGCTATTATGCAATATAAAATTCCTTATTTAGCTGCTATCTGAGAATAATTGGCAACATGCTGACCTCCTGGTGACCTATTTTATTTCCACCAGATTTAACACATTCTTAGAACTGACCACTTGACCCAAACTAACGCTCGGAAATCTGCTTGTTAGATTCAGTAAAACTTTGTCGGCTAATTAAAATCTGTTTCACGGTGCTGAAAAAAATACAGTATTTTTTAGTCCAGTAAAAGCTGTGTCAATTCTGCATGTTTGGGTTTTCTTCAAAATCAGTAGTGGACAGTAAAGCACAACATATTTCTAACATATTCATTTCATTACAGGAGGCAAATATGTTCCCCGAGCTGTCTTGGTTGATCTGGAGCCAGGAACCATGGATTCTGTCAGATCTGGTCCTTTTGGACAAGTTTTTAGACCAGACAACTTTGTGTTCGGACAGAGTGGTGCTGGAAACAATTGGGCTAAGGGACATTACACAGAAGGTGCTGAGCTCGTAGACTCTGTTCTTGATGTTGTGCGAAAGGAATCAGAAAGTTGTGATTGTCTTCAGGGATTCCAGCTTACACATTCTCTTGGTGGTGGTACCGGCTCTGGAATGGGAACACTCCTTATCTCTAAAGTCCGTGAAGAATACCCCGACAGAATCATGAACACATTCTCCGTAGTACCATCACCTAAGGTACTAATTTGAAGTTTATGATATCACTTCCCCTAGTGGAAAACCCGGTCTATTTTTGGGTTGTAGAATTTGTCGTGGATGGGTTTGGGAATGGAGAGGGGAAACTGTTTTAGGCTGCTCTAAGTCTAATACGCTTTCATTTGAACACAAGTCTTGCTAAAGTTTACATTCCATTATTAACAATGAGATTTTTTTTTTGATCATGAAGTGAAGATGAACATATGGTTATTTGGTGGCATTGTATGAATATTTATCATCATTTTGGACTTGGAAATGTACGTTTTTACTTAGATATTGTAAATATACTCTTCTACAACATTGGAACCTAATTTTACGTCATTATTATCCGATGATCTACTGCTGACATTATAGCATCGCCTGGGTTTTTTTTTACCTAGTTTCCAATAGCAGTTGTAAGCATTTTTATCTATCGGTAGTTTGCATGTTTTCTGTTGGGTTTGTGACCACACATTTTCTGATATAATACATGTCTTTATATGATATATATATATAATATAGAACTAAATAGAAAGTCAATGCAGTGAATTTCCACCTTGATCACAAGATTTACTAAAAGATGTAAATGAGCCATTTTATACCAAGTTTAAAACCCTTAACCTTGTAGGTTTCAGTATCTATGTATAAATACATTGTTAAAGGTCCATTTTCTATACTTTGTAAATATTGCTAACTGGAACTCCTACAGATGTGGATGCCTTGATTACTGCCCGATACCTCTATGGAATTGGTATCAGTGTAGGCTTTATGTTGATAATTTGATACAGTCATTTTGCATTTCCAAAGATATTTATAAAAAAATTATTTTATTTTCCAGGTATCAGACACTGTGGTTGAACCATACAATGCCACTCTCTCAGTCCACCAACTTGTAGAGAACACAGATGAGACCTACTGTATCGACAACGAGGCTCTCTACGACATCTGCTTCCGTACTCTCAAACTAACCACACCCACGTACGGTGACTTGAACCACCTAGTGTCTGCCACCATGTCCGGAGTCACCACCTGTCTCCGATTCCCTGGTCAACTGAACGCCGATCTCCGTAAATTGGCTGTCAACATGGTTCCCTTCCCCCGTCTCCATTTCTTCATGCCTGGTTTCGCTCCTCTTACATCTCGTGGTAGCCAGCAGTACAGGGCTCTTACCGTCCCAGAACTGACCCAACAGATGTTCGATGCCAAGAACATGATGGCTGCCTGTGATCCTCGTCATGGACGTTATCTGACCGTCGCCGCCATGTTCCGTGGACGTATGTCCATGAAGGAAGTTGATGAACAGATGTTGAACGTCCAGAACAAGAACAGCAGCTACTTCGTTGAATGGATTCCCAACAACGTGAAGACCGCTGTCTGTGACATCCCACCACGTGGTCTCAAAATGTCTGGTACCTTCGTTGGTAACAGCACCGCTATCCAGGAGCTCTTCAAGCGTATCTCCGAGCAATTCACCGCTATGTTCCGTCGTAAGGCTTTCTTGCATTGGTACACTGGTGAGGGTATGGACGAGATGGAGTTCACAGAGGCTGAATCCAACATGAACGACTTGGTGTCCGAGTACCAACAGTACCAGGATGCCACCGCCGAGGAGGAGGGAGAGTTCGATGAAGATGAAGAAGAGGAAGATGTTGCATAAGAATAGAGATATTCTGAAAAAAGGCATATGGACCAAATTGTTACCTCAGTGATAATGACATCATCATCCTGTCATGTTTAATAAAGCAACACGCAATAAGATATGAATTCCTGTGGTCAATATATTTAACCAATGAAATAAGGTGATTTGCAGTTTAAATTGCCCTCTGTATATGTAGTCTACTTGTTTTCAGTCCTTTGAACAATTTTTATTAACAGTATTCTCGAGGTATTTAATGAATCTTAAGTTTCATATTTAGGGTTCTCATGATCCAAGATTGTGCCCTCTTTAAGTTTTTGAGCAGGAAAAAAATGACGTCAATCTTGGGTTTTTAGATTGCTTGGGTCTGAAGGGCAAAGTGATTATAAGCTAAGGGCATACCTTTTGTCCGTCTTTGAACTTAGCATACAAATCCCTACAAGTCATGAAAGACTGAATGGATTTTGAATAAATTTGGTCAGAAGCTTCCTTTAGGGAAGGGGACTGAATATTATATAAATAGGTGGTCTGAAACACCCTTAGGAGACGAAACCAGTTTTGAAAATATAATGCATCTCTGTTCCAAGGGATTGGAGGGACTGGACTCGATGGGGTAATAAAGCAAAGAATGCAAAATTCTGCTGTAGGAATGCCTGTATTTTGTCCAGATTTGGTCTTAAGCATCCTTGGGTGAAGGAGATTCAACTTTTATAAATTTCTCACCTTTCATGGGAGGGTGGGGTGAAGCCCAATAGGTGAAATCAGCAAACTGTGACCCCTGCCGCCCCACTCCTTCTCATGGGATGGCAAAACATAATTTAGGAATGGGTATAGACCTTTTAAATGTTGCTCACAACTTTAGATGAAGCAATTTCGGTGAACTAAACCAGCTTGTCGCAATGATCGATTGTTTCTCATCAAATTTTGTCGATTGTCTTCCACTCATTAACTTTATTTCAGAACCATTTTTACCAAATTTGTCTTGAGAAACATTTTCTGGGAAAGGCAACTATTTCTGAAATAACAAAGTTGGGTTTGAACCCAAGACTAAAGGTTGGGCCCAAAAAAGGAAGTTAAATGAAAGTTTGTTTTAAACCTCTTACTAAATGCTCGAGTGGATTTGAAACGCATTAGGTCTGATGCATCACTAGGGAAGGACAATAAATTCCTTGATGAACAATGATGTCTCCTGGGGACAGAGGATCACACCCCAAAAGAGAAAGAGCTAAAATATTGATTTAAAGTGTCCCAAATGGATTTTAACCAAATCTGGTCCGACACATTTTGGAGAGAATATTATTTTTAGGTCCTATCTGACCTAAAGCCTAAATGCCCATATGGATTTTACCAAATTTAGATTGAAACATTTCTTAATTACAGGGGCACAAGTCCTAAAGGGAACAAGACATTCCTCAACAGTTGAATAATTTTTATGTGAAACATCAAAGGGGAAGACATCATTACATAAACGAGGTTAACATCTTTGGTTGTAGAAACGTTCGGACCAAATGATTTTAGTTTTCGTTTCAAATGGATACTTCCATAGCAAGTTCAAACACGGGATGTTTGATGGAAGCCCAATAGTACTGTTGTTGAAAAAGGTAGAATATTGTCATTGTATTTTAGAAAGAGATTCAATTTTATGTCGATGTAATTAACCGGTCAATAAATAACATGATTAAAACTGATGATACAATTTTGGAAGGTGAAGACCTTTTTCTCGCTGAAACTTACCAAAGACTCGGAAAAAAGTTATATTGTCGGCTATTTTAACGGTATCAAATATTGCACCGACAAAGAAGTTCCGGCAAAATGTAAAACATTCCTACGCCACAATGAGATCGAAGTATATCAAGTGTAATTCATATTTGAAGGGATCTTAAAAAAAAAACGCAAAGAAAATACCAAAATGGCAACAACCATAATTCGAACTCAAATTCATAAAACTAGGGCAAAATATGAAGAAAAGAAAGATTTACACGGAAACTGCTGAAAAAGTACAATGAGAATAAGACTAGGTGTTCCGGAAGAGTAAGCGTCTTTTGCTTCATCGACGACACCCGCCATGTAAACCATGGTGAAGTAAGTAATGCCATGTCCTCAAATGAGAACAAGGTATACAACAGCTGAGCCAACAGGCAAACTAACCAGCATCCAAAATGTCCAGCTTCATGTCGCACGAAGAGATATAATAGATTTCAATGAGATCACTATGGCAACCATAAAACTTCCCCATAATTCAACCTGAATTTTGTGGCCCTTGTGTTACGAGTTTGTCAGTCAGTTGACTTCTTGTACGAAAATCATGATAATGGGAACAGGTCCTTGAATATCGAATCCACTGTGACATGTAAATACCATAGGTTGGATATGCAAGGATATTGATATGCAGAAATGGAAAATTTACAATAGGGAATTTGAAATCACGTTTATCATACAACGTGATGGAGAAAGCTGTCCATTTTGGTTTCGTTGTAGGAAAAGATCGAGATAAGCAGCTGATGTAGTAGAGTTTGTCAAATTTCCAGTTCTGGTGGATATATACGATGGACCTAGTCAATAAATTTCTTGATATTTCAAAATAAGACGTGATCAATGTATTTGAATGTGAAATTAAACGACTTTACAAGGTCTTTGTGACCTGTTATGATAAGCTCTTGAACTTATTCAGCCTCGTATGAAAACATTTAGTAATTCTTAATGTGTTTTTGTGTCAAAGAAATTTGACGTTGAACAACGCTTATAAACATCATGACACTAACTAACACATTTTCAACAGGGAAAATTGTGAAATGCGTGAACAGAATTTCAAAAAGCTTCTTCTCGTGATTCAGATATGGTAGATTCAGATAATTTCCATGAATGGAATGGTGAGAGGTGCTCTACAAAATAGTGAATGTCGTTTTATGGTCAAAGGGTAACACATATCCCCTTTAGGTGGAGCATCCTCGATACTCCTGGGGCTACGATCACTTCCGCTCTGTACCCGTTATGTTCGTCTTATACACCAGGTGTCGCACAAGATTTGATGGGCCGGACTAACATAGGTAAATTTGAAATTCAAAAGATTTACTTAATACCCAGCCAGGCTGAAATCAAGTACATATACTCATGGACAGAGAGGCTCCCGGGGGAAGAGATAAAGTTTGATGTTTTATGTAGGCAAGGTTTTCTGTCATATAATCCCTCCTTTTGACCCCACACCCCTTTCCAAATGTCAAACATGCCCTTGACAATAATTATGATATTTTACCTTGTGTGTGTTTATTCCGTATGTGTATTTAACTTTTTCTGACGTGCCTTTTCCAGACACGGATGTCTTCTTAATAAAAATTGGGTGGGTCGCAATTTGTTAACTACTGGTTCGGAGTTTGACCTTATTTGACTGGAGCTAACACAGGTCGTTGGGAATTCAAAATGTCCCAATGTTGGGCTGACATTTTGATTGATATAAATGACTTCTTCAGAACTATGAAATGAATGGCGTTCACATGTCATGTACTTGGTTGGAAGCTTTAAGAGGGCTGAGGAGTGAAAAAAAAAATCAACACGATAGTGATGGGAAATGTGAAACGAGAATCATTGATGGGTTTAAACACATATCGTCTGCAACGTAAGATAAAGGAAATTTCTTTGTTTTTTTTAAATATTTCTACGTTACCCTTTTCTCAGCAAAAAATTAGGTTTTTATTAGCATTTATTAGCATAAATAATGGACGCAAGCTTAAAGCCTCTATGTCCATATCAAATATTACATATTGCATAGCAAGTAAATCCTGTGTAATGGCTTATATTAGTTAATTAATGTACAATCATGTATAGAAACGGATATTTTTCCAATGTTCATCTAACCTTATTTCAAATTTTATTACAGAGTCCACATTGATTACTGTTTGTGGTAAACTATTCCACAAATCCACAACTCGGTAAATGAAAAAGTGCTTTCTAATATCAAGGCGACATCGTTTCTTAAATATTTTCTTGTTATGACCTCTAGTTCTGCTTATATTGTCCATTTCAAAAACGTTCCTTGTTACCCTACTATCACATATGTTGTTTACTATCTTAAAAACGTTAATCATATCTCCTCTGGTCCTTCGGTGTTGAAGTGTCGGAAGATTTAGTTTTTCCAGCCGTTCCGGGTATGAGAGATGTTCAAATCCAGGAAGCAGTTTTGTGGCCCTTCTCTGTATGTTTTCAATAAGTTCTATATCTTTTAATTTTGACGGGCACCATACACTGGTGGCGTCCTCCAGATGTAAACAGCATTTTAAACATTGACTCATCAAGGTAAGAAAAATATCTTCTTGTTAGTCCCACGATACTGTTTGCTTTGTTAACCATTGACTGTATGTGTGCTCGGAAGCTTACATCCTCATCTATGGTGATTGAAGCGATTTCATCAAACTTTATTTATTTTACAACAATTGCGAAACAAGTTATGTCAACTAATACTAATCACTCTTGTTGGCCCGGATGTAAGTGCGCGAGGGGTCTTATTGTGGGAGTATCCGCGGAAAACCCACGTGGTCGGACAGGTGACCCCTTACCTTTTCACGTCCGTTCCGGGAATCGAACCCCCTGTCGGCTAGGTGAATGGCGAGTGCGTTACCACTGCGCCACCCGACAGACAATAATAATTGTATAGTTTAGTTACTCTATAGTACTTTGATATCTCATAGTGTTCGATCTCACCAGCGAAAATAAATTACGTTCACTTTCGTGAATTTCCGAATTTTTTCAGATAGAGATTTTTTTTATAATGGAACTGTTTTAATATAAGTTATCTAGATTGCTGTCTAATAACAAGAACGTGCACTGTAAAGTAACGTATTTCAGGCATGGAAATGCTGAAAAATCCAATGTCGAGAACGAAGTTACGAAAGTCCGGGAAAAGTCCCGTGCTCTAAAGCGTTCCTTCCATTATCTAACCGTTATCAAAATTATTGCGCATTATCGCCGTATTTATTTGAAGAACATATATGGAGTTAAAGATGTAAGGAAAACTATAAAATGGTACACCATGATAAAAGTCTTTTAGAAATCATACATTCACTCAAATTTGCATTGATTTTAAATTTACGCGGCTGTGAAATAGTTCTTTTTCCGGCATTAGCCAATGAAAATACGCGGAGGCGTAAGCAAACCGAATCGTAGTATAAAAGCACGAGCGCGTTCAAATAACTCAAACGAAGACTCACAACTCGAACAGCAGAAGAAAACAGTCAAGATGAGGGAAATTGTACATATGCAGGCTGGTCAGTGCGGCAACCAAATAGGTGCCAAGGTAAGATACGTACATGCCTACTAAACCATATTCCAGCAATCTTGACCACAAGCAGGCTGGTCCAACAACGTTTTATTTGAAATATTCTACAAATTCCATATTGGGAAATGCGTTGTACCATCTAATTTAAGGAAGCAAACAAACGTTGGATGTATATTTTAGGAAACTCGCCAAAGAACACGATTTGTGTTGTTAATTTTCTTCAGTAGGCCTACAGTATTGGGACCGTGATTTTTTGACAGATTTTTCATGTGTATCTCATAAATTTTTAAAATTTTGCATGAATATTTCTGAAATCACCCACTTTATGTTGTATATTTGTGATTTAATGAAAACCAATCAATGCGCAATTAAGAGCCAAAAAATACCAACGGGGTATATCTGCTTATTGCTTACAGAGACCGGACCAGTGTCCGTGAATATCTTGTTTTTGGTTATTTCTGCATTTTTCTCAGAAATTATTTGCAATTTTCATTGGAACAGATAATTTATGATATATTTGGAGTATTTATTCACCTTGATTTAATAAAAGATCTCTTGAAAAATAGGTACGTTGCTGACTAAGATGACCATGTGTTTGTATTACGTTTGTGTTGTCAAAGTAATGGACCACAGAGTACTAATCACAGTACAGGAAAAAGTATAACGACTTTTAACGATTCTGAACGAGTTACCTCCATTAGTAAAATGCAACACGGGAACAAAATGTCAGTTCATACATAAAGAATTTAATAGGATCATATACAGTTGAAACTTGTTTTGAAAATGCTTGCGCCGTTTGAGTCAAAGTAATTTCTAGGTCCCAATGTTTTACCGTCTATATCTTTGTAATTTTAGTTCAGATGACTCAAATTTTGAGTCACAATTTCGTTCGAGTGACTTTTCAAAAATTTTTCAAATTTTCAAAATAAACAGGACTTGGGGAATACTACTTTTCTCTGGCAGTGAAATTTGTCTCGATCAATCCACATATTAACAACCATAGTCTGAATTTTAAAATATCAAAGAATAATGTTGATCTGTCAAAAACTGCATATCAGGAGTTGGGAATCTGCACAAGAAAGAAGCTCTCGAAATTCATGGACACTGGTTGGGTCCCAGTACAGTTACTAGAAGGGCTACTGAAGAGGGCACATTAAAAATCAAGGAAATACCAACATGTTGATATATTCATTATCCAAACTCAAATTCAACAAATCCAGGGCAAAACATGAAAGAAAGATTCCCACACAGACTCCTGAAAAAGTACAAGGAAATTAAGACCAGGCTGTACTGGAAGAGTATTTCTCCTGAAATAATTGGTTACTTACCTCAAACTCAAAAGCAGCAATGCCAACAAAAACATTTAAATTTTCATATTCACCAAAAAGAAAAATTGTAAAACTAGAAAATAGAATATACTAGCTATAGAGTTGCATTAATAATTTCATTACATTGTTTCTTCAATTTCAGTTCTGGGAAGTAATTTCAGATGAGCATGGAATAGACCCTACCGGTACATACCATGGAGATTCTGACCTTCAGTTGGAGAGGATCAACGTGTACTACAATGAAGCCACAGGTATACATGCATTCATTGTATTTATAAATAGTAGTTAAAGTATAAGGTATTCAGCTGTCCCTGGAAACCAATGTAATTACACAGGTTTCTGTGTACTTATTTACTATGATGTACATTAATACACCAGTATTATGAAGTAAGCTTTAAGATATTTAAGCAAAAACCAAGCATTGGCAGAAATGCAACTTCAAAATGTTCATTCCTGCAAAAAATAGTCATTCTGGTGACATGAGCGTACAATTTTGTTAGCCCCAGGAAATTTCGGTCTGCAGTTAATAATCATCAGTGGAGAATTACAAGTATTAATGCCATATTTTACTGTGAAGGAAGTTGTAACAATGAAAGTACAGATGTCATCAACCACCAAAAGTAAATTTTCTGTATTTCAAATCTACTAGATGAAAAACACTTGGATAATCTGTTATAACTGTGTGACTGTATCTTTTTAAATACGTAAGAATTGTTTTTGTTTATCTGTACAGAATAAGCTGGATCTATATTTTATTTGTAAAAAAAAAAAAATGTTTTTATAATCTTGAGTTTAGCAAATATTGTTGATCAAACACACCTATACCAGATGTAGGTAGGGCTAACAAAATTTCCCGTTATTGAAACTAATCACGAATTAAACTCCCAAAATGGCTAACACAAATTATGTGATAAATCATCCAATTCATTTTGGAAATAAACCACTTAGCAAGGGAGAACAGTATTTTCTGACTGAAATAAAGAAAAATATTTTTGGCAAGTGACAACGAATCAATTTTTTTTCAGGAGGAAAATATGTTCCTCGTGCAATTCTTGTTGATTTGGAGCCTGGTACAATGGACTCTGTCAGGTCTGGTCCTTTTGGACAAATCTTCAGACCTGACAACTTTGTGTTCGGCCAGAGCGGTGCTGGAAACAATTGGGCTAAGGGACATTACACAGAAGGTGCTGAGCTTGTAGACTCTGTTCTTGATGTAGTAAGAAAAGAAGCAGAGAGCTGTGATTGTCTCCAAGGATTCCAGCTTACACATTCTCTTGGCGGTGGCACCGGCTCTGGCATGGGAACACTCCTCATCTCCAAAATCCGTGAAGAATACCCTGACAGAATCATGAACACATTTTCTGTTGTACCATCACCAAAGGTAACACTTCAGTATAAGTAGTTTTATGTTCAATAACATTGAATACTCTCATAGGGGATTGATCAAGTTAACATTTGGCATTGGACAATTTATTGATTCTGTAATGAATTTAGGAAAAACTTGTTAAAGTATGAAAATATAGTTTAACAATATACAGTGTTAGAGCTGATATATTGTTTGATACAGAATACTCACCAATTTTTGCTTTAAATTATTGAGGAGGATCCTTGCAACAAAATAAGTATATAAGTATCTGGTTTAGAGGGCTTTTTTGAGAAGAATTTGATAATTTCATTGACACATAAAAAAAAACGAAAAAAAACCCACCAAAGTAAGATTGATGAAATGAGCAATCTTTCAAAAAGTTTAATTTTGAGACCATATTTAATAATTTGATTGCAGAGGTAAAATTACAACAACATACAACTTTGTCAATTCTTTCCATCTTGTATAATGAAAGACTTAGTTATGAATGATTCACGGGAGATAACTCATGACAAACATGCAGTGCAAAACAGACCACTATTATTATAATGGCAGGTCCAGGGTTTTCCATAATTTTGTTAGTAGTAGGCTGTGTAGTGAAAGTAGGAGGCTGGCCGGCCGTGTACGTGTAGTCGTGTACGGAACATTATTACGGAACTGGATTGGTGTAGGCGGCCAAATGATCAAAGTAGCCGGTCAAATTGGCCGGCAACTGGCTCTCATGGAAAACCCTGCAGGTCTGAACGCCTAAGTGGACCCTAAAAACTTAAAATTTTGGGAAACAACCTCCAAATAAACTAAATCTTGTTCCTGCAGTCTCAAGCAGGGTATATGGAGGTACAAATGTATATAAATGGAAGATATTTAAATATGATGTCATTAAAGATCCAGTCTTGGGGTGTACTTCAGGTACACCCACATGACTCTTCTTGACCAAGGTTCCTGGCTGCAGCAGTCCTATGTCTTCAGTATGCTAATGTGTACTCTGACATAATTTGGTAAAGCTCAAAGCATGGGGTGATACTTAGTGTCTACACTGGAAAATTGTGTGACGTCCAGTCCTGTTCTGAAATTTAACGCCTGGGTTCTGTGCCTTGAAAATATCTGCCTCTGCAGGTATACAAACAATGCACTGTCGTTGGGCATGAGACTTTTTTTGTTTGTTGGTGGAAGGTGACGAAGAAAATGCCTTGCACTGAAACGCTGTAGAATTTCTGGGGCTGATCTTCGTGGTCCTGAGGTATATGGGCCAGTCACTCTTGATTCATCCCTCAGCTGGGCCACAAGCTGCCTCCTGAAGATTCGCTGGGGAACAGGATGATCCTCTCTGCACTTGCTGGTATGCATTCAGTACTGCCAATCCAAGTGTATGGAAGAAAACCTTTCAAACAGAGATGAAAATAATGCTTTCATACCTGAATTAAATTGTATGAAGGGTGTTCAGGCCCCGTTATAATCTGTATGCGACTTGGCCTGAACTAATTGATAATAATTGATGCTTCAGTTAACACTTAAACAATACATGAATTAATGACAAAACATCAATGACTTGCCTGTTCGACATATTATTCTAGCGGAGAATTGAAGACCAAATTTTGCCCTTTTCGTTTTGTGGTGATAGCAAGAGCTATATTTGTAACATAGGCAAGTAATAAAGTGATCTTAAATGAAATGTGGAAATTCATAGAGAACTATGGAACAGCTATGAGGAAGTGAAATTAGGTGAAATAGATAAAGAAAATAAGACCATAAACAACACAGTGACTTTAGTGTTTAATGTCTTCAAATGCAACATGTACTTATCTTTGAATATACATTAATGCAGTGCATTTTCTTTTTGTGATTTTCATTATGATGTAAGAAAATTGGTAATCCTTGGTGGCATGTGGTGGGTCAATCCTCAAACAGTTTAGTACTGCCCGCAATACCAAGTGTTCTTGTTCTTAGAAGTATTTTACTTGTGAATGATAGACAGAGAAGGAGGAAGGGAGACAAAGATGTTTTCTGCATTCTTTGCAACCAAATTTTGTTTGGCTGGCATTATCCTGCTGTCCACTTTTGCATCTCATCTAGTAAGCATGTCACCATGACCGCCATGGTAGGGTACTAAATAGACGCCTCTGTTAAAGGCGATCTTCTAAGGTCAGCAGAGATGGTCTTCCTTTCCTGGAAGTAGAGGTGAACCCATCCACCAGTCCATTTATGATGCTGTAAATTGGAGGAAGGATAGTGTTGTTTACCCTGTCCTGGCATGTGGTATGGACTTTGAAGGAAAAGCTAATAGGCATTCAGCTTCCTGATTTCCATGATATGGAAGAACACTTTAGCACTCCATTTTCTGGTCTTGTGGATGAAAGAGTAGTACTGCATGTATTGGTCTGCCTTGTCCACCCCATCCATATAGGAGGCATGCTCAGCAATCATTTGGGTAAAAAAAAATTCTGCTTCGCAAATGTTCCATTTTGCTGTATAACAAGGCATTGGACCTCTAGTTTCATCATGTATGGTAGACAGCACGGTGACACATTTTTTGTCCTTCCACACAACTGCTACAAGTGAGCCGTTTTGCCTGAAGGCCACATCACCCCTCAGCCTGTTGGTTATACCATCTGGCCTTTTCTGCATGATATCCAATGGCAGACCACAGCGGATGGATCTTACAGTACCACAAGCATAAATTTTCTCCATGAAAAGAGATGCAAGTCTGCTGAGGTATAAAAGAAAAAAATCCATATATACATGATAACCTTGACCTTGAATATCAGCCACTTGTAAACATTTGTTTACAGCTCTACTGGCGAGGTCTCCTTCTGCATGATGATATCTTTCTACAATGAAATCGAAATGTTGTATATTGCTCTTAATTGAGCAGTTTAAGATTGTAGTCAATTACTTGTCAATTATACCCTGGACTTTGTTAAAGGGAGGGGATATATTAGTCACTTAGCGTGTCTGGCAATGATAATCATGTATACAAGATCGGAGTTCTTTTCTATTCTCTTGGGGAAAGGGCCTTTTTATCTCATTTTGATCTTGGAAAGAAAATTGATCAGTTGAGAAGGAAATCATCTGGAGTTACGCCCTATATATTTGGTGATTTCGGTCATATCATAAAATAAATATGAATGGGGCAGAGCTGACTTTAGCCTTGGGCAGTAACCATTTTTTGAGTCACACAATAAATACTTCTATATTTTGTTGGTTGATCTGTTCTGTATACCCTGAAATACTAATTCCCTTGCCAAGGTATCATGTCTTCATTGATTACCAACTCCTGGTGTGGTGTATAAACTCTCTAGGAGTTGCTTATGATGTCCAATAGGAAGTACTTCAGGATCTGTTGACCAGTTGTTTTGGATGTTGGCCTGTGTCACTAACCCCATGGCAAGAGTCATTGCAAGAAGCATGCTCATGTTGTCGTTGCAGACAAGAAACTTTTTTCAAATGTAAATGAGCAGGGAGATTTCTGTGATTGTCGAAAATGTCTCCTGCATAGCGGTTAGTTTCAACAATTGTTGAAATGATGGCTTCTGAGACAAACTCTTTGAAATAATCCAGGTGGTTCCTAGGGTTCAAAGTTGACTCCTGCCCGAGATGTGAAAGTAGATGGTGCCTTTGTATCCTGCCTTCAAGTTTTCTTCAACAAAAGCATCAATTTCATCAAGATCATATCTCTCAAACTCATCAATGTTGTTTTCATCTAAAATTTCTTCAAATACATCTTGAAATTCCGGCAAAATATTTGAAAAGTTGTCTGACAAATCCTGACTATCCGCCATGTTGTTTACAATCCGGATATAATTGCAGCAAACCCATGACACATGCAATGTCATTATAACATTTCACTGCTTTTGATGATGTTTTCTTAGCTAAAAATACTGCCCTTTTTGGAGAATGTCATGCAGTCTCACAACATAAACCGAATCTTGAAACAACAACTACGAGATAATTTCTCATTTACTGTGTGTTCCAAGATAAGATTATGCACTGGTTATTAATGCAGGGTTTTATTGCCAACTGTGTGGAATTTTTTACAATAAGTCGCATCAGACAGGAGTTTCAGCATGGGGGATATAACCTGTAATTTTACAGGAAGAGCAATTCATCAGCTCTAGGGTAAATGAAGTCTTATCTTGATATGTAGTTAACTGGATTTTACTTGCTGTTTCCAGGTATCAGACACGGTCGTAGAACCATACAACGCAACACTTTCTGTTCACCAACTTGTAGAAAACACTGATGAGACTTACTGCATTGATAATGAGGCTCTCTACGACATCTGCTTCCGTACTCTTAAACTGACAACACCCACATATGGCGACTTGAACCATCTTGTGTCTGCCACTATGTCCGGAGTCACCACCTGTCTCCGATTCCCTGGTCAACTTAACGCCGATCTCCGTAAATTGGCTGTCAACATGGTTCCCTTCCCCCGTCTCCACTTCTTCATGCCTGGTTTCGCTCCTCTTACATCTCGTGGTAGCCAGCAGTACAGGGCTCTTACCGTCCCAGAACTGACACAACAGATGTTCGATGCCAAGAACATGATGGCTGCCTGTGATCCTCGTCATGGACGTTATCTGACCGTCGCTGCCATGTTCCGTGGACGTATGTCCATGAAGGAAGTTGATGAACAGATGTTGAACGTCCAGAACAAGAACAGCAGTTACTTTGTTGAATGGATCCCCAACAATGTGAAGACCGCTGTCTGTGACATCCCACCACGTGGTCTCAAGATGTCTGCTACCTTCATTGGTAACAGCACTGCCATCCAGGAGCTCTTCAAGCGTATCTCTGAGCAGTTCACCGCTATGTTCCGTCGTAAGGCTTTCTTGCATTGGTACACTGGAGAGGGTATGGACGAGATGGAGTTCACAGAGGCCGAATCCAACATGAACGACTTGGTGTCCGAGTACCAACAGTACCAGGATGCCACCGCCGAGGAGGAGGGAGAGTTTGACGAGGAAGAGGGAGAGGAAGAGACATAAACTTGGAACACTTGACATTGCATTATAAAGGGAGAAAACATTCAGCTGATGGATGAAAAAGGAAACAAAAAAAAGCAAAAAATTAAAATTGTAATGTCATAATATTGGGATTTTTTCATCTTTTAGTTTTTGTTTTTTGTGTTTTTTTTGTTGGAATCTTAAATCTCTTGCTATGTACTTGGAATTTATTGGTGTGAATTAGATGAATGCAAAATCTTGCACACTGCACAGTCACTTAATAAATATGTCAAACAATGAATTTAGGGAAACCCAAGAACAGCAATCAATAACCTCCTAGCTTTCTGACAACTGTCAATCCCAGTGAAGTTGCAGTTTTACTTTTTTCAAACATTAAAAGCTATTTGCAAAAAGTTTTCAATTTGAAAACATGTGTTTAGATTTCAGAATAACATATCTGTAACATCACACAGGGTTTTCCATAAGAGCCGGTCGCCGGCCAATTTGACCGGCTACTTTGATAATTTGGCCGCCTACACCAATCCAGTTCCATAATAATGTTTCATACACGACTTCACGTACATGGCTGGCCAGCCTCCTACTTATACTACACAGCCCACTACTAGCAAAATTACGGAAAACCCTGATCACACATCACTTCTAAACTGGAGATAGTTAGTTTTTTGTTGTTTGTATGCAAAATGCAGCTTTCAGATATGTAATTTCTTTCCTTTTCTCAAAAAATTATCTAGTTCTGCCCACTTGATGTTTGGAGGAGTCAATAGCAACATGCCACATTGTGAAAAGTCTGTTGAAACTTGCATCGCTACAACATCATACCGAAATACCATGTAATGTAAATGTATACAATGAACAAAAAATAGGTTATTCTTTCATACCAGCATGAACTAAAAAATATATATATCACAGCTTGATGTAAAATAACTGGATTGTGTAACATGTACTTTGAATGGATTTATGACCTTTTCACTCCAGAACATAGTAAATTAGGAATCCAAATCATTTCATGAAAGACTCCTTCCTTCAGAAATATGTTGAGAAAAAAGTAAACAAATGTCCACAGGAGCTGCTTGTTTCAAAATGGAACAGTAATTTTCCTGCCTAGAACTAATGATTGTAGGCTGAGAAAACCAAAGATTTTTTTTTTGGTCCATCATTGATGGTTGTCTGGTCAAATTGCACTTTGTCCACAATTGGTTGGTTGTCAGTACTGTGAACTGTTATTGCTACTATTATTTCTGGAAAGTCTTGAATGGATCAATCATCAATTCCATTTATATTTTCCCAATAGTGCATTGTGCATTTTGAAACTGGTGGGGAAAAAAAAAAAAAAATTGCTGCTAGTGCTAGGTGGCCATCTTGGATTTTACTATTACTTGAGAAGTATGGAATGGATTTTACTTTAATGTGGAGGTTTTCCTTTTGTTCCATTGATATGCAAAGGCCATTCTGGGACCAATCTGGAAGCTCACCTGCTTTCTGTTTATCTGAATTTGGATGATCAAAAGGAGTTAAAGATGTATAGTCGAAGCTCATCTCGAAATTCAAGGGACCATGGAAAATATTTTGACTTATACGTATTTTGACTCTAACAAATTGTATAAATAAGTTTGCCTGTTGCAGTTTCCTAAACGAAGTAGGGCTAGGATAGCATGCATACAGTGTAGTTTAATCTTGATATTTGAAATGGTAGTAAATAAACAAACCAATTGATCCTACTTTCTCCTTTTATTGTTTATTCATTCAAATAGGAAAATGTATAATAACTCCATTCAAATGCAATTGTACTTGCATCATTCCGACCAAGCACATACATGATATATTTTACGGAATGGCATAAAATGAAATTAAAATTTGTTTTTGATTTGCTACAAATCATGCAGATATAGTCTATCAATGAAAAATGCTTTCAGCAGTTCATTGTCCAAACACTAAATCTGACAATGTCCCCAATCACAGTCATTTATAAGCATAAAATTTTAGTTTCTTTGTGAATAGTGGGGATCACATTTCTTCAAAAAGTTTGTACTGGTTTGGCGGTTTCATTTTTTTTGTTCCTGAAGATGCATGCAACCAAGCTAAATGTTTCCATGTTTTGCATAAATGTGCTACTTTTTTTAACGAACAGGTAAGTCACTTATACAGGATGGCGACACTTATTAAGATGCCAACCTTTAATTTGAAAATTAAACTGGTAATTAATCCAAAGTGACAAAGTGTTGTGTGTATGATTGACCAATACGTTGTAATTAGCCACGTGTTAAACACATGTGACTTTCTACTTTGTATGTATTGACTGATTTTGTCGGAAGACATGCCAATGTTTTGACAAAAATTAATTTCAAGACAATGAATGACTTCGCTTGCTTTACAATTGAAGGGATTGAAAAATCTCTTGGACAAATGAAATTTTGAGTCGATGAAATTCAAGTCGTCTGAACTAAAAATACAAAGATATAGAAAGGGGAAAAATCGTGACTTGAAAATTATTTCGACTCTAGTGATTTTGAGTCACAACCAATTTACACAAAATTTAGCCTACTTTATGATCTGATGCATCAATCCAAATTTGCAAAAAATCCTGTATTGGGTCATTCTACTTGGTCTTCTGAGGGGTTAGATCTGCCATTTACAGTCCTCTTCATAAACCCAAGGATGCTCGGCCAAATTTAGTTAAAATCGCCTTAGTCAATTATATATGTATGACGGGTCAATTGGTATAAAATTTTCCTTGGAGTTCTCCTTAATAACTACAATGCCCCGAGTACTGATATTAGGCCTGTAGTGTGTTAGGATGAAGGGCTACCAAGATTGTTGTAGTGAATGATCTTGAGCCACTAATTCTTTGTCCAAGATGTCAAAGTGTTAAATCAATTTTTCAGTAACCAAAAGGCACTGGGTACTAATGATGGGTTTGCAGTATTCTGGAATGAAAGGTTAACAAATTTGTCTAAATGAATGACCTTGAACCACTTTCAAGAACACAGAAGTCTTCAAATAACTTCTCAAAAAGAGGCCAAATGGGCCTGCAGTGCTCACCTGGTATATATATATATATATATATATACCAGCAAAATATGCCTCTAGACCTATTAGTTGACGAGTAGAAGTTGATTAAAGATTTTAACAAATTTGGTCCCTGTGACCTTAAATATAAGTGAAGGTCATTTCTTTTTGCAAACTTCGTCAGGTTTCGTCCCAGGAATATACCAGCTGAGTATCATGCCTCTAGACCTATAAGTTCAGGAGAAGTTGCTTAAGGTTTTTAACAAATTTGACCCTTGTGAGTCATCTCATTTCATAAACTTTGTCAGGCTTCATCCTGGGAACATACCAGCCAAATATCAAAACATTTATTCCATTGGTTACTGGGAAGAAGTTGTTTAAAGGAAAAACCTGACACGACAATGTATGCTGCTCCACAGCATAAGCTGTCTTGTCTCTTCAGGCCGTGTGAGCTAATAAGTGAAAGGCCCACGACACTGGGCCTGTGGCATGCTGGGAGGCAAGGAGGCAAGGATACCAGTTGATTCAAACTAATGATCTTGACCATCATTGGGTCAAGTATGTTAAGTAACTGAAACTTGTTTTCAATAACCAATGAGCACCGAGTCATAGTAATTGTGTAAGGTTGTTTCATATAGGTATAAACATAACCAATACAGTAATGGGAGTTTCAGTATTATTTACTCTAGTATATAAATCATTGAACAGTTGATATCACATGTACATAAATACATTTCATTATAATTTACATTTTGTCTATGATACAAATCTATATTTTAATCTTTTTTTTTTTTACAATTACTGTAATTTCCTGTGTATTGCCTGTTCCTCCAGATTGCCTCCACAAGCCATAATGTCTATAGTGGATTTCAGATACAAGCACATTATCAGGGGAATCCCCCACTGTATGTTTACTATGCTATTGTCAGGTGACAGAAAGCTCTCACAGTTAATGAGCTGGTTTAGGTATAGATTGCGACCTATATGTTCAAATGTACGATGTTTGATAACTAAATGATTAGATTTGTGTAATTTTGGTTTTTGTCTATAAATGAGATTGTACAAGCTTAGATTTTAAAAGTATTGTATAGCCCACAGATTTTTTTTTTTTTCAAACATTTTGTCAGATAGCTAGCAGAAGGTATTCCTATATGTTTTAAATTGTATATCCCCAAGGCAATACGCAGGAAGTTACGGTGCATCAGACAACCAACCATTCTTCTTGTAAAAGTAGCATAAAAATAATTTTGAACATAAAACTATTTGCAATATATACCAGTGGCCATTGTTTGTTGTAGTTACATCCGAATCGATACCAGTCCTAACAATACTTAGTTGGTGTCTAAGCTCCATAAGTAAATTGAAGGGCAAGTTTTTCTGAACCACTGAAAAAATGAGCTTCTTGAATTTAATTTTATCACTGAAATATGATGTGAACATATTCTTGATTGAATGGGTCAAAACTATGTTTTGAATTATATTCAAACTATATTGTCTCCATATCAATAGTTAAACAGTTAGTTCAGGGCACAAACAGGGAGTCTGAAAGAGTGGTTAAGATATGTCAAAAAAAAAAAAAAAAAAAATAAAAAATAAAAAAATTTCAAAATCATGCACATAAGGACAAAGTGTTGTAAGAAAGTGCTGTTGGAAGGTCTGTTCTGAAACCAAAGGTCGTGATGACCTTAGTTTGGTATATGTCGCAGCACCTCCTTGCACCAACATACCAATTCTTAAGTTCATGCATCAAACAGCGACTGCATTGTGCACTGGAATCTGTCAGATCGACAAGGCAAATGCCAGATTTGTTGAAGGAGAGGGAAAGGTAATGAATTCATCCTTTTTGGTGAGATAAGGTTATATCAACCCCTGAGAAAAGATTCTACAGTTACCAAACACTTGGTATGCCAGGGGCTTACTACAGTAAAAAGTACTTGGTAGTATAAAGGACTTCTATTTCAGTAATTGGTACAATTCCACTTTTAATATATCTGGAGTTAAAGCAAACTTAACACTCAATATCATCAACACATATCTATTACTAATGCTATGGTTTCCCATAATTCCAACACTGAGCCATCACTGTAGCACATATATTAAAATTATATCTTTAAAACGATTCCTTTCGCCTTTTTTTTTCTTCTCAATATGAAGGTTTTTCTGTCTCAATGACTGTTGAAATCTTCAATTAAAGTCTTAATATCTTCAAGTCCGTCTCGTTCCTCATAACAACATAAAACTTGATTAACTAGGAATAGTTTTCTTTTGTACATAGAGTCCTTCAAATAACGAGTCAAGATTCACATCGGAATAAGAATTCTGTTTCAACCATCGTGATGACACATCCTTCAGCTTGTTATAATTTGAAACAAATTCCTGAGACTTGATGTTCGCAAATTCTGAAACCAGAAAAAAGAAGAAACTTAGAAATCTCAAAATATCAGGAAAAAGCACATACGAATCACACTTTCAGGAAAACCACATTTTTATGCTTGAGCTGAATTTTGTTTGTAACACATTTTTCCATTGGTTTGTTTTTACAAAGGGACAACATTAAACTTATATTAAACAGTATCCCAGAGAGATCTTGGTGCCTACCATGGTTTGATCTCTTTATCTACCATGGTCTGATCTCTATATCTACCATGGTCTGATCTCTATATCTACCATGGTCTGATCTCTATATCTACCATGGTTTGATCTCTATCTACCATGGTTTGATCTCTATATCAGTTCTTTAAGAGTTGGGATATTTTCCCTTCTTTTCTCAGTTTTTGCTTAAAAAGTACAAGAAATTTGAAAATTACGAGAGGACAGCAGTCAAGTACACTAGAATGTCTGCAATTCTTTTTCAGTCCCAAAGTCAAAAGAATACAAAAACCTACACACGTGATTTGAGAAGATCCATCCAGTATTCCTGAAGACAGTGACAACAAACTTTCACAGTGAAAATCCATGACAGCCACCTATCGTCCATTTTGTTATTTTGATTAGTCCCAACATCAAAACAACACAACTAGGAACATATAATTTGAGAACAATCCATCCAATTCTCAAGTTATGATGATGAACAATGTTTCATTGTCCAAATTCACAAAGGCTGCTGATTGGCCCATCTAAACTAACTGAAAAGCATTTAGAAGATTTACCTCTATTTTCCCCTATTAGACCCACGAAGACAAGATGTATTGGTTATACAAAACAAGCCTGCTTCACAACCAACTGGGACAGAATCAAGGCATTCCCACAGACCAACGATTTTAAAGAATTTGCCCTACTTGGCCCCGCACCTCAACTCCCAGCCCAGGGGGTAGAGACCCAAAGTTTATACAAAACAGATTTCCCTTCACCCAAGGAGGAAAAGGACTGAAGAATTTGCTCTCTTTCCACTGTTGGGCCAGGCACCGAGATTTATTATACAAAACTGATTTCACTTTACCAAAGAATGCTCCAGATCAAATTTGGGTGAAATCCAGACTTTTTTACAGAAGTAGGATTTTAAAGAATTCGCTCTATTTTTGCTAATTGCCCCCCGACCAACCACTGATGCAAAATTTGTTTCCTTTCCCTCAATGATGCTTGAGACCAAATTGGTCAAAATCAGCCGAGACATTCATGACAAGCAGTGATTCAAAGGAACCAGTTGAAGGATGTCCGAACAGACACTGCAGTATCCCATAAGTTCACTTGGTCTTAAGGGCCAAGTCAGCTTACTATAAGAACGATTCATCCTATCCTTTTCTAGATATAAAGATGACAAAGTTTCATTGTCAAAATCCAAGATGGTCACCTGTCGACTATTCTGCTTTTCTGTTTTGTCCCAAAATCAAAATGGCACAAGTAGAGATCAAGAGGAACCTCCATATAAAGGATGATTTGAATATCCTGCCATCTTATCATGTTTGGCTAAAAATGTTAATTCTATATGATCTGTTAGGACCCAGCTTTGGATGAGAGTGTGCCCCAGAAACTGAATTCAGACACTACATTGCCCGACCATTGGTAATACAGCAGCTAACTATATCTGAATATGTTAAAGCCCCAGTATACGTAACATTCACCAAAAATTTAGTGTAGAATCACACATAATTATTGAGATATTCTCTAAGATGTAGTTAAAATTAAGTTATTCAAACAATAGTTACCATGACTTTCTGCATAAAGTATTGATATATGAGCAGTTGAAACTCGCTATTTGTAAACACACCTCCATTTTAAACACAGCGCCATTGAAATTACGATTGTTGCCGAACCACGTCGGAAAGTTCGTGACCTGATCTCGCGAGAGTTGAGGTTTCTACTTATAGTGAAAGCACATGCAGATATGTCTACGGTAAGTTTTTGTTTACAAACATTGTTTGCGAAGTCTTGTCGTAGACTTGAGATATTCTTGTGATAAACATTCAGTTTTTGGGAAATTATTAGAAGGAATATTTAGTTTAGAAATGATACGACGCACAATTATAACGTAAGAATTCAGAACTGGCCTGATGTATGATTGGAAAAAAAGTAAGCGACTGGTGAACGTCTGTACTGTGTTTGCCATGTTTACACACACAATGTATGAATTATTGTGGGTCCCACATTGTTTATTTTCCGATTTTTTCAATTTTTATTTAAATTGAAAACAGTCAGTTTTATTTTCTTTAATTAAAGGAAAGTATTTGTTTTGGTACATATATTACGGGGAAAATAAGATAAAGTTTGGTTTTTTTTATAGTGATTTTACGTATATTGGGGCTTTAAGCTGTTCCATTGAAACATCTAGGATTTACCTATTTAGAAAACTTACCTCTCTCTCTATCAGATAGTTGGTTCCTTGCCTTGTCGATGTCAAACACATGCTGGTAGAAACATAACTGGTTGTATAACATGGAGTCTGTATACTGAACATAAAAAAAACACCACGATTTCATATACATCCCAGTAAACAGCAACATACAGTGTTTAGATTTGAATAAAAACTACAATGTCATTCAACAAATAGCTTTACTTAAACAAAAAACTTGAGAGATATTCCTATCACACATGCTTCAACCAGCCCCTCGGGATATTTTGTACACTTACAGTAAATCTTGATATGTAGAACTCCTGTATGATAACAAATTAAATATACTGTATTATGAAGTCAACACAATATGTTTATTTGTATGTTGTAGTAGGTATTGTAACCATCTCATCAACATATATACAAACAACATGATATACATACACATGTATTCAAATGTCCTTTTTGACAAGCAGGACAGACTGGATGGCTTCTCTGGAAGATCAGTGGAAGTCTCCGCGTCACATGACCACATGTTGTGTCATCGCATTTCAACCAACCCTGAAGTCGTGAAACAGCTATTAACATGCATCATGTTGTAGTGATCAACTGATTAAAATATGGTCAACTTTGAAATCAGGGACTAATCATATAAAACAAAGTCTGAAATATATTCTTAATGTAATCTGCACTACCTCAGAAAATTATCTTATTTTGCATGCAACAAAGTCTGCATAAAATGTGTACTCAGAGTACCTAAATAGTTTTTGAAAGCTTTGTTTAATTCTGTTTTTAATTTAGAAAAAATATCACATATTGTCATTTTAATTAGAAATTAATTTCTTAATTTCTAAAGATGGCCTCATAAAACTGATAAAATCTATGATAGTCTGCATTGTATGTAGATCATAAAAAAATGTGAGCTTGGCCTGAGACACAATGTTGTATGTATGAAATGTTACTAAAATGTTTACACTTGAACTGCAAGCCTTTTATAAAGGGAGATAATACATTCAAACAATCATCAATGAAAATGTAAATGAAAATTTAATAGCCATCATGTATCTCTTTACCTCGTAATATTTACGGATGTGTTTGCGTATGGTGTTAACCAGCTGGTTGGCTATCTGTGGCACACTCTCATTTGGCGAGTTTTTACACTGAGGGTTCGGACACTTGGCGAGAGAACAATCAATTTCCTGTTCCTAACAAAACAAAACACCAATATGATTTTATCAGAAGTGATACAAATGACTACTGGAACTAAAATAACTGGCAAATTACTATCTCTCTTTGAAATTTCATCCTACTGGCAAAAGTATTCATGTATACCATATATTCACACTGTGAGTTATGTCCAAACGAATCTGAAAATCCTGTGAAAATTAGATATTGCCTCCATCATAATCAGAGATACAGACACTTAATAATGATGTCGCTGTTGTGATTTAAAATGACCGAGCAACATTTCACAACACCATGACAACAATGTCACTGTTGTGATACAAAATGACCCAGCAACATTTCCCAACACCATGACAACAACAATGATATCACTGTTGTGATTTAAAATGACCCAGCAACATTTCACAACACCATGACAACAATGTCACTGTTGTGATACAAAATGACCCAGCAACATTTCACAACACCATGACAACAACAATAATGTCACTGTTGTGATACAAAATGACCCAGCAACATTTCACAACACCATGACAACAACAATGATATCACTGTTGTGATTTAAAATGACCGAGCAACATTTCCCAACACCATGACAACAACAATGTAATTGTAACGGTTAACGACTCAATATGCATCCTTTTAATCAAGCCATTATGCTGCAGTCATACCTCCCAAATGTTTGGGGTTTCCGAAATAGAACAAGCAATCGCAAACTCTGTTTCTGAATATGCACAATGAATATCTGAGATCAGGAAAATCTACTGACGAAACCAGATAGAATACATGTATATTTTACTGACTTAGTGATGCAGTGCTACAATCTGACTGTAGATGTTTTTGTAAATATCTGCATTGTTCCATTTACACATTATACATGGAAAGATTTTACCTTTAAGTCTTAATGCTTTGAGAGCATCAGACACAAAATTGTCTTTCATATGTGAAAGCATTGGCATATAAGGCCAAAATCTGAGCATGAGCTTTTGTTCTTGTGTATAATGCAAACCACGTTTTTGAAAAAACAAAACTTTCCTTTAAAAAAAGTGTGCATTATACACTTATATTTACAGTAATACTGTATTGAGGACCATGTGTGTGGTGGACAGACAGCACACAAACGTAACACATCCAACTTTACTATGTTGGTGTCATGTCTAAATATTAATGCATTGTAAAACATGTAATGAATTCACTCAAATATGACTTTTTTACCTCCAAAAATATCACTCCTAATGAGGGAGGAGGAAGAAATATTTTACAGCACTTCTGTCCATATGACCCTAAACTAAATCCAACGAGAATACAACAAGTAATGAAGATTCTGTAGTCATTTCTCAACATCTCTTTGTCTATTATAAAACACATCAGAAATAAATTCATGTAATCTATTTGTGTGTTCAGATGCCCATACAATGTTACTATATTTCAGGTGTGATTGAAATCACACTTCTAAATTCCAAGAATTCCAAGTCCAGCTTCTCAACATCAATAATTTTAAGAGTTGCTGGACCATAAAATCAAGCAGATATTTTGTAAATGATGGATGTGTTGAGGTGCTCACTATGTGGTCTAACTATACACAAAGATTAATTAGAGGTGGACATAGACTCTGAAGTGAAATGTTGATGACACTGATGCTAGAAAAGTAATGAAATTTTCTTGCTTCTCCATCTTTTCATCACTGGAGAGACAAAATATCCTAAAGTATCATGGTTATACAAAATCTTTTATCTGAAGTTTAAAACCACAATTTGAGGAAATATGATCCTGGTTCTCAAGCAGAAATCCTAATATCTTACCGCTCCAGTAAACACACTATCAAAGATGATTTCTCGCCCACAGTTTATATTCAGACATTTAAACTTGAAGCGGTCACAATCCTTGAACTTTTCCTCATCGGACACATCTGTACCCCCCAGTAAGGCATCTTCTTCCTCCTCGTCCTGAGTACGACTTGTGTGCTTATATCCTGATGGGTCTAGTCCTACAGTCAGAACAGGATACACAGAATAACGAAGATTTTACAGAAAGAAAACAGGTTTAAACCAACAAAACATCAGCCTTCTCTCCAGCAGCACTCTACACTGAAAGCTATGTACAATTTCTCCTGAAATGTGCCAAGGTTAACATACCTAAACTTTACAGGCACCATGCCTACATGATTGGAGAAAAATGTAATGTTATTCTTCAAGTGAGGAGATATGTAAGGGTTTCCTGTCATTTTGAGAAAATTCACATTTTTGAGGTAAGAAAAACACTCCAGCAATGGAATAGGGCTGAAAAATCACTGTGGGGAGATACACGACTTTTGAACTCGATATTTCATCCTCTAAAAAGTTGCTCACAGAGAAAAGTTTGAGACGACTTACCTAGACATTCAGCCAGATGGGCAGCATCTGTACCCTCTATAGGGTCACAGAGGCGGGATACTACAGGATGAACTTGGTGGGCCAGATAATACTTGGCATCTGAATAGAGACATATAAATAGAATTTTAGCATTTCTTTATACAAATATATACATCAAGTAGACAAGGACTCAAAAAGTTCAAACATGGCTGAGAGAAAACTCAGTATAGACACAACAGAACATCTCAATGTGGTCCTTTATTACAAACGATTAAAGTATGGTATCTTTAAATCAATTGTCTCACTATAATAGAAGTAAGATTTGACTTATATTAATCAACTAACATTCAATTAGAGAAGAAGATATTATAAAATACTTACCAACTGTAAGTGTGTCACTTTTTGCCAGTTCCTCGGGATGATAGGCTCGCTGTGAAGCTGCCAAAGTGGAACCATCCTGTAAATATGAAAGGTGAATAATGGGAAATAACTCTGACCACCAGCACAATGTATAATGTAGAGTGGCAGAGAAAATCTAGGAAGTGAGGGTAGGTACACATTATCCCCTCCTCCACATCAGGTATTATTTTGTTATATAACTTTATAATGGGGGTATAAATTCAGGCTTTACTTTGACAAGTAATATGTTACCTGACAGATGATATATGGTACGGTGTCTCCAGCCCTCATCTTCTTGCCTCCCTTGCTATTGAATCTCATGGCCACCTGCACATGAGGTAGACTTTTCTTGTCTGGATAGTCTTCTGGGTTTTTTGTTAATGCCTGATATCAATAAGGCAAATCATGAGATAAGTTAGCAATGTTTATTTTATTCTTTCCCCTCAACCCCTCAAGATTCCAAAACTAGTTCCCTTGTCCACAAAACACTACCAGGAAGTGTTACATTTTACTTATGACAAATAGTAACTTTAACTCCATTTAAGTAAATCTCTATTTCTTGTAGAAATACAGTAACTCTGAAAAGGCTGTAAGATTTCATCCTAATTCTGTTCTAGAGAACAAGAGAGTATCCCGGATGTGGACTATTAGTAATTATTTCTGAATCATTAACTTGTACCTTTTTTATGTAGAAAAGTATCCCGGAGGTGGACCATTATTTCTGAATCATTAACTAGTACCTTTGTTATGTAGAAAATTATCCTGGAGGTGGACCATTATTTCTGAATCATTAACTTGTACTTTTGTTATGTAGAAAAGTATCCTGGAGGTGGACCATTATTTCTGAATCATTAACTAGTACCTTTGTTATGTAGAAAAGTATCCTGGAGGTGGACCATTATTTCTGAATCATTAACTTGTACTTTTGTTATGTAGAAAAGTATCCTGGAGGTGGACCATTATTTCTGAATCATTAACTTGTACTTTTGTCATGTAGAAAAGTATCCTGGAGGTGGACCATTATTTCTGAATCATTAACTTGTACCTTTGTTATGCAGAAAAGTATCCTGGAGGTGGACCATTATTTCTGAATCATTAACTTGTACTTTTGTTATGTAGAAAAGTATCCTGGAGGTGGACCATTATTTCTGAATCATTAACTAGTACTTTTGTTATGTAGAAAAGTATCCTGGAGTTGGACCATTTTTTCTGAATCATTAACTTGTACCTTTGTTATGTAGAAAAGTCCGACTGGTAACTGGTTGTCCTTCACCTTCTCTCCAACTTCCATCAATTTGTTGTGAATATTCTCCACAACTGTTTCTTTGGACTCGCCAGAAAGGATCTGATCAACAACAAAGCTGAAACACAATATGTATACATATTAAACAATGTATTTATTGTTGAGCATCTGAAAATGAATAATGAAAGCACTAATGCACTCACCTGGTATATATATATATATATCAATCAAATATCATGCCTCTTTTCCCTTTAATTCATAAAATGCCATTTAAATGTTTTTAAAAATTTGACCCCTGTGGCCTTGAACATAGGTCAAGGTCATTGCTCTTAACAAACTTTGTTGGGCTTCATCCTAGGAATATACCAGCCAAATATCTTTCCTTTAAGCCTTTTAGTTCATAAGAAATCATTTAAAGGTTTAACCAAAGGTATTTTCTTTTCGCAAACTTTATCAGACTTCATCCTCGGAACATACCAGCTAATTATCAAAACATTTGTTCCCTTGGTACCTTCGGGCCAGGTAAGCTACAAATGATTATCAACAAAAGTTGGATTTCTTTAAGATACTTCAGACAAACATTAATGCACTAACATATTCACTTTCATGAGAGAATCTTTATCTTTCATTTTTGAAGAGATACTGAAAAATTCTTACAACAAAATTCCTGATATTTCACTCTCAATGCTTTTAGACTCATTCTTCTAAAGACATAAGCTCTACTCACTTTCCCGCT
Source organism: Ylistrum balloti (assembly GCF_031769215.1). Classification (NCBI taxonomy): domain Eukaryota; kingdom Metazoa; phylum Mollusca; class Bivalvia; order Pectinida; family Pectinidae; genus Ylistrum; species Ylistrum balloti. Next base: position 634,462 of record NW_026782192.1, read on the forward strand.
TCCTTCGCCAAGTCTGACCAGTCCCGTCTCACGATATCCAGACCTTTCAGTTCTCGATGTGTTGTATATTTACCGTCTCCACCCTTGGTCACATTTAATGCTGCATATTTTTTCTTTTTGAGGAGAAGCATGGACTGGAAAACGCCATCTATGTCGATTTCTAGAAGCCGGTAAAGTTTGTTTACCTCACCTTTCACCTGTACAAAAGGTCATTAGATAGGTCATTTGATAATTTCCCAACCTCAACTGCATCTAGTTATCAATAAAGACTGGTTTGTCGAGTCTTTTTCCATCATATGTACAAATATTATCACAGTTAGAAAGTCAGTTAAAAAGTAATAAAGCTAGCCCCTGTCAAATAGAAATACCAGCCATAGTCAAGGTCAAACAGAAATATCAGCCATAGTCAAGGTCAAACAGAAATATTGGTCATAGTCAAGGTCAAACAGAAATATTGGTCATAGTCAAGGTCAAACAGAAATATTGGCCATAGTCAAGGTCAAACAAATATTGGCCATAGTCAAGGTCAAACAAATATTGGCCCTAGTCAAGGTAAAACAGAAATACCAGCCATAGTAAAGGCCAAACAGAAATACTGGTCATAGTCAAGGTCAAACAGAAATATTGGCCAGTCAAGGTCAAACCGAAATATTGGCCATAGTCAAGGTCAAACAGAAATATCAGCCATAGTCAAGGTCAAACAGAAATATTGGTCATAGTCAAGGTCAAACAGAAATACTGGCCATAGTCAAGGTCAAACAGAAATATTGGTCATAGTAAAGGTCAAACAAATATTGGCCATAGTCAAGGTCAAACTGAAATACCAGCCATAGTAAAGGTCAAACAGAAATATCAGCCATAGTAAAGGTCAAACAGAAATATCAGTCATAGTAAAGGTCAAACAGAAATATCAGCCATAGTAAAGGTCAAACAGAAATATCAGCCATAGTAAAGGTCAAAAAGAAATATCAGCCATAGTAAAGGTCAAAAAGAAATATCGGCTAAAGTCAAGGTCTAAATATATCAATCAGTTTCAAATATCTTAAAATCAAAACTGACCACCTGGAAGAGAAACATCTTTTCCATCTGTATAATTGATTTAAAATGTTCAACAAGAGTGCCGTGGACACAATATACGCCACCACAAAATCAGCAACAGAGAAAAAGTTGAAAATGTCATTAATCTTACAGAAATCCATGAACCGTAAAATCGCCATTTCCAGCACATCCACCCATTGTAGTAGTGACATTGAGCAATTTTTTGTGAAAATCTGATCATCAGTTTAGGAGGATTTACATCCACAAGGCTCCACTATGAGCAAGCTACAGACACAAAGTTGAAAATGGCATAAATCTTACAAAATTCAATGAACCATAAAATCGCCATTTTCAGCACATCCACACATTGTAGTAGTGACACTGAGCAAGTTTCGTGAAAATCTGATGATTATTTTAGGAGGAGTTGGGTTTACAAGAAGTGGAGGTATGGACGGACAGACGGAGAAGATGACGCCAATATACGACCGCCTCTGGCGGTGTATAAAAACATTAATGTGTCCCTTCACTTGTACAAGATGAGAATGATCTTTCATAAAAGTAATTCTAGAATCATAAATATAGAACTTCTGTAATAGCTGTATACAGCTGGGCTTGAAGGCAGGTGGATATCATGATAGGAAAGTATGACAATAGTTATAGACAAAACACCATTTCAACAGTCAGGTGGAAATCATGACATAGACTTGCAGGAAAGTATGATAATAGTTATAGACAAACTGTGTGGGTGGTCAGGATAAAACCTTCTGCCTTCTGACATCCCCCTTACCCCTACATCTAATTCTGGAACAGCCCTTATCATTGATCCAGTACCTTGTTGCCAAGTTTAAACACCACATCCAGATCTGTACAGTTGGTGTTAACCATAATGGAATCTGTGTCACCATAGATCACGTCTAGGTTCATCTGTCAACCAGAACATTTTAGCATTAGTTATCTTCATAATAATGTCTGGTGGAGCATCAGATTTTAATAACCCTGTTACATGGACAGGAATTTTATTTCTGTCAATAGTGAGTAAAATGTGTTCTTTGGAAGACATAAAGTAGTAATATGATATACAATTTTCTTCGAAATCCAATACTGAACATAAAACAGAATTATTGACTAGTATATTAACATACAATTTTTTGTATATTATTGTATTAATTTATCACTGAATTTAAATTTCATAGCTAAAAAATATTATCTCACTCCTTGAACTAAATCCTTGGTTTTCATCAGAATCTGTAAAAAAGCAAGATTATCATTGTAAGCATCAGACAGTATCAAGAATGTGGTTACTTTGTAAGGTGAACTAAATACAGGCAGACAATGGCAATGATTTACAGTACTTATAGATGTGAACGGATGACCTTCTTACAGATGTATGGGAAGGACTCACAGGACCTAAAGATGTAAGGGGATGACTTGCAGTAATAAGAGACATGAGGAGATGATGTATATATATTTAATTTATAATATAATTTTTTCACAAGAGTAACATTTGTATTTGTATATTGAAGTAAGGGAGGTAATTGTAAATCTTATTGTTCTTATTTGTCTCCCTTGTTAACAAGAAACACGAATTAGAAGACAAAAAAAAAAAAAAAAGAAGAAGATGCTTGGAGTTTGCCTCCGGTCTTAATTAATTCCCTGTGAACTCACAGCAACAATAGAGACTCAAAGTACTCAAAGAGATGTAAGGCGACAATTAGAAACACAAATTGATGACTCAAAGTACTCAGAGATGTAAGGCGACAATTAGAAACACAAATTGATGACTCAAAGTACTCAGAGATGTAAGGCGACAATTAGAAACACAAATTGATGACTCCCAGCAATGGCTGATGAACTGATGTGTTGTTAATTCTACTTACTTCTCGTCCTTTTCCTGTAATGAGAGCTGCCAGAGGTTTTGCGTAGAACCTTGAGAATGTGAAGCCTAGACAGCCATACATACTGTTGGCTGTTAATTTCAGGGCCTTCTGACGGATATCATACTGGAAAAGATCACATCTTACTCAATGTCAATTTTCAGGACATAGAATCTTATCTGATAATTTACACTCAGAGGTAGTCTTACCTAGAATCATAAGGACTTAGGAGTGCATTTCTGATTTTAATCATCATCATCTTTATCTAAATCAGATGTCGAAAATACTTGATTTGACCAATCACAGAAAAAGCATTGTGAATATTTAGTCTGAACTGAAATTTCTAAATGGCATAAAATTTAGATGCTTAACGAAACAAAATCTCTCTGTGAAAATTTAACTACTTTCTAAATAGTGTATATCATGGTTCAAAATCTCTCTGTGACAAGTGAACTGCTTTCTAACTTCTGTGTATCATGGCTGATAGGCAATCATCCTTTACCTGTGTATACTGATCGTGAGAAATGTCGCCTTTCATTAACTGTTTCACTTGTCGTCTGCTCTCGACCAATTTTCTAATCTCTGTTGGAAGGATACCTGGTTCCAGGTCTGGTTCTGGTAACTCAGCAAACATATCATCTTCTCCTTCCTGTAAGTTAGGTGATGTTCAAAAGATCAATCGCCGTTATGATCTCTGTATATGGCTAACATCAAAAGTCATTACGGCACAACTCATACTGGTCGAGATGATAAGTAAGAATAATTTGTGAAATTTGGGGAATTCAAGTAACAGCAAGGGTCACCTTAAGACAAAATTGATTCACACAAGTGAAATTGAAACTGGAAATAAATCACCTAAGGTACTGTTACGTCTGATAAGTGTCATCGAAATATGCTGTACATGGAAAATTGTAACTTACAGACATTGAAATTGACTTGTATCACACTTACTGTATTTATCACTCTAATACAGGTGATATATAGATGTACAGTTAAGCAACCATTACATGCAACATGGCACAGAGAATAATAAACATCATGGTCTAGTCTCTGTTTACAGCTAATGAATAATCAGCCACAGAGAATAATAAACATCATGGTCTAGTCTCTGTTTACATCTAATGAATAATCAGCCACAGAGAATAATAAACATCATAGTCTAGTCTCTGTTTACATCTAATGAATAATCAGCCACAGAGAATAATAAACATCATGGTCTAGTCTCTGTTTACATCTAATGAATAATCAGCCACAGAGAATAATAAACATCATGGTCTAGTCTCTGTTTACAGCTAATGAATAATCAGCCACAGAGAATAATAAACATCATGGTCTAGTCTCTGTTTACATCTAATGAATAATCAGCCACAGAGAATAATAAACATCATGGTCTAGTCTCTGTTTACAGCTAATGAATAATCAGCCACAGAGAATAATAAACATCATGGTCTAGTCTCTGTTTACAGCTAATGAATAATCAGCCACAGAGAATAATAAACATCATGGTCTAGTCTCTGTTTACAGCTAATGAATAATCAGCCACAGAGAATAATAAACATCATTATGATATTTGTCCTAGTCTCTGATCTACAAAGAATTATGAACTGATTGACAAGTCTGTTAGGAGTCATACATTCACACTGAATAGTTGAATATACAAGAGACACAAATTTCAAGAATGTACTTACATTTTTCTGTCTTTCCTTGTCCAAGCGTTTCACAGTCGTGAAACAGATGTTATACTCCTGGATGATAGAGGGGTACAAACTGTTGAAATCCAGAAGTAGGATGAACTTGTCGTAAAAACCTATAAAACCAAGTGTGCCAGCTTAAGTAAGACCAGGACTTACATCACTACAACCTGTGTGATATATACTACCTAAGGACATGATAGACCATCACTACAACCTGTGTGATACGTACTACCTGAGGACATGATAGACCATCACTACAACCTGTGTGATACGTACTACCTGAGGACATCACTACAACCTGTGTGATACGTACTACCTGAGGACATCACTACAACCTGTGTGATACGTACTACCTGAGGACATCACTACAACCTGTGTGATACATACTACCTGAGGACATCTCTACAACCTGTGTGATACATATTACTTGAGGACATCACTACAACCTGTGTGATACTAGGTAAGGATATCATAGATTCTGGGATCCAGATTACAAACTACATTTGAATGTTTACTCCATACGTCCCTTGGATTCCAGAACTATACCTGTAAATCTAGATAACATACCTCGTTTAGGTTCCAACACCAGGCCACCTGCGTATGCTGGCTTTCGGCGTCCCTTTGTTGGAGCCTTCTCTTCGCCATCTTCCTCCTCCACTGTTGCCTAGTAGAATTGATATGTTTATGTCTTCAGTTGTACAATCCTAGACATATATACCTCAGGAACTTCAGGATCTAATCTACTGTAAATCTGTTATACTCCAGGATATTTTATTCTACAAATTTACATCTTCAGACATATTCGTAAATACGTGATTTTGTGAATGCTGATCTAGAAATGACTTTAAATTCACAAATGACGAGTTATTAGAGGTACAGACTCTTCAAGACTTTGGTACCGGTAACCAAACTATTATGGATGCCATCCAGAATTATTTGTGTACAGATAATCGAGACAGATTTAAATTTGCAACCGACTCTCCTTGTATATAAACGTGAAAATAAATCCCACATGAAATATAAGTGATTTTTAGTAGAAAGATACTTCACCTACTTGATAATAAAATGAAATGTACCCCAGTTGCAAGATTCTATTTATAACATATTTCATCTTTATTAGAAAATTAGTGAAAACAGCATATACAAAAACTGATTAATGAGCTGAACAGGACACTTCCTCGTGAATCATCTTTTATAAACATCACTATAACGTCATTATCTGTGTTATCACTGTGTTACACTATTTAAGACATGGTGTATTACAAGGCAGGTTAAAATGTAATCGACTGAACACTTACTGTAGCAACTTTTTTCTTGTACTCTTTATCCGGGACAATGAAGTTTTTCTCTGTGAAGGCATGAAGTAGTAGATATTCATTCCTCTCTGATCTTCCTCCCATCAGTGTTCTTGTCTAAACAGTCAAACTTCCCTAAGTCATACTTCATTAATAACATGACTATATAATGTGTAACTTGATTTGTAACTTGACTATATAATGTGTAACTTGATTTGTAACTTGACTATATAATATTAACTTGATTTGTAACTTGACTATATAATGTGTAACTTGATTTGTAACTTGACTATATAATGTGTAACTTGATTTGTAACTTGACTATATAATATTAACTTGATTTGTATCTTGACTATATAATGTGTAACTTGATTTGTAACTTGACTATATGTGTAACTTGATTTGTAACTTGACTATATGTGTAACTTGATTTGTAACTTGACTATATAATATTAACTTGATTTGTAACTTGACTATATAATGTGTAACTTGATTTGTAACTTGACTATATAATGTGTAACTTGATTTGTAACTTGACTATATAATGTGTAACTTGATTTGTAACTTGACTATATAATATTAACTTGATTTGTAACTTGACTATATAATATGTAACTTGATTTGTAACTTGACTATATGTGTAACTTGATTTGTAACTTGACTATATAATATTAACTTGATTTGTAACTTGACTATATAATGTGTAACTTGACTATATAATGTGTAACTTGATTTGTAACTTGACTATATAATATTAACTTGATTTGTAACTTGACTATATAATATTAACTTGATTTGTAACTTGACTATATAATATGAAACTTGATTTATTACTTGACTATATGTGTAACTTGATTTATGATATTATATTATCTGTGGCTTTACCATTAAAAACAGATCAGTTACATTATACAGTTGTGATTGAGATTAACTGATCTAAGACAGGTTTGATATTATATAATTGACCAGGACATACAATGGATAGGTGAAATATTTAATCAATAATGACTATATAACCTCAATACTTTACTGACAATATTGTACAGAGTAACACAACTTTCTTACTGTTAGAATGACAAAGATTCTAAACCTGATCAAAATGTCAGCAGTATCTCTATTGGAGATATTCTACAGAAACTTCACCATTATTACCTTCAACTCTTCAGTTTGAATATTTGTATTGAAAAGCCATCTACACATTTTGAGCAGCATAAAAAACTACAACACCACTACATCACAGAAGTATTTACTTCTATTCACAGCTTGAAAATCTGCCAGGAATTTAAAGACACATACCATTACATTTCCACAGATGTTTGTGATTTGCAGAGCCAAAGGCAGGACATTCAGTTCGTACATTATCCCCAGAATTAACGTAGAGTCAACTAGGGTCAGTTCCACCAACTGTAGCAAGTGTTTTGTTGTCCTGGAATACAAAGAAAACATGTATATAGTTGCTGTAAATAAAAAATTCTTCAAAGCATGGAAAGTGTGTGCAGGGTTCTGTTCCCAATGTACCTAAACTGTATTGATTGTACAACATTTGTAGAACAAGCTTTAATTTTATACTTAATCACTCTAGTTGGCCCAAATGGAAGTGGGCGTTAGGTCTTTCTGTGGGAGACAACTAGAGTATCTACAAGGTCAGGCAGGTGACCTTCGTACCTTTTCACGTCCTTTCCAGGAATCGCTTATCTTGATCATCATCATTTCAAAGCTGTTACTTACTGGTACATATTTTTCACTTGTTCGTAGTCAAGCTCCATACGTTTTTGTTTAAGTATCACATTTGCAAGCTCAGTGAGATCGTAGCTTCGACTGCGAATGAGCTCTCTAGAAGAGATCTTAACATCGCACAAGAGACGGCCACAGGTGATATATTTGTCGGTGATTCCACGCCCTCCAGGATGAGTCTACAAGTGTAGAGAAGGCATTAGAATTACTGGTAATTAATAACCCATTTCATGTCAAAACCCATTTTATACTTTTGCAATATGCTCTCTTTCCACTCAAATAATATCATGATTTTCAAACTAGAACTTTTGATTGACTGTGAATAGTACAGACCACTGCAGATAAAGAGGACATCATATCTGGTGATCTTGTTGGTTTTTTTTGTAACAAGCAACGAAAAAGTTGCATATATGATTTTGTTGTTGCAAGCTTTCTATCTACTTGGTTAAATCCACAGAAACAGGTGATTTTACAGAAAATAATTTGTCTATTTTGATCACATACTTTTTGCTGTGGAAATTTTGGTTTTTTGTTTCCGTACCCAATTCAAATTTCACTTGTCGCTACAGATAGTGATTTTCAGGTCATTCTTTTACGTATATCAGAGCGCATGGCCGTAGTTCTTCATCATTAGATTGTTCATTTGTTGTCTTCTTTTTGTTGTGTGCACAATATAAATGTATTCCTGTTTGACAATAAACTGTGCTCAGCTGTTTATATTTCTTAGTTTTTAACAGTTTGTTTTACTTGCCACCAATGCCTCAGAAGAATCCCGAGTTCACCATTTTGTTGTCAGCGCAAACAACCTGAGAGTTTAACTGATTTCTGAGAATTTTGTTATAACAAATGAATACACTTGAAAGACACGAGAATTATCACCATAATTGTATGTTTAACACCGATATATTAGATAAACATTTCGTCTACCAATTCCTTCATACGACTACCAATTCCTTCATACGACTACGCCTAACTAGGGAGTAACACAAATGTGTTTCATGACATCTCAAGATGTCATAAAGGAATCAGGTGCACAGTTTTGTGACATCTTAGGAAACGGGCACATTTTTGTGACATCTCAAGATGTCATAAAGTAAACAGAGGCACACTTTCGTGACATCTGAAGACGTCATGAAGGAAACGGGCACAGTTTCGTGACATCTCAAGATGTCATAAAGGAAATGGGCACAGTTTCGTGACATCTCAAGATGTCATGAAGGAAACGGGCACATTTTTGTGACATCTCAAGATGTCATAAAGTAAACAGAGGCACACTTTCGTGACATCTGAAGACGTCATGAAGGAAACGGGCACAGTTTCGTGACATCTCAAGATGTCATAAAGGAAATGGGCACAGTTTCGTGACATCTCAAGATGTCATGAAGGAAACAGGGGCACAGTTTCGTGACATCTCAAGATGTCATAAAGGAAATGGGCACATTTTCGTGACATCTCAAGACATCATAATACAGAAAGAGGTAACAGTTAACAGACCTCTTTGAGCCAATCTGTAGAAACACCCTATGACACTACTGAGCACAATATGAAAGAGGATTGGAAAATACAAAATCACAGATAAATTTGTTGCCAGTGATATAGGTTGTGTTGGTATACTTAATTAGTGATTTCCATAAGAATAGACATCAATCAGGTACCTACCGAAAGTTTGGGCATTTTTGTCCTCTTAAGACGGCCAAGCTTAGACCAGTGAGGAATCTTGTTGGCGTTGATTCTGTGGAGCAACACGTCCAGATCAAACCCATAGATGTCGTGGCCCTGTAAAATCATTACTCCAGTCCTAAACAACATCTAAATCTCGATCGCGTAGTGACGTTCTCCTAACAGATTACAATACAGGTATATGTGCTGTCTTTTTTATAAATGATTTGTTATAATCAATTAAGAATTGATTTACAATTAAATTCCGGTTAGCAAGCTAGAGGAAATTGTAAGATTTATGCACACTTGGTTTGTCCATCTTATACTTATATATATTTCTTATTTGACAAACAAAAATTTCAGTTTAGTGTAAATTGGCATTCTATGCATACCCAATTGGTATTTCAAGGGGATGAGAAAACAGAAATTTAAAATCACATAGTTATCTCAACAAATTTATCAATTTTAAAATTTCCAAGGGGATGAGAAAAGAGAAATTTAAAATCACATACAGTTATTTCAACAAATTTATCAATTTTAATATTTCCAAGGGGATGAGAAAAGAGAAATTTAAAATCACATAGTTATCTCAACAAATTTATCAATTTTAAAATTTCCAAGGGGATGAGAAAAGAGAAATTTAAAATCACATAGTTAATTCAACAAATTTATCAATTTTAATATTTCCAAGGGGATGAGAAAAGAGAAATTTAAAATCACATAGTTATTTCAACAAATTTATCAATTTTAAATTTCCAAATTGATTTTTTTCAATTATATTTGATCTGATGGTCAAGTTACCACTGCAGAGTGTAAACATGGGATCTTAAACACTGTATATGTAATATTCCTTACCACTACAACATCAGGGTCAATCTTATGAATTTTGGCAAGCATGTATCCTAGAAGAGCCCGTTCGTTGGGGAACATTTCCATTTTCATATTGCAACTCTGTAAAGTAAAAAACTTCTTTACACATGTCGAGACATTTCATAATTTTGCAAGTGCCATTTTACTCCTTTTTAGTTTAAACCATATTTTATTTCATTCATTTTTATGTATACATAATATGCATAATTAATATAAGGATTCAGAAAAAAGTATTACATACTTATATGAATCTGTCTCCTTAAATAATGACAAGCAGGTGACAACACTAAAAACTTTACAACATACTTAGTAAGAAATATGTTTGAAATAGACAAGTGATAAACTTTGTAAATATATGAAGGAAAGAAAGACGGAGAGTGAAAGAAAGAGAGAGAGGAGGGGGCAGGGGAGAAAGGGGGATAATGAAGTGTTTTAATACCATTATGATACTAAACTGTAGTTGCTACATTGTACATAATTACATATTGTACATCAATTAAACATACGCAAATGTGTTAGTTCACACAACTCTCTGGGATCAATGAGGTAGCACTATTAATTTGCGAAACGTTTGGTTTTAGAAATAAAATATTGTATACAACGGAAAACGTTTTCATTTTCATTGATAGTTAGATTTGGATCTCCGTACAAAAGCATGTCGAGTGTGTAATTTTCGGGCAAATTTAAAAAACATCCATTTCTTATGTCTGTATAATTAGAACAAAATAGAAGAAAATGTTCAGTAGTTTCGTGTGACTGTCTACAGGAGCAATAAGGACTATCGACAAGATTACGACTAAACAGGTGGGCATTTAAAGAACTGCAGGACATCCTTATCCTAGCGTGATGAACCTGGTCAAGACGATTCCCAAAATTATAATAAGGAGGGACAGTACGGGAGTGTCTGTGTAGGTAGTTTTTCAGATTACTTATAGAGGGGTTATTTTTTACTAGTGGTGGTAGCGAGTTCCAAAGGTCGATAGAAGAAGGAAGAAAAGATTTCTTAAATAAATTAGTTTTACAAAATACATTACTCAGATTATCAGCATCACGTGTATTATATTGATGAGCGTCGGTTCTGCGCTGAGGAAGTAGTTGTGAGAGATATGGGGGAGAGAGACCAAAAATCATTTTGTGTATTTGAACTGTTTTCTTAACATTGCGTCTATATTGTAGACTATCCCACCCAGTTTCCTCATAAAGCTTAGCATGACTAGTTAGTTTAGTCCCACCCGTCATAATTCTAGCAGCTTCAAGCTGAATATTCTCCAAAGACTGACATTGTTGAATAGTTAAGTTATCCCAGACCATATCGCCATATTCTAGAATAGGTCTGATAAATGAAAAATACAAAGTTTGTAGAGAGTTTCTGTCTATTTTGAACTTAAATTTCCGTAAAACAGCGAGTTTATTAGAGGCTTTCTTTATCATAAAGTTAATATGTTCAGACCAAGTACCATCATGAGAGAAGAAGAGTCCTATATGTTTGTGATGTTTGACCTCATTAACAGGAACGTCATTCATAAGTAAAGGTGGGTGATGGGGCTTATTGAGTTTTCTACTAATCAGAAGAGATTCAGTTTTATCAGGGTTAAAAGTAACCAACCATTTTTCAGACCAGGCATATATTTTCCTTAAACTGTCATTCAGTAAGTCTGCACATTGAAGCGGAGTATCTACTATAGCATAAAGTGAAGTGTCGTCGGCAAATAGTTTTATTATTGCGTTAATGTCGTCAACTATGTCATTTATAAAAATTAGAAACAGTAGAGGGCCTAGTATTGACCCCTGGGGAACACCAGCCCTTATTACTTTCCACTCAGAGGTTTTACAATTTATAACTACTCTTTGCTTTCTGTTATCTAAATAACTTCTAAACCACAAATGCAAACTCCCCCCAATGCCTATTTTATGTAATTTAAAAAGTAGCCCTGCATGCCATACTCTGTCGAAGGCTTTGCTGATATCACAAGAGACCATTCTAATTTCTTTACCTTTATCTAAAGCCGAATATATATCATTAGTAATGGCGAGTAATTGATTAATTGTAGAGTCACCAGCCCTGAATCCGGATTGGGAAGATGATAATAGAGAGTTCTCAATAATAAACTTATACAGATATTTATATACACATCTTTCCATTACCTTTCCGACAATAGATATTAATGATATAGGACGATAATTGTTGAGAAGAGAAGGGTTATCTTTTTTAAACACTGGCGTAACATTAGCTAATTTCCAATTATTAGGAAAATATGAAGTAGTTAAAGAGTTATTGAAGATTACTTGGAGGGGGTAACTCAAGATTATTGCTGCCTCCTTAAGGAGTCTAGGATTAATTAGGTCAGGTCCGACTGCCTTAGAGCAATCTAGATTTAATAGAACAGAAATAATGTCATTCCTATCTATATATATATGACTAAGAAGAGGTTCGTTGTTAGTAGTAGGTGGAAGTTCAGCATTAGTATCATCGACGGTAGAGTTGAGACAGAAGAATTCATTAAATGCATTTGCTTTATCAATGTCATCAGAAAAAATAGAAGTTTGTGTATGAATGGGTGGTATATTACAGGTTTTGTTGGTGTTAAGCATAAGTTTACCTACCGTTTTCCACCAAGACTTCCCACGTGTATTGTTACCCAGCATTCCACATAGTTTACGGACATATTTAGTTTTTGCATTACGTATTGTATTTACACATTTGTTCCTAATTTTTTTATACTTACACCAATCCTCTATGGTTCCTGATCTCTTAGCTAATCTAAATAATCTTTTACGTTTCCGAGCTAACTTACGAATTTCACTGGTCATCCACGGAGGTTCTCTGCTACGTATAGTAACTACTTTGTTTGGAACACATTCCTTAGCGGTGTTAATGAGTATATCAGCAAAGCCATCGACAGAGGCATCTAAATCATCATATGTTAAAACAGTATCCCAATCAACAATAGAAAGTTTCTCTCTAAAAATGTCATAATTGCCTTGGTCATATAACCAAATATTACGTTTCATTGACGACTTCTTAGGTACAGTTATATTTAGGCTACAGAAAATAGGACAGTGATACCTCAGGGGCTGGTCTAGAAAACTTTCCCCAACAGAACATTTCTCAATCAAATATGGATTACTCACACAAATAACATCAAGCAATGATGAAGAATTTTCAGTATAAAAGGTAGGAGACGATATCATTTGGGTTAAATTGAAAGTGTGTAATAATTCGTGTAAATATGGAACGGATTGGTTATTAGTTAAATAATCAGCATTCAAGTCACCGGTTAAAACAATATTATCACACCCAGTATTAAAAGCAAGTTCTAACGATTGTGAAATATGATCCCATGTAGAGACTGGAGAATTAGGTGGTCTGTAGAAAGTGCCATAAAGTACAGTAGTACCTGCTAAATTCAATTCTACCCAAACACATTCAACAGTAGGAAGCTCTAAGTCGGGGCGACGCTTAGCAGGTATGTCATTTTTTACGTACACAGACACTCCCCCTCCTACACGATCAGATCTAATATAACAAAACGGTTCACAATAACCAGGAAAAGTAAAATCTGTTAAGTTATCATTAGTGGAGAGCCAAGTTTCAGTAAATGAAAGTACGCAGACGTTGTGCAGTTCGGTAAATAATACATCCATCTTATTCCGGAGACTTTGGACGTTCAAGTGAACAAAAGAATACTTAGTACTGTCGTAATAGTCGCTTGCATTACTAGAGAGGTAGGAAGATTCGGAGGAGATTTCAGAGGCAGAGTCGGAGTTGTCCGAAGGACCTGGATTTATCTCAATATTGCCTGATATAATAAGTAACAACTGAATTACACACAGGAGAAAAAAATGCAAAAGACAATGAGCTACATCACAAAATCCCAGAGAGTCTTGAGATTTAGCATTAATTATAACCTTAACTAATTTCGTAGAAATCTGAAAAACTTTTCTATTAAATAGTCCTATCCGAGCACGGTGTAATTGTAACGAGATCAGCATTATGTCACATCAGTACTGGTGTACAAAAGCATGAAACAATGGTGTGCTCGGACAGAATACAACAGATATAGTTTGAACAACGACAGTATCATATAAATAGTAAGGTGGGGGACGGGTCGGGGGATAGGATAATGAAGGAACAGAAGAAGTAGAGAGAGAAATATAAACGTCGTGTGCATTTGGATAACAGCAAGGTACACAATGAGGTCAAAGTTGAGGTTCTAACATTGGCGCACGGGCCGGGTTAATACGAAGAATTGTCTATGCGGCAACAGGGGAGAAAGCCTTTGATTTTATAATTACATATTTACATGTGCAAACACAACGCGTGGTTATATAGTAATTGAATGAAGGTAATAACTTATTATTTATACGGCATTAGGAGAATTATATTGATGAAAACAGTGGAATTATAACATGTAAATAAGATCCAGCTCACATGATACAGGTAACTGGTAAACCTACATATGGGATAACCCAATATGTCTGCTTCACGGTAGCATGCACTTGACCACGTGACTGCACACACACACTCAGTGAAGTGCACATACATATGTTTGTAAACAGAGAAATCTGATACTATGGGTCATAGATAAAGAAAAAGAGGGCAGACTTTTCAATACATTGTAATTGTCCATAGCAGTTAAACTGTGACGGTGTGGACACAATGCTGACCGGGACAAAAATAATACTGACACATGAGATGGGAAAAAGTACAGGTATGTACAGGTCATGTAAGTTATATAACCGTGTATTACAAACCGATCTTATTTGATTTCGAAATTAGATTAAGCTGACAAGATATCTAGTACACAGACAATTAATACATGATTACGATAATTCATGCATAATCGATCAATATTTTTGAAATACAATGACACGGAATGACAAACTAATTCATTGATAATGAAATGTGCTTGGATTTATCAAATGACAGGTTATCAAAGTCAAAAGTAGTAAGCTAGAATTAAGGTCATCTATAGTGAACTTTATTGTATGTTTGGTTACTGGATCACGTGTCCAAACTGAACCAGATCGTCTACCGATCTAATGCCGAAGACCTTGGCATTTAGATCTTTAACCATCACCTTGCCATTCGTCGTCCACGTTTGAAGGATAGCTTTAGATTTTACAAGTTGGCGCGAATGATAAGCGAGTTCACTCCGCATCTTGGTGAGATCTTCATTCACTGAGATGTGCGAAAAGGAATCATTATCGCGGAATGCTTTCCTTGCCTTCAGAAGCTTGAACTTCGTATCGACTGACTTCAGACGGACGATTATTTGCCGAGGTTTAGGAGGGGATCGTACACTAGCACTATGCTGCTGACGAGGTTTACCCACACGATGAGATCTCTCAACATCGGTGGGTTGTAAGTCAATACCTGCAGCAGTAGCAGCATTCAAGACAACGGCTGTAGTATCCTCTTCGGGTGATTCCTTGAATCCAGAGAATCGAACCAGGGCTCGACGTCCATATTGCTCGACGTCGTCTATATGAAGACGTAAATCACGGTTCTCCTGTTCGAGCATATCAATACGTTGGATGAGAGGGGATACACGGGCGTTGACCTCCTGTGTAACTAAGTTAGCTATGTCCGCCTTAAGAGAAGACTTTAGAGCCACTACAATCCTGTCAATATCATTATCCGACAGCGACGATGGACTAGCACTGCCCATTGGATACGACCCAGGAAATGAACTGGGTGGGATGTAGCCCGGGGGGTAGGGATGACTAGGTGGAGTGGTATACTGAGGCTGGGGCTGAAACCCAGGTTGGCCAGGAGTAAGACTCATTGTATCTCGTAGAGTGAACACCTCAGAAAGTTCAGTTAGTTTGTGTCTCTTAGGATCCCGGGGGGTGAGTGAGCCGGTCGAGGAGGAGGAGGATGAACTAACTCGATTACGTTTTTCTCCTTGAAAAGACGATACAGACATGTGTGCTAAAAGTACATATGAATTGGCAGTTTCAATATTACTAAAACAGTTCAGCGTAGATAACTGTAGGTAAATATGGACACCTACATGTTATCATCGGGATACATATACAATGGCTGCCACAGAATGCACGGGCCAGGCATGAGTACTCACTGTTCAATATGAAGGCCAAAATATAGCTACAAATTGTCAATAATGTGGCATTTTATCGCACTGTGGTATAAGGAGGCGTCTAAAAACCCGCCATTTGAATTATGGACCTCAGGACCTCGCTGAATTACCTTTTACATTTTTGTTTACCGGAGCTGTTTAGGTTGACGTCATTTCGAGGCCAGAGCCAGATCTCGTTACCATTTGATATATGTGATATATGAAACAAATTATTAGTAAAATGAAAAAAAAGAGTGACCACTATTTTTAATTCATATATCAAATGGAAACGATTTCAAGCTTTTTAACACTTTATTAATTACTTATACCTTTATTTCGGAAAATAGACATTTCCACGTCAAAGTCAATGTCATACTGGCTCTCTCTACATAGTTCGTATTATCACAATGTAAATAAAGTATCTTAGCCTGACGTCACAATAGGCTATATCACACGTGTAATACGCGAAAATATTACATGCGTATATACAAAACAAGGCGATCATATAATTATGGTATTTTGTATCCCGTTGTATATATATTTGCAAAGATGAAATTGATTGAAAATGAAACAGAGACACGATACATGATGATAATATATTTTCAAGGGAGATTACCACTAAACGTATTATAGAGTGGCTACTAGAAATGAGAGTGAGAAAATAGTCTGAAAGGGATATACACTTTTAATGTTAAAGCCTGATTCCGAACTAATGGACATGGTTGATAATCTAAACACAGTATCAATATCGAAAATGATGTTTTCTATTTAATTTTGGGTTAGTTCACCTCTCCATCTGGTGTTAGATAATTATTCGTCCGATTTTAATTTTTCTTAGTCGCCTCCTTGGCTTGAATAATCAATGACGAGTTTCCGAAGGACGAAATATTAGTATGAAGTATTCAGTATATAGATCATTCAATTCAGATCTGTCGGCTATAATGATGGAGCTTTACCACAACCTGCCAAGATTTCCTTTAAAATGCGTCGTTCTCGATCATTGGAACTGAGGAGTTTTAAAAGACAACTGGGAGCGACTTTTTCGTTTGTGTCATAAAGACCTCTGAAGATTGGTGTGAGATTGATGAAGAAACCAGTATTATCCTATGGGATTGACTAGTCTTTGTTTAAACATATTTATTGGACACCATTTTGTCTTAGGAGGGTACTAATTACGTACCCTAATAGTCACGTCATCCATCAACATTTCACTGTGTTACATACCTGCATTAATGTATAATAACTCAATAGAAAAAATAGTTTGGATGAAAAAAATGTAATTTTATGAAATAATTAAAAAATACATGTAAAATAAAGTGACTTAAATTTACTCAGGATTTTAGTGATAATTTAGAAAAATCGGTGTGTTCTATTTTTCTGTTTTGCGTGTCGAGGTGATATTACTGTTGATAGTTGTAAGACACCTCATAAAACAAACTAAGCAACCAAGCGAACAGATTGTCTTTATCGATCTAACATAATGCTGATAAATCGAAAGGTTCTCACACTCTTCGATCGTAATACACATATCACTTCTTTTATCCCACCACATTTATTATAAGTTAATGGCAATATATGACCACCTAAACGCTCCGCTCGTAATCCTTGTCCGTGATTATTGACCTTTGAGGATGTCGAGCGAGTCTTGACCCTATTCTGTTCCCGCGCTAGATAACCGTCATTATTGTATATAATCCTGATGAAGTGATTTCCTCTCTTGTCGCTTTATCACGTGATCTATGCCTGACGTCATGTGCGGTCGCGACCTGAACGCCCTCTGACCTGGGACACTCACGGCTCAAAGGCCTTTAGTGACTAGCATTTTCTTTGAAAAAAAAAACTCGACATGAAAACATAAATATACATATGAGTTTAATGCGCTAACTACGGAAGCCCATTGGTGTCAAATAAAATCTTGAGTAAAAAATATATTGCGAATACACGCAGTGCTATTGACTAGATGTCGCGTATGTTTCGTTGTTCCGCGCACTTACAGGCACTCTACATTCAAGTTTTACAGTGGCACCTTAACGGCTGGGAAGTCACATTTCCTTTATATAAATAAACTTAATGTTCATCCAGATAAAGTTACGTTTCAACATACCGTGGATGGTATGAACGACGCTGTCGGTTTAGCTGGCTATGTATCATTAGAAATGAAGTACACCAACAAAGCAAGCCTATCAAAACCGTATAACACTCCTTATCTCTGGTAGAATTCACCAAGGAATGCTGATTATCTATTAACGTGGTTTATCACATATAGACTATTGTTGCTTAAGATTTCTATTTCGGATGAACGTCCACATTATCATTGTTATGTAATCTGCCACTGTAGAACTTGAATGTAGAGTATAAGACACATGTAATTAATAGTAATACCTATATTCACAATGATTATTGCGTATAATTCCTTATATTTGCAATATTTATTTTTATCTGAAGATTTCATTTAGCCTATGGGCTTTCATACCTAACCCCAGCAAGCCTCTTTTAATGACGGGAAGATCTTCCTGTATTTATGCTACAAGTAATTCTTTCTTGTTACGTTTAAAACAGAACTATTTTCTGTAAGTGTACGTCACAGAGATTTGAAACTTGTACGTTCTCCGCAGTCGTTATCGCTTTATAAATCACGTGCATTAACGGCGCTAAGTACGCCCGACCAGACATAACCATGCTATTTACCAACAGTAAAAAAATGTTAAAAATTAAGAAATTCGTCTGTATATAAAGCTTTATTGTACTGATAAATACGAACTGAAACCCCGAAAGTAATTTGTTTTCAGATAATTGAAAAGTTCGATTTGCAAATAACAGTAAACGAATAAAAAAATATTTAACAAAATAGAAAATAAAACGGCACATTAATCTGAGTGCCTTCAAATGAGATATCACGCTAGAGACCAGAGGCAAACGGGGAGTGACTAATGAAACCCCGGGTAGGGGACAACTCACAATGTGACGTAAATCAGTCAAGCTTAAAAGTGCTTGGCTGTTAAAGTACAAACATATCCGCAGGCACGTGCACAAGGCCTGTCGTTTGTCTTGAACCGTTAACCTTTCATTAGACGAAACACGGGCGCAAAGCGTGGATAGTATAACAAACATGTTTTTGGTGTTGAAAGTTAAGGCGTCAATGTTTATTACTTTTGGGGCTGATATTTAAAACGTTAAAGCGTATTACGTACATGAGTATAGTGCATATATTAAAAGTTCAATGTACATATTTGGTGATAATATTGAAACCGTCAAAATGTATTACGTACATGATTATAGTGATATTTGAAGCGTCAATATGTATTACGTACATGAGAATAGTGATATTTGAAGCGTCAATATGTATAACGTACATGGGTATAGTGATATTTGAAGCGTCAATATGGATAACGTACATGGGTATAGTGATATTTGAAGCGTCAATATGTATAACGTACATGGGTATAGTGATATTTGAAGCGTCAATATGTATTACGTACATGAGTATAGTGATATTTAATGCGTCAATATGTATAACGTACATGGGTATAGTGATATTTGAAGCGTCAATATGTATAACGTACATGGGTATAGTGATATTTGAAGCGTCAATATGTATTACGTACATGAGTATAGTGATATTTGAAGCGTCAATAAGTATTACGTACATGAGTATAGTGATATTTAAAGCGTCAATAAGTATTACGTACATGAGTATAGTGATATTTGAAGCGTCAATATGTATTACGTACAAGAGTATAGTGATATTTGAAGCGTCAATAAGTATTACGTACATGAGTATAGTGATATTTGAAGCGTCAATATGTATTACGTACATGAGTATAATGATATTTGAAGCGTCAATGTGTATTACGTACATGACTTTGGTGTGTATATTTAAAAGTCTCAGTTTGTATCGCGTACACAGTTTTAGTGGTCATGCTTGTAACGTTGTTATTCAAAGCGCCTGTGTGTATTTGGGAAGTGAAATATGTACACGTGTTATTCAAAGAGGAAATGTATTTGGTGTGCATGATTTAGGTGCTGATATTTATAGTGCTATTGTGTTACGCAAATGATTTGAATATGGATGTAAATAGTGTAAATGTGTTCTGATAGTTACATAGGTAGTGTGTGTGTGTTATCAGTGTGTACAAACAAATGCGTCGTCATGTTTCTATGATATTTGAATATCATTGAAGTGACCCGTCAATGTGACCAAGAAAGAATATGTCTACTGTAATGTGAATTTCACTTCCTGTTATTTTCAAAAAAATGACAAAGTAAATAATGCCATGTGTTCCGAAAAGGTAAGCGTCTTCTGCTTCATCGACGACACTCGCCATATAAATCTTGGTCAATCTGAGTAAGAAATGTCACGTTCTCAAATGAGAACAAGGTAAACCACAATGGAACCACTAGATTGAACATCAAACACATATTTGTGACATGACAATAAAGTAATATTTCACCACACCTTGGACCTTCAATTGGTCCCAGCTTGTGACTGAAATGTGTGTGTAGGTCCTGAAACAGTCAACGACCGCACAACTACTATACATGTGTTGTAGCCGTAGAGGAATAATATGATAAAAGAAAACGTATTCAATCAAAACCACACGGATATTATACAATACAAGTGAAAGTTTCCACCACAGCTTGATCACAACAATGGTTTCATTATGTCGCCTGACTAGGAACATTGGTCGCACTGATAGACCCTTCTCTCGGAAATGTCAGATGTTGTGATGACGAGTCTTGAGGAATGCTACATTGTATTGTTCTTATATCGGTCACTGTGAATTAATCGACAAATTTATCGATCTGATGAAACTGAGCAGCTTGTTATCTAACAGAATAATCTGTGTTATTGACCACTGTAATATACCTCGTTTTAGTCCTGAGGCAACATCTTCATTCTCAAACAGCCCACCAATTATCATCCTAAATACGCCTGCTATATTTCCCTAACTGGTACAGTTTTCTATACAGGAACAAACAAGGGCCGTCAGTGACGGGCTCTTCTCTCCGAATGGGGACAAAATTTAAGTATTAAAAGTAACAAATGGCAATAACTACTTAACTATGCAAAAGAGAGTGGTGCTTCTGCTGCACTTCACTTCTCCTTGTTGAGATTTTTCTACCATGAAGTTTCATGTTGATACTTCTTACAGTTTGAGTGTAATGCTCCGGACAACCTTTAAGTATGAAAACTAACAAAGGGCAATAACTCCTAAATTATGCAGAAGAGAGTGATGGTTCTGGTGCACTGCTCTTCTGCTTGTTAAGGTATCTCTACCTATGAAATTCAATGTTGATACCTCGTAAAGTTTAGGTGTTATGATCTGGACAAAATTATGACGGACGGACGGACGGCGAGACGGACAAAGTGGCGAGTGTATGCTCTGTCTTCGGGAAGCATAAATATACCCGAACAGCCATAATCATTTTGTCTAATCCGTCGTAGCCCCTCTACCCGACAGCTCTATCGACTAATCTATCGTGGTTCCTCTACCCGACAACTCTATTAACTAATCTGCCGTGGCCCCTATACCCGACAGCTCTACCAATAATCTGTCGTGGCCCCTCTACCCAACAGCTCTACCGAATAACCTGTCATGGCTCCTCTACCCGACAAATCTACCGACTAATCTATCGTTGCCCCTCTACCCGACTAATCTACCGACTAATCTATCGTTGCCCCTCTACCCGACAGCTCTATTGACTAATCTGTCGTGGCCCCTCTACCCAACAGCTCTATTGACTAATCTGTCGTGGTCCGTCTACCCTACAGCTCTACCAATAATCTATCGTGGCCCCTCTACCCGACAGCTCTACCGAATAACCTGTCATGGCTCCTCTACCCGACAAATCTACCGACTAATCTATCGTGGTTCCTCTACCCGACAGCTCTATTGACTAATCTGTCGTGGCCCCTCTACCCAACAGCTCTATTGACTAATCTGTCGTGGTCCGTCTACCCTACAGCTCTACCAATAATCTATCGTGGCCCCTCTACCCGACAGCTCTACCGAATAACCTGTCATGGCTCCTCTACCCGACACATCTACCGACTAATCTATCGTTGCCCCTCTACCCGACAGCTCTACCAATAATCTGCCGTGGCCCCTCTACCCGACAGCTCTACCGAATAACCTGTCATGGCTCCTCTACCCGACAAATCTACCGATTAATCTATCGTTGCCCCTCTACCCGACAGCTCTACCGACTAATCTATCGTGGCCCCTATACCCGACAGCTCTATCAATAATCTGTCGTGGCCCCTCTACCCGACAGCTCTACCGAATAACCTGTCATGGCTCCTCTACCCGACAAATCTACCTATTAATCTATCGTTGCCCCTCTACCCGACAGCTCTACCGACTAATCTATCGTGGCCCCTATACCCGACAGCTCTATCAATAATCTGTCATGGCTCCTCTACCCGACAGCTCTACCGATTAATCTATCGATGCCCCTCCACCCGACAGCTCTACCGACTAATATATCGTGGTCCCTCTACCCGACAGCTCTACAAACGAATACTGATTGGATGGCAAGTTTTCCGTCTCCGTGACTCTAACAATACAATGTACACACCTTAAGAATTACTGAAAAAGAGTAGAATACTCTGCCACTTCTACATACAGAAAACTGATAAGACATTTCCACAGACAAATATGAAAAAGAGCTAATATACAATACAGGCTAACACAAGTACTTTACAACTAAGAAATGTACATCAATGCAGAGAGAATATAATACAAATAATACAAAGCTTAAAGAATAATTTACAAACAAATATAGACTTTCAGTGAAAAAAATCGTATGCTTCGTATGTGGAGAAATGTGTCACAGTGTTGGGTTTATGTCGATAGAATCGTCGGGCGGTCTTACCTGATTCTGCTGTTTATATACTATCTGGCTGAAGGTCTCGAGTCCCCTCAAGGCGCCCCACACATCGATAGCTCTCAAGAAGATCCCAAACGGCTTAACCAATAGCGAATCTAAGAAATAAAAAGTTATATTCTATAAGTTCATATCTGGATTGAAAGCCAGTTTCATTTTATAACATTCATGTATATGAAAGTTCAGCGGATACATCCATATGGCATGAAGACTTATGAAAGTCACTTTCTTGTATTCTTCACATAGTGGATTGCACCGCAAATGTGAATCTAAACGTATGTTACATACATATTCTATTTTGTCATCTACCAGCAGTTCAATCTTGACATCTTCGTGTATTTCGATTTCCCATTTTTTAATTTTTATTTTTTTTAGTTTTAAAACATTTTCAGAGACAAAGGGATTCTTTACGATTCACCGATACAATGTAGTTAAACAAAAATTAAAACCAGATTAAAAAAAAAACAACAAAAGCTTAAGTATTTTTCTCCAAATATTCGTCAAACACTTCGTGTTATCGGTGACTATGGCTAGAATTCACTTCAGAAAGAAAGTTAGGAAAATTTAAGTTTAAATCTATTTGAAAACAAAATGATCCTGGCGATCATGACGTAGTGTTGGGCATAGCTCTATGCTTTTATTCACTGGCTGATTTTGGTATTTCTTTACAGCATAGTAACATCAATGGAGTCTTCAGCGGTATATATATAAATGTTTAGTGACATACGTGGTGTCCAAGTTTCTAGGACGTCGAGCCGAACGTTTTGTCCGTCCGTTCTGACGTCAATACAGGTACATGCACGTGGTATTTTGTTTCATGCTATCTTTTATCAAATAAAAACACAAACAAGAAACAAATCGGTCTGCATGCGCCTTTGTCTTTGAAACAGGAAAAATATAGAGCCATTGCATACATAGGAAGATTTCTGAAAAAAGCGATTTCCCGTATAATAGTGTACATATTTCACGAGTAGGATAGAATATAAATATTTTCCACAGGTCGATCCGAACATTACTGCAGTTCTCAAAATTAGTTTTTAATTGAAATTGATATATACAGATCGCTGTTTCGTTTAATGGGAAAATGTTACAAAAAATGGTGTTTTATTTTCCCAATAAAACATTTGTATACATAAATTCTGCTGACATAAGCACATAATTGCTACCGCA
This sequence comes from Ylistrum balloti, assembly GCF_031769215.1. Lineage (NCBI taxonomy): Eukaryota > Metazoa > Mollusca > Bivalvia > Pectinida > Pectinidae > Ylistrum > Ylistrum balloti. Next base: position 658,764 of record NW_026782192.1, read on the forward strand.
TACCATTGAATATGGAGAATGTACACACATATATTCAGGAGTTAGGCGAGGAATGTGTTTATTATATGCCAGCATTTAATTGCTGATCATAAAAATACTCCTACTCACAAGTTTCGTTGGAAGACTCGTGCATTTGACTTGAGCAGGTTTCTTTAAGCACCACTGACATCCACGTAATGGCCGTGGCATCTTCGTGAATTTTTCTCAAATTTAGAATGTCTTTATCAAATCCACCATTTTTCAAATATTTCAAATTGTCATAATTTTCTTCGGAAGCGAATTTAAATACGGAATCTTTGTAACGTTGGATAGCTTTCTCTAAAATAACACAAGAATAATTCTCCACCTTGATATTGAATGAGTGCGGATCAATTCGGTACACTTGTTCTTTGTTTGTCCGGTAGGTCTGTGGTAAAGGCCATGGCTCCCCGTGTGTGGCACGAGGAGCTCTCCTGAGTTTGAAGGCTGGACCACCAATATTTTTAAACTGAAGACTGAAATCTGTATAGTCCCATTCAATTGAAACGTTCCGTTCGATGTCTCTCTGTGTCGGTGTATGAAAACGTTGTTGTCTAATTTTTCCTGGACAAAAATGAAAAGCACATATCACATTATACAGGTGTGATAGTACACAGTATATATGTATCTTGTAACAAGTAAACAGCCAATCTAAGACATTTGCAATAATATTCTAAAGAATGCCTTCAAGTAAAACGTTTCTATAATATTGCAGGCTTAGCATTATCAAACACTGAAAAATATACGACAAATATAGCATGTTCTTAGCGTTTAGACGTTCATGTGTAGGTATATGTTTGTTCACAAAAATATGAAATTACCGATACGTCAACACAAAGCAAACTCGATGACATGAGGGCAAATTATGAACAAAGACTGATACGATAACACAACATACACGTACATGAAAGTACGACCAGGTGTTTCAGAACAATAAGGTACTCTGCTTCACTAATGTTCCCCGATTGTTACCAAAAGTAAAGTTTAGTGCTAAGTAACCGCAATGTAAGACAAAGACCTACTTGAATTGAATATTACACCATCTCAGTACCCATCACAACAAACCCTTTCCTACTTAACGTCTTGATACAGTGAGAACATCTGAGAGGTGCATAGCGGAATATATATGGGCGACATGTATTTATTTAATACTCCTGTGTGGAATACGGAGTGTTGATGCACACATTTCCAAAATCTATCAGGTTACTTTGAATATAGCAAGGACGGTATTCACTTACGTATATCTATTTTGGTTCTGTTATATTTCAATGAAGAATAATTGCCCCTCCTGGGCCCCGCTACGTACACTGGCGCCTCTTTGTAGACGTTGTAAGGATAAACGCCGACAAGAAGGATAACAAGCCATGCTGGAGTAACGGCGGAGCTGGCCATCCTCAACTTTCACATTCTGGACCTGATTTTGTACAGAAAAACAAAAGACCAATGAGACAAAATATTAATGGTAAAAATAAGGTTATGTAAAGTCTTGGTAGTGACTGTCGTCGGCTGAAACGGTTAAATGTCACACAAAGGTACCGACCATTAAAATCACAGAGCTAGTTACGCCGAGATCAGATGGAATACCCGGCCCAGTGTACATCTCTTACCAGTAAGTACCAGTAACAAGTGGTAGACTGGCACTAACATTCCAACAGACACAGATATAGACGTTGTTCTATATCATCAATACCAATGTTCATACTTATTATCATTATCAAATTATTCCGAAGAACTTTTGATGAATGGACACCTAATTACGTTAATGAGAGAATGCGCTATATATGTACTCTGTTGTGATGAAGGTGTCTGACAGTTTGACCTGTATCGATCGTTTTACAACAGATGGGTGATCATTTATAATGTAGCATAATCGTTCATATACAAACACACTTATTATAAGCGTACGTAAATCGAGGTAAAGACACATTATGTACTTACAGAAAGCAGGGACGATATGCGGACTAAATAGCTACATACACTAAAATAACTGTTTAGCTCATACGATAATCTTACAGCTAATATCAAGCGATGATACAACAATCATGATTTACCAACTACATTTTTAAGATCATGCGATGATATAACAGCTTAGATCGTACGATGATATAACAGTTAAGATCGTACGATGATATAACAGCTAAGATCGTACGATGATATAACAGTTAAGATCGTACGATGATATAACAGTTAAGATCATACGATGATATACCAGTTAAGATCGTACGATGATATAACAGTTAAGATCATGCGATGATATAGCAGCTAAGATTATATGATGATATAACAGTTAAGATCGTACGATGATATAACAGTTAAGATCGTACGATGATATAACAGTTAAGATCGTACGATGATATAGCAGCTAAGATTATATGATGATATAACAGCTAAGATCGTTCGATGTGTAACAGCTAAGATCATATGATGATATAACAGTTAAGATCATACGATGATATAGCAGCTAAGATCGTACGATGATATAACAGCTAAGATCGTACGATGATATAGCAGCTAAGATTATATGATGATATAACAGTTAAGATCGTACGATGATATAACAGTAAAGATCGTACGATGATATAGCAGCTACGATTATATGATGATATAACAGTTAAGATCGTACGATGATATAACAGCTAAGGTCGTACGATGATATAACAGTTAAGACCGTACGATGTGTAACAGCTAAGATCATACGATGATATAACAGCTAAGATCGTACGATGATATAACAGTTAAGATCGTACAATGATATAACAGTTAAGATCGTACAATGATATAACAGTTAAGATCGTACGATGATATAACAGCTAAGATCATGCGATGATATAACAGCTTAGATCGTACGATGATATAACAGCTAAGATTATATGATGATATAACAGTTAAGACCGTACGATGTGTAACAGATAAGATCGTACGATGATATAACAGTTAAGATCGTACGATGATATAACAGCTTAGATCGTACGATGATATAACAGCTAAGATCATGCGATGATATAACAGCTAAGAACGATGATATAACAGTTAAGATCGTACGATGATATAACAGCTAAGATCGTACGATGATATAACAGTTAAGATCATGCGATGATATAACAGCTAAGATCGTACGATGATATAACAGATAAGATCGTACGATGATATAACAGTTAAGATCATGCGATGATATAACAGCTAAGATCGTACGATGATATAACAGTTAAGATCATGCGATGATATAACAGCTAAGATCGTACAATGATATAACAGCTAAGATTATATGATGATATAACAGTTAAGATCATGCGATGATATAACAGTTAAGATCGTACGATGATATAACAGTTAAGATCGTACGATGATATAACAGCTTAGATCGTACAATGATATAACAGCTAAGATTATATGATGATATAAC